>NC_056526.1:66042357-66163279 GCF_019175285.1 Sceloporus undulatus
TCATCATCATCATCATCATCATCATCATCATCATCATCATCATCATCATCATTTATAGAGCACTGTAAATTTACACAGCACTGTACATACAATCAGTTAAAAATAAAATAAAATAAAATAAACCTGCCTAAGGCGTACATTCTACTAAAATAATATGACAAAATACATATTAATACATATTAACATTAAATAATAAAATATAGAACGCAACAAATAAAAATAAACCTATGATAACAATCATGTCTGTCTGGATGCTGACCCATCGGTTCTGGATTTATCCTGTCCCAAAGGACTGTTTGCCACTAAGTCCCGTTGAAATTTTGCAGTGATAGCCAGCACACCACACAGCCCCATATTCTCCACACCTGCCTCCACTGTTGCATCTTCTGAGAAGACCCCCATTGCAACCTGTGATGTTGGATGGGGTTGCCTGGGCACATAGGTGTAGCCAGGCACCCGATTCTACCCTTATAGGTCTCGACAAAAATCTTCTGGGAAGACATGATGGCAGAGACAAGTACGGGGCATGTAGCGGTAGACGGACCATGGCATGGCAGCAGGCAGGCATATAAACATCTGTCCATCACCATGCCAGCCCAGGAACTGACTTGCGTCATAATCCAGGGTTTAGCTCATGCTATCCTGCCCATCTGCTTAAGCTCTCCCATACAGAAAATGTTTTAAGTTCCTAGTGATTTCAAGTTAAGTTAAACATTTAAACCATTCTATGCTATGTTCCAAACCATCTTGACATGCTCTGCTGATATGATAACAACAAGAAAACTGAAATAAGATTGTTTAAAAGTGTGACAAACATAGTTTTGAAATAGTGTTTGCTCCTTATTGGTGAGCAGCAGGGATGTAGCCAAAGAGGGGGGGTTCTTGGGGTCCGGACCCCCCCCCTCCCATTAGAAAAATGAATGGTGTGTGCTGCTGCGCCGCCGCACCCAAGCCCCATTATAATGGTGGCACTTAGTCTGGACCCCCCCCCTTCCTAAAATCCTAGCTACGTCCCTGTGAGCAGTTGTTGTTACCCTTTTATTATTTGTATGCCAATAGCCTTCAGTTACTCAATTGCTGCTATTGTATAAAGTTTATTTAATTGCTTGTTCAGTGTAGAAACCAAGGTTCAATGGAGTCCAGCTTGCACTGTGTTGCTAAATAAACTGTTGAGTTCAATCTACTATCAGACTCTTCATGAATTTTAAAAGGTTTTTTTAAAACAACAACAACAACAAATCCCCTTCAATTTACACTACACTTTTGCTGCACAGGGAGCTGTTTTGGATGGCCATCCAGTATCTTCCCCAAATATTTCCTTGCCCCTCCTCATTATTTGGCTATTTCCTTGGAGGCTGCCATCACTTCTCCCCCACCTGATGCTTCTTGTTTCCAATTTTAATTTATAACTGCACTGGTATGACATGCAGTCCTTCCTTTCAACTCCTCTATCAGAAATAAAATGAGAATGGAGGACAGGAACAAACCTTGAATAACTACACCACCACATGCCAAACACACCTACCTGATGCCTAAACTTGGATACCGGAGAAAGGGATCTTTTGCATCATATGAAAAAAAACCTTTAAAATACCATGATTATATACAGATATAAATGAATTATTATTGATGGCAAAAAAAAAAAAAAAACCCTTACGATTTAATCAGGGGGGAAATGGACCAGCAGCACTGACATGCAAAAGGCTTCCTGCTTGCCAGTGCTAACTCACCTCCATTCTGCTATAAAAACTGTGCGTGAAAATAACCCAATAAGCTTGGAGTAGATATCATGTAGGGTTGTTGTTGCTGTTGGTTTTTAATAAAACAAAAAAGCACTACAAGACACGACATTTAGAATTCAATAGATTTAAGTTCTACCATCTACCCTAACTTACTTCAGCCATGAATGGTGGGAAGGGAACATCTCAGGATTTCGGAAGAATGTGACTATGCCATTGGCTCTGGGCCAGATGTTAGATATCCTGCAGCCCTGCCCTTATTACCAAATGTCCTGAAGAAAACCAGACCTAGTACAAGTAGCTTCAGCTGTCAATCAGGACAAACTGATTGTATGCTAGTGGTTTTATCTCTTACATAACCTCTTTCGATATCCTCCTTGTTATCGGAGCCAAGCGTAATACCATGTAAAACAAAATTAAAGAACTGTCATGGTATAGATTTAATTTAAACCAAACCTACTGTCCTGGTTGAAATTCTCTAGCATTGTTAACAATGATGTGTTATCATAATTGCTTCTTCACATATCACCCCCCCCAAGTCTTTCTTTTAGGGCTCTTTTAGACTAAATGATTATTGTGTTATGATTCAACTTTAACAGCTACAGCTTATGGAATCCTGATGATTGTAGCCTGGTGGGGACTAGAACTCTCTGGCTGGTAATTCTACATACCCCTGCCTGAACTGCAAATCCCACCATTCTAAAAGATGGAACAATGGCACCACATTTATAAGATGGGGAAAGGGTCTTGGTCTTCAACTTCACTTACTGCTACCCAGTAACACTATGAAATCTGTACCATTCCCTTTGTACAAGCTTGACATTGGATGCTACATTTGTTTTTATTTCTTTTTTTAAATGAACACTGTTTAAGAAAAGATTGGTAGTTCACACAATAAACTGGAGACTTTGGCAACACTCATTTCGATGATAGATAGATAGATAGATAGATAGATAGATAGATAGATAGATAGACAGATGATGTTTATGCATATATAGCTAGGTTATAATAGACCTTAGCCAGGATATTTTGAAATTACCTAAATGACAATTTAACATATAGGATGGATAGACTCACCATTTTGAATTTTAAGGGTGGGAAAGATGGGCCCACAAGCAAAATATCACACAAGACTCTTAATGTCTGCAAGACTGATCTTGTTGGCCATATCCTCATAAAACATTTAGTATTTTTCATATGTTTAAATGTGACTATTACAAACCAAGTTTTCTCAAAGCACTCATTGGGAGATATGGTTGTTTAAAATCTGGTTGGCTGCTTAATATAGATAAACCCATTGTGGGTAAGGAAAAAAATGAAGTGGGTTGATTGCTTTTTTGTCCAACATTCATTGCTTGGGAATGAGAAGTATCTTGCAAGTGAAATTGGGTCCTCCAAGCTATTTGCCATAAATACTCGTAAAAATGAAATGTAACCAAAGACCAACAAAGTAATTATGATAGCATTACAGTCATGGTTTATGTCAGTGTTTAAAATCATAGAATGGTAATGAAACACTGTTATATCAGGGTCAGTAATTTTCTTCCAGCACTGATATGCATTTAACATGAAATTCAGACAGGTGGGGGAGAAAGATTAGTGAAAAGAGCTTGTTTTTCTAGCACACAAAATGGTTAGAGGAGCAACAGATGCCTAAAGATGAAAATATGATAGACAGTCATTGCAAAGCTGGAAGTTAAGCTAATCCTTTTTCAAAAGAAAATGTGAGACAAACAGTTTGCTAGCTGCAGTTCCTTTGTTGAGTATTTTAGGGAAAAGATCACATAAATGTAAAAGAAAATATGTTTAGCAAATGATTATTTTAAATTAAGAAACTTGTTGGATAGAATGTAAGGTTTAAGAAAGTTAAATAATTATAAACAAAAGTTGGAAGGAATGAAAAGAAAATTAAAATCCATGCCATTCAGAGGGCAATACACAGCTGGCATTACCATCAGACAGAGTCTGACAACCTTATGTGGGTGATACTGGACTGCAGCAGTGGCAAGTCCTGGTCATTCCTTCTAACCTTCTGGCCATTTCCCTCTATGGAAATACAGAGCTATGTGTCACGCAGCTTATCCTATAGCCCCTAAAATACACTTTGCCTTCAGTTATAATGTGTGATATTTCCCATTACAAGTTTGATTTACTTTTGTCAATGGAACGGCAGGGCACTATCAGGGAGCAAAATTACAGTGGACTCTTGGTATTTGATGGAGTTTGGTTCCAAGGCACACACACACATGTGGATACCAACATTGGTGGATACTCAAGTCCTATTAAATACAATGACATAGTAAAACGGTGTCCCTTATATAAAATGGTAAAATCAAGCTTTGCGTATACACCCACATTTAGAAGCTGTGAATGGTTGAATCCATAGATAAAGAATCCATGGATATGTAGGGCCGACGATAATTACACCAATCCTGCAACAGGCATACACAAAAAGAATGGTATCCTAAATTCATTTACTAGTTCCAGCTGGAGAAGAGTCACTGAATCAGCATGGAATTGGCTTGTCAACACTTATGTAAGTTTTATTTATTCAATGGATCTCCTTAGTTGGAACGAGATATTAGATATAGGTGAATATAGTAATGTGTAGAGAGGATCAGATCAGGGACCTACATGTCCCTTGATGACTACCCCATAAGACCTGGAAAGAAATTCCATCCATGTAATAAATATGGTGATGTTTTAAATAAATTAAAAAAATGACCTGGGGCCTACCCATACTACAGAATGATAGCACCATTATTTTGTTTTTACTGCTATGATTCCATGCAATGGAATCTGAGGGTTTGTAGTTTTTGTGAGACACTAAAGTGCTCTGGCTGAGAATCTTCAATGCCCCCCTCTAAACTATCAGTCTCAGGATTCTATAAGACAGGACCATGGTAACTAGTGGAATAATAGCACTAGAATTCTGTAGTGTGAATGAGCTCCAAGTTAAGTTTGGCCTCAAACAGCTCTATCATTGTAAAAAGGTCCAATGCTCCTGAGAAATCCTAGAAATCTGAACGGCATAACTTGAACTGGGGAGCTATGAAAAACAGAGCTAACTTTTCTTACTTCATTTATGTTTACTATTTCTGAACAAAACTCTGGGGGACATTTCATTGTTCTGGAGGCCCACATAGCTGTTTCAGAATAATCCACAATTGGCTGTGGATAGCTGCCATGATTTCATGATCAGCATAAACACCTAATGCAGATTTTATTTTATTACTGTGACTAGTACTTATTTTACTTTAAACAAAAACTGAAATTAGATCAAAAAGGGTTTTGATTTATTTTACATATAGTTCTGTTCTAAGAGCCAACATGGTGTGAGTGGTGGACTAGGACTTTGGGGAGCAGGGTTCAAATCCCCGCTTGGCCAAAGAAACCCACTGGGTGATCTTGGGAAAGTCACATTCTCTCAGCCTCAAAGAGAGGCAAAGGGAAACCCCCTCTGAACACATATTTGCCAAGAGCACCCCATGATAAGTTCCCCTTAGGGCTGCCATAAATTGGAAACAAATTGAAAAGCACACAACAACAATAGTTCTGTTCAACATGTCAGCTTAGAAAAATTGGCTTGTTTAAAAGAATTAAGCAATTCAAGAAGATGGTTTTCTTTCTGTCATAAATGACATCAGCATGTGAATGTGTGGTGAGCTTTTTAAAAAATTGGGAGCACAGTATTTCTGTCCAAGAACCTATAGTTGCATATGGCATACGATACTAATGAAATGAAAATCAAGCATAACGTCAGTTTGATAGAAAGCAACCAAAGTAATAAAAGAATGAGACTTGTACATTTTTATTGTGCACAGATGCTAATGGTACAGACTGAGCAAATATTATTAATCAACACAGCCCCATATAGCTGTCTCTTGAGTGGCAAGTCTATGAAATTGAAAATACTGATTCAATATTTTCGTAAACAGATGTAGGAGATGAATCTGTACTATTGAAGTTGGCTCTTTTCTTCTGCAGCCAGTCTAGTTTTTTATTGCCTTTAGCTAAACTCATTGCTAAGTAGAATTCAAATATACAATGCTCTTATTGTGCTTGCATTATGATATGCAAATATAAATAAAATTCCCACAAATTGGCAAACAATTACTGAGATTCATTGTAGAGACCTTTTATCACAGAATGCTATTTTCTTGCCAACCGAGACATGATGTATTTAATTCTAAATGACACCACCTGCTCCCACCTCTAAGTGAAATGAAAAGGCTGCCATAGGGCATGTTGGGAATTAACTTGCATGCTTCTTTTTAATCAGACATTCTACCTTAATGCTCAGAATGCTAACAGTATCCACAGAGTGGGGAGAAACCACCTAACTCTTTTATATGTGTATTTCTTTGGTTAAGTATTAATTGTTTGCTAATGTCACATGCTCCATTAAATATTGCTTTAGCCATTGTGCTGCGAGGTGCCACAGTGCTCTATCTATGTGAACTGTCTACCATCAAGGTGCTTGTTGACAGTCACCTCTGTTTCTCCTTGTCGTAAGAGCTGGGTGAGTTTGTGTAGTGCTGGACCAATGTTTGGATGCTGCAATAGACTGGATGAGAGCCAGTAAACTAGATCTGAGATTCAGTGGTTTTCACGTCCAGGAATTGAACAAGTGACCCACTATCAGTTGGGTTGAACTCTCCATAAAGAACAAGTATATAGCTTGGGAATAGTCCTGGATCTAGCTCTGTCTCTGGAGGTGCAGATAAACTCAGTGAGTTAGAGTGCTTAGAGCTATGCTTGAAGACGGCATGGAGGCTACAGCTAGTGCACTACACAGAAGCAAGATAGTATAGTATATGAATTCAGTGGGTTGGAGTGCTGGGAGCCAGCTAATCTTGTCTTGACTGCTTACATTCCTGGGTGCAAGGGTATAAACTGGCCAGAATAACGTACTAGTTAACTACTGCTGATAAGAAACTAATTAGACTACTGGGATTTGTTCTTCATGGGACTCTGCTTGAAGATGAGATGGAGGCTGCAACTAGTACACTATACAGAAGCAAGACTGATCATAGGAAAACCTTACAAAAACCGTATGACATCTGTACACTGGCTATCTATTAGAGATCTCAAGATCTCTATTAGAGTTCTAAAGAATATTCACAAATTAATCTAAAAAATGACTGTTGAGAAACCCTATCAAGCAAATGGTCACCCACCATGAGCCCTTTTCACTTTTGGTGTAAAAAATCATTTGTGAAAAATGTGTGGGTTTTTTGCATTAAAAACATTTTTATGCAGAATGCTGTGTTTCGGCTGTGCAGAAAAGATACAAAAAGACACAAATCAAATTTTTTTAGATAAAAGTGTGATAAACATTTTAAATGTGGAAAATTCTAGTAATCTCTTCTAGTAGGGAGAAAAAATTATTCATACTTGCATTTGAAAATGAAATTAGCCAAGATTTACATCCCTGTTACCAATATACATCCAACCTGAATCCAAGATGCTAGTGATAATATTTCACCTAGCCACAGTAGTCCATGCACTGGTGATCTCCCAATTCGACTACTGTAATGCACTCTATGTGGGTCTGCCCTTGAAGAAGCTAGTGCAAAATGCTGCAGCTGGACTTCTAACTGGAATATCATAAGGACTGCAGTGCCAGTCTTAAAGAATTGCACTTGCTGTGTCATCCCAGCTGGGGAATGCCTTCCCCTTCAAGGCTTGATTAACATCTATGTTACCTTTACTTTGGTGCAAAGCTAACATCTTTACCAGACATTTTGTAGTCTAAGGTTCTTGGCTTGAATAGATTGTTTAGCTCTGTATATCTATTTGGCTCTAAATTGCTTTATAGGTTTTATACTTTTACATTGTCTGGATGTTTTAAATTGATGTTTTAAACGGCTCTAAATTAGTTTAAATTGCTCTAAATTGTTTTAAATTGACTTTTTGTCTGCTTGTTTTAAATTGGCCCTTACTTTGACATTTTATGATATAAATGTTTTAAATAAATAAATTAAGCCCCTCATTCACATTTCCCCGCACTGGTAGGATGTGATATCAGATGATAGCTATTTGACACCAGATTATCACGACAGCCAAAACTATCTACTGAACAAGACCTCGTAGAACATCAAGCTGTTTAAAAATAGAGCTGCAAACATCTCATTTCTTTTAAATGCACAGTTAGATGAAATCAGATCTTTGAAGTATTACAAAAGGGGCGACAAAGACTGCCAATAATGGCAGCAAAAATGATTGTGATGCAAAGAGTACATCAGAACACGATTGCACAAAAAATCACTGAGGATGTGGGAGATGGATACACAAAGACAGAGTTCAGTAGATCTACTTTGTGGTTACTGGCAAATAAAACACTGCTGATCTGAACATGAAAAATCAGCTTATCTGCTGTATGAAACTGTTAACATTGCTTTTGTCATTCAACTTCCAAAACGTTATTAGCACTGCTGAAGATCTCTGTCCACATGATAAATGGATTCTACGGGTAGGGAAGCTGATACCCTCCAGATGTTTGAAATTATAATTACCTTTTTCCTTGACCATTGGCCATGCTGCCTGGATCTTATGTAGATGCTGTAGTTAAGGATGGGTGACTGGTTGCCTACATCTGCTTTAATATACTTTGAGCAATGCATTTATTAAATCTATGTTTTGCCCTCTTGTCTTACCCGGGTGTTTACTCATGATATGTCATAAAAATCAAATATTTTTGGGTAGTGAACATCAAGCTTTGGAAACATTTGCAAATGTTTTGACACATGTGGCCTTCAGAACAACATATTCCAGCAGTGCAGCTTTGAGATTCATATCATTTGATGGCACAGAATTAATCTGTGCAATGTGATGGTGTGGGTAGTAGATAGAAAATACCAACAATCATGGGCACAAACAGTTTTCATTAGACAGAACAAAGAACACAAAATATTTTTTTTTCAATTCCAGCTTCTGACAGCTTGGCGACTGAAGATTTGTTTTGAAACAAAATTAGATTTTATATGTAACATTCAATTAGTCTGGGATATTTTGTCATCTGAGTTGTTGCTTTGTTTTGTTATTTGTTAGCCTTGTGGGGAATGTCAAAATGGTTACACTGTACCTCATGCCTATGGACCATAAACAACAGACATGTGCTCAAATGCATCACCTATGAAGTTTACAGGAAGACAACTGAGACTTTAGTTGACAAGGTATGAAAGAAGGACAGAAAGATCTCAGGAAAACTAAATGAATTATTTGTGATAAATATCCACATTTGAGTCATTACATGGGAAAGGGCATCTGAGAAGCTATGCCACATAGAGGTGATGACTGCAGCTAATTGACAAATTGCTTGGTCTAATTCAGCTAAGACTTCATATTCTACTGCCAATTTGCTATCCTAGTAATAAAGACCCAGAACAGAAACAGTATCAAATCAATTTATTTACCATGTGAAAGTTTAATGTTCTACATTTTGTGTGCTTTCAGTTGGTAGTTCAAACCTTGCATAGATATAAGAAGTGGATCTTTCCAATGTTCCTGAAAATGTGGGTCAATTCTTCCATGCTCAGTTATTGCCATATGTCTGTCTTGTAGTAAACTAGAATGGATTTCTGGACATTACACTGAATTTTATCTGACAGAACCTGTTGGTCAGGCTGACAACAGAATACACAGTAGTGTGTATAGATCTATTGTAATGTAGTTGATACAGCATTGGGACTGAATTTCCACTGAGACATGAAACTCACTGGGGCTGCATCTGCACTGCAGAAATAATGCAGATTGACAACACTTTAATGTCCATAACTCAATGCTATGGATTCCTGGGAATTGTAGTTTGTTGTGGAATCAGAGCTCTCTGATACAAAAGGAGACACACACACACACACACACACACACACACACACACACTAAAAATCCCAGAATTTAAACATATATGTCTATTTTCAGCCATGGTAGTTCAAGTCATGTCAAACTGCATTATTTCTGCAGTGAAGATGCAGCCAGGGTGATTGTGGACCAGTCAGATTTTCAACTGAACCTTCCTCACAGAGCTGATGTAATGATGAATTGGAGTAGGGGAGAATCATATACCAAATCTCATTAAAGGAAAGGCAAAATATAAATGTAAATAATAAATAAATAGAGTAACTGTATTGGTTAAGCATTGGTATAAGTATAGCTTGTTTTCTAGGCTCAACCAATAGAATCTACAGTCTTCCTTTTGGGGCGCTGAAAACATAACTTGGAAAAGTCTTCTAGCCAGCATGGCCTCATGTGGCCTAAGGTTTAGTGGGAGTAGTATTTTTTTAAAAGGCTCTTCCTAGTCACTTTCTATGGAAGGAATAACTGAACTTGAGCTGATAACATATGTGTCTGAGATACAAATATATAAGGATCCAATCCTAGAATTTTAGTTCTTCTACACTTTATAACATTTCTACCACTTTATAACATTTCTACCACATTACAAAATTCATGGGATCTTATTTAAATTTAAATTTAATATTGGACTATTTTCAGTCCCACCACCACCATGACCACACCAAATGAATGCTGCAATGCTAGTCTAGACAGAACAGATTTCAGATCCCATCACCTTGTCAGTTAGATACTTTTTCTCAGTCTATTTTTCATATATATTAAATGATAACAATGACACATTAGAGATGGCAGTGAGCTCTGCTGAGAACAAAATTAGCAAAACAGATTAGAATAATATACCATTTTGATGGCAAACATTCTTCCAGACCACATGAACCAGCTTGTGATAAGCAGCTAGGCCAGCGCTACCATTAGAAAGAATGAGGCAGCTTCTTCAGGCTCAAATGTTGAAGGAGCACCAGTTTGAGAGAGGGGAGAGCTTTGTGTATAACATTTTCCAGCTGAAAATGAAGTTCAGTACTCCACGGCACTCTTAATGTAGAGTGTCAGTCCATTCAATTTATATATGCAAAACTAGGATTCAATGACCATTTTATCCTTCAGCACAGGCAGAAAAATCCCTTTATCTGGTAATATGAAGAGGTATTGCCTTGGGAAAACATCAAAACAGCCCTTCAATAGATTAGAGTAGAGTAATAGCAGTTTTTGATTGTGAACTTTTGGCTTCTTTTGTCTCTGCAGGGTGCATTCCATCCTGTAGAGAAGCATACATGTGAAGCAGGACATCCCATCTATTTTTAATACACTTCTGCTTACAACACCAATGAAAAATGGTTGCGAGGCAGCATTCCTTCCCCCAATGTCATGGAGATGATTTCCACCTTGTGCTGATGAGGCATTATGTGTCATGGACAAAAAGCCCAAAATCCAATTGTCAGTCCCAGTCAATTATAAATAAAAAGTCAAGACTTATTTGAACGTTATTGCTTGAATGAGTTACTATAGTTGGAAATATCAATTGATAGTTTGATGTAAGCCAAAGAAGCCCAGAAGTGAACATGAACATTTTTCCCCAATATGAGAAAACTAAAACTTAGACGAAACAACTTGTCCTCAAAATGGTATCACTCTTTTAGAAAGACTTTATTTTATTAAGGGATGTTTTTCTTTCTTTCATATTCTTCTCCTGATGTTTAAACTACAGATGCTTGTGATTTACTCTGGTCTTTGCAAATTCCTGGACCAAATGAGCTGAGCTGCACCTAATTTGTGAATCAGAACTGGATTAATTTGATTTTGCACTTTTCTGAATGATGCAGCAGAGTTCTTTGCAGTTCAAATCAATCAAAATATACATTTAGATATTATGTTAACTGAATATACACATATATGTTTAAATATGTAATTTGAAAAGAGTTTTTTAAAATAATAGATTAATACATTAGAAACAGCACGGGCAGAGATAAGCAAATTATTCAAACTGGAAATCATCAAATTAATCCATTCTTAATTTTTCACACATCTGACCTAATCCAACTTGTAATGAAGTACATTACAAGAATCCAAATATCTTTTTTTCCCCTGGTAGCATTTGCATTATCATTTGCTGAGAATCTACAGGCACAATTTAAGATCATGCTATCAAAGTCCTGGGTGAGTCTAAGAGGTGAATACCTAATAAAATGACAATAGTGGTCTGCTAGGAGATGTGGTACTTTCTGGATCTGTAGGAAGAAATGTAGCAGAAGCAGAGCAAAAATAAAAACGTGCAAGTCATTTAGGGAACAGTAGTGGGTCAGGCTTGGGAGAGATTGTTTGAATAATTCCTTTCCCCCAAGCTAGCTGGCCAAGGCAAGCTGCACTCATAAAGAGTGGACCAAAATTAGAGCTGTTAGGTGAAGTAGCTTGGAAAATTGCTTCAGGAATAAGCACTGTGTGATTTGAAGCAGCAGAAGGCCATGTAACCTCCTATTGTGTTCAAAAGATGACCAGAGAAAAGTAAGAATCTCTCCTTCCAAATGATTCCCACTCTTCAAAGTGAGGCAAACTGTTAAAACAACAAGTTTCAAGACTCACCATTTTAAAATTTATCTTATGCAGTGCACACCACTTAATAATCGATATTTTACTGAAACCAAGCACAATGGATTAACAGACATCATGAGATAAATCGAACTGCAGGCCCAACTAGGGTAGGACAAATTAAATCAATGGGACTTGTTCATCATCATGCATGTCTGTCTCTCTGGCTTTGCTTCGCAAACCAAGATTCAGGAAGGACTCATCCTGCGCTTTCTACAAACGCATTGATGACTAAAAAGGCCAATCCAGGATAAACAAGTCCGGTTGCAGAAAGCACAGCGGAAAGTCTCTTTGGGTGATGTTTCCGGGTTGCGGTTCTTTCTGCATTGTCATTTCTCTTCGAGACTCGTTCGGCGTGAGCTTTCAAAAAAGGCTGCAGCATCGTGGATAGTGCATCACGATGCGAGGCCAGGGTGGACCATTGTTGGTGATCAATTTGGTCAAGCCTGAGATGTTGTTTCAGGGAGTCATTGTATCTCTGCTTTGGAGCGCCCCTCTTATGCTGACCCGTGGTGAGTTCACCGTAGAATACTATTTTTGGGAGGCGATGGTCCTTCATCCTAGAAACGTGTCCTGCCCAGTGCAGCTGCGACCTCAATAGCATGGCCTCAATGCTGGTGATCCCTGCTTGCTCAAGGACAGCAACATTTGTCACATAGTCAGTCCAGTGTATATTTAGAATTGTGCGTAAACAGCGCTGATGAAAGCATTCAAGGAGTCGTATGGCGATAGGTGACCCATGTTTCAGACCCATAGAGGAGAATAGACAGTACAATGGCTCTATATTCACTGATTTTTGTGCTTCGCCTCAAGTGTTTGTTACTCCAGACTCTTTTGTGAAGCCTTCTGAATGCACTATATGCCTTTGCTAGTCTGTGATCGATCTCTTTATCAATCTTGGTGTCTGAGGAGATGATGCTTCCCAGGTAGGTGAACTGCTGGATGGACAGAGCACAGATGTGCCTACAGTGACGTGAGGATGGTAGTGTTCTTCCTGTGGTGCTGGTTGGTAGAGAACTTCCGTTTTCTTCAGACTGACTTCCAGCCCAAAGAGCTGTGCAGCTGTAGCAAAACAAGATGTTAGGAGCTGCAGAGCTGCTTCCGTATGGGCAACGAGGGCAGCATCGTCAGCAAAAAGCAGCTCATGGACTAGTTTAGAGTCTTAGTGCGAGCTCTCAGACGGCTTAAGTTAAACAAGCTACCATCAGTACGGTAGCGTATATAAATGCCATCTTCTTCTTCGAGATCTGCCGTAGCCCTTCGGAGCATCATGCTGAAGAAGATTGTAAATAGAGTTGGAGCGAGAACACAACCTTGTTTCTCACCATTAGTTATTAGAAAGGGTTCCGAGAGAGCATCGCCATATCTGACTTGACCTTGCTGGCCTTCATGCATGTATATCTCATTGATCTCAGTGGGTCTACCCTAGTGACTAAAATTGGATTTAGCCTAGTTTCATAAAAATAATAGAAATATATTTCAACCAGACAGTCATATTGACAGTCATATCAATAAGTGGAATGATATTTTAAAGATCCTAATTAATAACAGTGAATTATACAGTCTGCTACAGATAGTTAAAAAGAAATAGCTAACCTTATGCTGATGGACCAGAGGATGGGGGGAGTAACATCTCAATCTATCCAGCATTAAGCACTTTCAAGATGATTGATTTCTATCAGCAAGTGAAAAACCCATCCAAATCTATCCTATTGAAATCAAAAGAACTTAAAAGCTGCTGAGGTATAGGTGGATAGTGCCTTGAGTGTTTACCAAAGACAACTTGCAGGGCATTTGGGGATGAGGGTTAATCAGGGATGTGCACCAAGGAAACCTAGGGTTATTATTAAGCTGGATTTGCACAGTCTCTTGAGAGAGAGGAAATGTGCTGGCAGTAGTTCTCTCTTAACAACTGCTGACAATCTGTCCTACCACTAACATATCAGCCATAGATCAACTACAGCAACAGTACACATAAAAATAGCAGAAAAGGTAGGGAATGAAACAGGAGAGACAGCATTAAGCCTGAGGAAAAAGGAGAGTGGTTGGCAATAGCCTATAATTTCAGGTCAGAGGCTTGCAATTTTTAATCCAATGTCTGAGATCATGCCTTGTGTCAAGAAAAAGATGAATAGCCTCTTTGGGAAATATCTAAAACTGTTCACATTCATTTGTTACACATCAGAGTCTCACAGCTCCATACGAAGTGCAATATATTACACAACTTCCAGAATGATTGCTCTGCTGCAATTGAAAGACATTTATTCCAAAGGAAAACACGGGAGATGCTGCCGATGAGAACAAGCAAAACAACAACAAAAAACCATCATGGAGACTGCCAGAGCAAGAATCATAAACTCATGTACATAGCCTGCCAGACAACTAATATTACAATATTATTATTCACAAGTTCTCTCTGTTTTTTTCCCTTTTTTCCTTTTCTTTTTTCCTTTTTCCTTTTTTCGCTCCTAATTCACTTTCCATTCCCCTTTCCAATCAAGCAAGGAACATAGCTTTATTCCTAGCAACAATTTTAAGTTTACATTCTGTGGGAAACAGCACTGTCAAATAACTCTCCTTCTATAAATCCTGGAAATATTTGAAACTACACAATTGCATCTCAGCTGGTGCCCCATCCAAAAACAGACATTTTTTTTTTAAAAAAAATCTGATAATGGGAGTGTCAGCCTAAATAAGGTATACATTCTACTTGAAATGGCATCTCTACATTGGGAGACGTGCAAATATGCCATTCATTTCATAGGAACCTCTGTGGGAGATGCTCCCTACAGATCCTAACCTTCCCTTTGCCCTTGGGATCTTTGCCATATGATACAGCTTGTGTGAAATAACAGAGTAAGATTGGAAAGAGTGTCATGCTGATATTAAGAAATAAAGCCAATTAATCATCCCCGGTATTAAATGTTCTGCAGTCACTTGTCATACATAATTTCATCAGCTGTGCTGCAACTACAGCACCTTCTAAATTTCACACTTCAGGGCAGAAAGAGAAGATGCTCTGTGACTTTCTAAGTTCAGATGAATGCTGTCTGTTCCCTGTACAGCAAATACTTGCAAGATTATTTATTGGAATGCTTAGAGGAATAATGGAAGAGAAATCCAGTGCTATTGTATTACCAAGCACAGACATGCAGATAGTGTGTTAGATCACGACAGGAAACTTCCAAATGTAGGCCCTCAAACAGGACCTTACAACCATATTTCACCCCATGCTGTGAAAAGTCAATGGCTGGACATGCATGTTATTTTGAGGCTAACAGTGCTTCTGAAATTCAGTATGAAAAGGTATATGCGCCCTACACACTTTGGTTTAAAGGGGAAATGCAGCTTTTTCTTCTTTCTCTTACCTTCTACTTTCTGCATCACAGCAGCAAATTCAGGTGGGAGCCATAAAAATGGGAGCAGCCTAGCCTTGGGCTGAATGTTGCCTGACTTTGCCTTAGCACATATTGACATTCCTTCCCTTTTAGTTCTGTTAATTGTAGGATTGGGTGAAATACATCCCCACACATTTCGTGGGCTCAACTGCTGATACTGATACTGATATAGATTTGAGTCAATTGACTCAGATGCAAGTTGCTTCAGTGACTTGACTTGGACTCAACTTGACTTTGGCAATACATGATGCACCGACATTGACAGTGAGTTGACTTTGGTAAAAAATGATGCACTGATTCATTGACTCAAATCACAAATTGTATATTTTTAGCAACCAACATGCTGACATCATTCACTTTGAGCAGCAGGAAAGATCCAACCCCAGAGCGCAGGTGCATTTCTTGCAGAAGAACAGCAAACATGTTAGGCAATGGGCTTGAACCAGAAGGATCATTCTAAAGCTTTTCCAAAGCTCCACTAATGTGCAGTGGGGTCAGGCTGCCAAGCACACCTCAACCCACCCACTTCAAGCCCATTGCTTAATACACTTGCTGTTCCCCTCTGAGAAACACACCCTGACTCCTTTTTTCTGTTAAAGTTGTCTCCCAGATTTGAGACTCAACTTAAAAGTTTCTTGCAAAGATTTGAGACTTGAGGATAGCTTCCTCACTGTTCAGGCCACTAACTAATTTTGTATCTGATCTATCCATAATTATTTACTTTTGTAATTCTGTGCAAATTTGTAACACTGCCAAGGCAATATTAATTTTTGTATTATTAAACAGTACTCAGTCACATGGATTTTTTGGAGTCAGAATGGTAAGGAGTAATCAAGTGTTTTTATCTCTGTGTTAATTCTGATAAGCATATTCAAAAAGTCAGATGTCTCCATTCTGATCACCTTATTTGTGGTAGAATGGAATTTTAACCCAAAGAACACAGTTGCTACTGTATGCTTTTATTTGAATTTCCAAGAAAGGGAGCTGATGATTTTGATACATAATGTTTAAATGAACAGAAAGGTTTCTCTCCATACTTCCCATGCCACATTTCAATTTTTATACTGGCTTGTGGCAAACTACTTTCACAAGGCTATTACTCCTACAACATGTCAGAATATATATTCCTGGAGCCATCATTTTCAAATATGTAAGCCAAGGGTCGCATACAATTTTGAAAAGACCTGGTAACTTCACAAGAGTAGTTACTGACAGGGAAGGATTACACTCCTTAGCATAAGCTCTCTCAGTCCACAGTTTAATTTTTTAGTCAAGTTGAGCTGAAAAATATCATTTAGTGATAGAAATTCTGTATTTAAAATGTCATACCTGTAGAGACAGTAAAATACTCAAGGCATTAAGAAAATCACAAGCCAGCTGTGTGAAATGGGCTTGACAGAAAAATTTATAGCACTTTGGTAATGTGCCATTTTTGTATTAACTTCACAAACTCACAAAATTCCATTCAGCCCTGGATTAACAGATACAGTTGACCTCTATTTAAACTTAAACTACAACTCTCAAGCCAATATAAGCACCTGCTAGTGCTGTGGAATATACTAAACAATAATTACAGTTTAATTCAAAATTCATCTTTCCCTATCCTAAACAAACCAAACCTGTTCATGATATAAACGTTAAGTCAATGCATTAAAAATGGATGTCTTAATACTACATGGTGTATGTGCCCACACACTGCTCATTTTCAAACATTTCATTTGAATATAGGCAAATGTGGAATCTGGAACTGGGAAGTATGCCATTAAGGTTGCAACCCCGTGTAAATTTACAGTTAACTCAGAATGACCTACAGTGGTACCTCGGGATACGAAATACCCAGGTTACGAAATTTTCGGGATACGAAAAAATCCCATAGGAAAACATTGTTCCGGGTTACGAATGTTTTTTCGGGTTACGAAAAAACTTTTGGTGCTTTTTTCGGTTTTTTCGCACGGAATCGCGGCTTTTCCCCATTAGCGCCTATGGCAATTCGGCTTACGAAGGCTTTTCGGGTTACGAACGGTGCCACGGAACGAATTAATTTCGTAACCCGAGGCACCACTGTACTTCCAAATAAACATGAATTGGATCAGGATGCACAAGTGGCAAAATAACACATACAGAGAAAATGGTAGTAAATTATGTGGAACTTTTATCGGCTGCAAAAGAGAATATACATGTTAAATACCTTGGTTAACATGCTTAACTCTTTACTACTATGGAAAAAATTAGAAAGTAAAATGCTTAAATTTTGATGGACCATAGTGTGTATACATTTTATTATTCAAAAATAACTTGTCAGTCAAGTCAACATCTGAGTCTACATGCTAATTTCTGTGTTTCCAGTGCCTGAATTCCTTTTGCAGTACAAATTTAAAAGTGGTAGATGGACTGATAGTAAACATTTGATCTTCAATTCTCCGCAAAACCTATATGGAGGGTCTTTTTAAAAAAAAAAAACCTAATTTGAGTGTGGGAACAGTATTGGAAGTTTAAAAGGTCACATTTGGACAGCTGAAATGTTTCCACAAGCATTTGCTATCCTCTTTAACTATTGACATTTAAGATCAATTTTCCTCTTCATTTCTGTTTCACCTGATGTTCTGTGCAGACAAATGTTGCCATATTGGTATCTGGATATGTTGTTCTTGCTATTTAAAAGCTATCTGCACATATTTAGGCCAAATTGCATTTTTACATATTTCTCATAAACAAACAAACAAACCCTAGGAGTAGATTAATGCATATATATGATCAAAATTAGTTAATGAACTCTAGAATATTCAGTAGACTTTCAATATTGCCAGATGCATTACAAAACAAAAGCAGGGGCTACAGCATTCTCGAAAACTCTTGGAGTCTTGTTTGGTTTTGGTCAAGCCATCAAAGACAATTCTGTGTCCTGGAAAGTGGCCATAACTGAACCATTCAGTAAAACAGAGAGAGAGGGAGCCATGTACCTCTTCCTTTTGTAATGTTTGCATAGTTGCTGCATGTACAGCAGGAGAGGAAATAATTATGTGAAACTCTTTGTTAGCTGGGTGTTCTTAAGAGTGTGGCAACCAGCTCAGGTGGAAATGCAAGGATGCAGCAGCTCCGGCTATCCTTATAACAACTGGAGTCAATGATACTTGGAAACCAAGAAAATGTGGAAGGCTATACATTCCAGCAATGTGGTGACGCTATCCAGAGAAAATATGTTCCAGGAAAGGGAAAACAAAAGATGTTTAAGTGCCATTGACTTTATGGTACTTACGGTGCCTCCTCAGTCTGCTGGTATTTATTTAAAAGTGCTGACAAAGATATAGCCATCATAATTAAGTTTCAGCTTTATTCACTCCTGAACAGTTCCGCTGAGACTGGATCTTCTGAGGTTTCTGAAAACAGCTATTTCACACTGGGCACACAATGAAGCTTAAGACAACAATTAGGAAAGTCGCATGACACCAGCCCTTACAACTGTTTCCCATTTTTAATAAGTGGTAAATAAGCTCACTCTTTTTTTCAAACAAGGAGAATTATAGAGGGTAAAACCACCGAGTCAAGTGAATTATAACAGCATAAGAACCAAACACAGAATTCAAAGTTGCATCACCTTGCACACAAGAGGAATTTGTCCTTTATTATAAAGGTCACAAAACCCTGATGTTTATGCACATAATTCTAAGACCGTCACAGCCATAATGGTTGAAAACTTGGTAAATGAGAATTTTGACCTTTTGTTCCCATAAACACAAGACAGATCATATCAAGCATTCAATAAAGTCTGAAATAGGTACCTGTGCTCTTTTCCCAAGGGGAATTTGAAGGCTTGTAGATATGCTAGATCTCAGATATGCCTATATCATAGTTCAGAACAAGGCTTACAAAGATTACTGTAGAAATGCAGGACATATGCTAAATACACTGTGTTGATCATGTCAACACTGCTGAAAAGAGTGTGTGTTTGAAGACATGTGGGAGAGAAGAACAAATTAAGACACCTCACAGTATCCAATATGGAGTCTACCATGTTGGTAGAATGAGTTGCTATTTCAGAGCAGCCAAGTATACATCTGAATCTGAGATCAAAGCAGAGAAGGCAAGGATGATACTGTTCATCTTTCATGAATTCTAAACTGTTTATTTTTTTAAAAAAATCTCTAAGATGTTTAAAACATAAAACATAATAAAGCCATAGGCTAAAACCCTATAAAATATAGAGCCATTGAACTGGTCCCCTGTGCTGCTATTTTTTCTCTAAACAAGCTGATTTCAAAATCAACTAGAAACCACATAATCAAGTAATAACTTTCTCTTTTACACACATATACACAATTGGTAAAGCTCTAAACCATACTTTAGATAAATCTGTTCTGGATTGTAGAAGGATGTAGCAAATCACTTAAGAACGTGTGTGTGTGTGTGTGTGTGTGTGTGTGTGTGACTGACAAAACACATCTTCTCTCCAATGCACACATTAATACAATGATACAGACTGATGGCGCCAGAGTAATACCATCAAGAATACTAGACTCTTTCAATAGTCTAGACTATTTAAGTTAGAATGCTTAAAGTGAACTCACCAGAATAAGATGCATCCATTCTCTTCAGGGAGTAATAACCACAGTCACCAAAAAAGAACTGATAGTTTCAATGGAGAACCTACTAGAGGTGAAACAGACTGGCGACTTAGAGCAGCCTCTGGCTGCTCCAGCCCAGATTGAACCCTGAGTGGCATAGGACTGGATACCACAGTCCTGAGGCCAACCACTACCATGGTACAGAATGGACCACTGCTATGGAGTATTTTTCCCCGCTTCTTTTGCCGCCAGGTTTGGGCGATCTTAGGCAACTCTGGGGAAGCTTTCAGCCAATCCGGGGGCATGCATTACCTGCTCACCATGTCCCCAGATCGGCCCAAAGCCGGTGCTTTTTGCTCATGTGTTTCGGCCTTAGACAGCAGCAGTAGTGGGAAATGACACTAATGAAGAATCTCTTTGAATTCCAGTGGCACTTTCATTAGTATTGCACAGTGTTAACCTAATTCTTCATTTCATTCTCAAAAGAAGCAACAAATAATTTTAGCAATCTTCTTTCTGACGTGAGAAATTTTTCAAAAACTGACTTTTTTGAAGACTAACTGCAGTTTAGGACTTATTCTGTACAAAATGTTCATATGATACTTTTTCTGCACAGACAGCAGAATTTTCTGCATATTATATCCCGTACAGAAAATGCTGTTTGCACATAGTTTTATGTGCAAAATACGCAAAAATTTGTGTATAATAAGTTCCAAATGGAAAACATCTTATCAGTCCAGGATTCTCCTCATCAGCATTTCCTGACACCCAAGAAATATATTTGTGACTATTTTTAAAAAAAGTCAATATTTGTCCAGCCCTAATGTACAGAAGAAAACATTGCTAAATCTCCCTGCCTTTGATCTTTCAGTAGCCAAAAAAGACAAGATAAAACTCATTCAATTACTGATGACACCCTTCTGTTGGTTATGGGCAAATAAGGAGCCAAAGTAAAAGATGACGGAAAAACAGTCAGAATCATGAATGCAATTGTTCGCCCACTTGTACATTAGGACAAAGAACTATTATAATAATGAATGCAAAGTGTAGACAACAACAACAACAACAACAACAACAACAACAAAAAGAATGAGGGACCTCTTCCACAAAACACAAGAATTCAAAGGGAAACTTGAATGAAGAGTATGGATGCTATACCACAAAGAGGGGGCACTCTAAATGAGGCCAGAGGCCAAGCAGCCACACTGGAGCCCAAACAGCCCTCCAGACACAAAGGAACCATCCTTTCTGGCGGCAGTGACTGCTAGGGAAACAGTACCTTATGTTTGGACTCCAGAGACCAAACAGTTCTGGCACTGCCCATTCCAGTGATGGTGGCTGCTGGGGGGAGCAGTACCATCTATTTGGATTCTGGAGTCCAAATGGCCTTTTTATTGTCCCCACCAGTGACAGTGGCTGCTGGAAGGCCAGTAGCTTCTGTTTGGACTCAGGAGTCCAGATGCTCTGGCACTGCCCCTCCAGTAGTGGCTGCTGCTGGGGAACAGTACCTTACAGGGGCCGCAATAGTCTGCCCCCTGCTGCCCCCTCCCCACATCAGCTGCACCACTGCGTCAAAGTAGAACCTTTTGACAAAGAACCTACAGTTTTAGAAAGTGAAGCTAAAGCTACTGTTGAAGCAATTGGAAGGAATATATCATCACCAACATAGGACACACCAATGGAGCTGTTTCAAGCTATAGAGACAGAATCCATCCAAAATCTAAAATAAATCTGCCAGTAAATATGGAAATTCAAAACAATGGTCTATAGAATGGAAAGCCTTGATTCTAAGGAAGGGGAACAGGGGGTTATAGTAACCATTGGACCATTGCACTAAAGTGATGCAAGCAAAATGATGCTCAAGATTGTAGAACAGAGATTCAATGTGCTAGTTATGACCTATAAAGCTCTGTGTGGGTTGTGTTTAAGCTATCTCAAGTACCTTATTCTTACATAAAAACATGGGCAGGGGCTGATGACTGATGGGAGGGAAGCAAACAACCCTGCTGTGCATCTAGTCTGAATGTGTTGTGTAATTTAAAGCAACTTTAGCATATAGTCTACTATTTCTTATGCTAGTCTGGTTGGTGTCTCAGAAAAAATCTAATTTGTGATTTTACTAAATTGTGTACTGCACTGACTTTACTAGGCTCATCTTATGTTTTCTTGAAGACTTGCTCTTATTTCTGGTGCAGATCATTTGACAGGCTTGGCACACCTAACTGAAAACTAAAATTCTTAACTTCAGACAACTTCTATTGATTTCAGGTAGCTTTACCAAATAAAACACTGCAGTCATCAGAGACATTTTTTGACTGAAGTATATAAACAGGGCTACTTCCCAAAGCCCAATGTGAGTTTCTCAGAAACTCTTTGTGGTTATCTTTCTGCCAGTTCTCTCTGTCTCCACTTTCTCAAAGCCTTTTCTTTCTAATCATATTCTCGGCCTCCACTCGTAAATTTTCATAGGTTTCCGTATCCTATCTTCTAAACCATTGGGAATGCAGGCACTGCTGAATATACTGTACTTCCTCTAAAGAATAAAAATTGCACTGAGATTTAAAAATGAAAATACAGTATTAACATTCAGATTCTGTCCTTTGCATTTAACCTTCACAGTGTGGTAAAATGAGGGCCAGAGGCTTAGACTTGTAAACACTAGGCCTTCTGGCTTGTAATTACATGCCCCCTAATCAATTTATACTCATGGGGAAAGACGAAGAGGCACATTGTAACAAATGTGATTGAATCACAAAAGGTCATTTTAAAATGTAGAATACTAGAGACACATATATAGTGGTGTTTCTTTTAAGTGCAATAATGAGGATGCGTATTGTGAACAATATCACACTTATTTCAAAATAATCCCATTAAAATTAACAGGGCTGATATCTGGTATCTCTAGTCTACACTTTTTTAGAAGAAGATTCATGTTAGGAAGGAAAAATGTGTTTCTTTTCTAACATTATGAAGAACGAAGAGCAGAAGTTGAAGATGAGATGGCGTTGTTACAAATTTCTTTTGCTTTGCTTTTCAGGACATCATTTCAAGGTGTAGGTAGAAAGAAATTCCAGGTGTGGGGAAGGATAACAAGATACAAAGGCAAGACATGAAAATCTGTTCTTAGATATATTCTAGATGAAACTGCAAAAAGGAGTGCACTTTAAGTGTAGTAATTGTAGTTACTATTCATGCCTCAAACCCACTGAGTGACTTTTGATGAAAACCCTGTCACAGGTTTGCCTTAGGGTCACTATAAGTCACAAAAGACTTGAAGGCACACAACAACAACAACAACAACAACAACAACCAGAAATACCAGACTGGGTATCTAGGCCTGAGAATGTATGAGGTCGCTCATCAAAGCTTCCTGAAACTTCAGTTGCTTGTAGCATAGACAACATTCCCATTTGTAAGCTCCTCAGCCTATTGATACTCCTGTTATCTATTCTATCACTTCTGCTGGCCTACTACTGTGTTTTTCCATATCTAGATGGGTCCTTCCCTCTAAAGAAATGGCAAAAGAACAAAACTAATAATTAGTCTTATAGCCAAAGTCAACCCAGTAATATATCACAATGCAACAGGGAAGAAAAGAATATTTGCAAATATTTATTAAAAATAGATGAAAAACATGTTATTGTGTTATGAAAAACCCTAACAAGAAGAATTATGGACTGACAAAAATATTCACCATTCCGGAGTTCTTTTGCACAAAATTTGTATATGGTTATTTTGTGCAGAAATCAGCATTTTTATGCACATAAAATGCTATGATCGGGGATTTAGTCGGTTCAAAATTCACATGTGGTACATTTGTATATAAAACAGCATTTTCTGCTCAGAAATTTGTATTTCAACATGAAAATATTGATTTATGCAGAGAAAATGCTGTTTTCTGAACAAAACAATCACATGTTTTGCAGCCCTGGTGGCACAGTGGTTAAATGTCTGTACCACAGCTACTCACTCACATACCACAAGATTGTGAGTTCAATCCCAGCCAGGAACTCAGGGTCGGCTCAGCCTGGCATCCTTCCAAAGTCACTAAAATGCATACCCAGATTGTTGGAGGCAATTAGCTTACAATTGTAAACCGCTTTGAGACTGCTTTGTGCGGTATGAAGCGGTATGTAAATGAAGCTGCTATTGCTACGTGAATTTTGCAAAGTATAAGTCTTGAAAGGAAAATTGCCTTTAAACACTGTGTGGTTTTTTGAAGATTTTCTCACAGCAGGAAGAAAATTACTGAAATTACTAATTACTTCCTTTAAGAAGAAACTTCATGAAGAACTGCATTCCTACAAGTGAATTTTGCCCAGGAAAACAGATTATTAGGGGTGGTACCAGTTCTACCCAAACTGACTGTTAGATGAAAAGTAAGAAAGTAACTTAACTGGTGCTCACTTCCCTTCGTATGTGTTATTGCGGAATAATTGTGCATATACTACACATTGGGATGTACAAAGTTACATGAATTCCCTTAATCCAGATTCTCCAGACCACTGTGTTTCTAGTTATAAAATAAGGGATAAATTGCCTTCCTGGAAAGCCTCCACCTATAGGAATTTTAAATAAGTTGCAACCACCACCATCCTGCCCACATACTACAATTTAAGATGATCTATTTACTAAAAACCAGAATTAGATATCTACCCACTTCTGATTCTTTTTTGGGGGGAAGGGGGCATTTCAGACAATATCTGTGGCACCCAGGAAGTCCCTAGGGTAGAAATTGGTCCCTAGATCTCATACAATTGTCTACTCCTGCTATATTAAACACTGTTTGCCATATGCTGCTTAACTGGCTGGGACAGTCCTGATTAATCCTCAGGGCCCAACAGACAGGCCAAAATAAAGCTGCTTCAGGTCACTTTGGAGGCATGTTGTTTAAATGATGCATGTGTCCTAAGAGGCTGGAAGCTGCGCCAAAGCCATGTTCCAGGCCTAAGCTATTTGATGTTCTTTTGTTGTCTGTTTTATTGAATCATTTCCTGTATTGCTATGTAATTTATATGTATTATCCTACTAGAAAGGCCCCTTCCCCACCACCACTCCCTTCTCCTTTTGTGTCGTGTCTTTTTAGATTGTAAGCCTGAGGGCAGGGAACCGTCCAATTAAAAAGATTGTATGTACAGCACTGTGTAAATTTACAGTGCTTTATAAATAAAGGTTAATAATAATAATAATAATACTAAAATAATGGCCTCTTAAAATGCATGTGTCATTTAAACAGTATACCTCCAAAGTGTCCTGAAACAGCTTAATTTTGGCCTGTCTGTTTGGGCCTTCAGTCCTTGAACTTTTTCAACTGATTATATAATGTCCTATTTTTTCCTCTTCCCTTCCCTTTTCCCCTTTGTCCCAGCTTACTTAAATTTCTGCAAACTGAGTTCAAGCTGCAAAAATGATTTGAACATAATTAGATCAGGAAAGGGACAGAATTCTGCCCTGCCCAGTAGGCTCAAGCAAAAGCAAAGTGTGCAGATTCTCCAGGCTTGTTTGTTCTTCTTCATTAATAACTTTTGCCACCTTGTCCATGCTTTGAAATTGCTTGGCCTCACATGTCCCAGTTTTCATCTGTCAAATGCTGAAGTGTACACAGTATTTTATACTTTCTTTTATACATTCAATTTAAAAGAAATGTGAAAGATCAGATTCAACTAAATACCAATAGGCAGCACAAAACTGTATTGGAAATGCTTTGAATGTGGGCAATGCCATCTTTTACAGCAGGGGCAGCTTCTCCAAATACTTTGGATCTCCAAATACTTTGCCCAGTATCTCCAATCAATTCCACACAGCATGGATAGTAGTAAATAATTGTAGGATTTGTTTTCCTAATCATTTGGATGGGCAAAGGTTCGCTGCCTCTGACATACAACATCTTGATACTATAAATAAGTAAGTAAATAAATAAATAAATAAATAATGTACCAAATAGTTTTAAGTAGGATTAAGGGATTTAGCAGCAAGGTCTGATGAGGTATAAACTTTCCCATTATTTTTAATTGCAAATTGCAAGAGCATGGGAGCAAGGTTGTTTTTGATGCCAACGGTAAAAATTGCTAGGAGTAAATAATTTTACTTGAAAGAGTTGGAAATACCATGTGAATATTGCCCAGAACAAACACACTCTTAAATATATTGTTTACAATTCAATTATAAACTCCTGTTTGTACAAAATTGCCTGTATAAATTGTCTTCCCTAAGTCCACATTCAAAGTAAATATGATCGTTGAGGATATTGATCACTGATGTAAAATTGATATAGTGGAAAATATCTCTTTTTAGAAATCTGATTTGCAATAAACTTGCCCTTTTTGTGGGCATAAGCAAAAAGTCGAAAGAGGACACATGCCAATTCAAATTCTGAAGCTATTTGCTTTAGCCATGTCCCTATTTCTGTGTCCCTGTTCTTCTCCTTACACAATTCTTATAACGCTTAAATATACTATAAGCATATTGATAAAAATTAAAAAGTGCCCAGGGATATGAGCAGGATACATTTTCTTCTTTGTTGAAAAGCCAAATAGAAGGTAACCCACTTGGAAGCTGCAGAACGCATGATTATCTTTGCACACCATTTTGCCACATGTTATATAGAAACTATTTTTAAAAAATCAGCAAAACAGCTGGACAGCTTTAAAATCTCTTCTCTCTGTGTTTCATTTTAAAAATAGTTTTAAAAAACAATCAGTGAAGGAAAATACATAAGAAGAAATGAGGAAAACTGATTTTGAACAAGGAGGAATTATTATTTGCTTTTATTTTTAGCATTGGGTATATTTTAGTCTGCAATCCCTCTCATAATTTAAAATGTTGAAAATTGCTATGGTTTGTCTTCCTGCAAGAACTCCTGCTCATTTCAAGTTTCATGGAATAAAAGTAAGAATAACCTATTTGCATATCATTGCAGAAAGAAAAAGACGGAAATATTTAGAACACCCTAATTTTCCTAAGAAAGATGTTTGCCTGAAGTTGCTACTACCCTTTACTATTAAGTATGTCTGGATGATCTGTTCTATAATTCCTGCTGTTCAAATTTATTCTGCAGTATCCTATCTTCTACCAGTTTAATAGCCAGGAGGGTCTTTGCTCTTGTTAAAGCTCTGCTAGACTGGTCTCTCCCAAACAGGTCATGAACAGTTCGAAGCATATCTCAGCAGTGACATTACATGAAATTGTAGGTCAGATACAGAATGATGCTTTGTCCCTTCTGCACATCCAATTCATCTATATGAATTACAAGGAAAATATTTCCACCTACGTTAAGGATACACAATTTCACTTATTTATTTATTGTGGTTTCTCCTCATTGGGTGAGACTGTGAGACTTGTGGACATTATTTCACATTTATTATTTCACATTTCAGGATTTTCACAGAAATTGCATTTGTGACAAAATATTGTTTTCAGCAGAAAAAAAATGTCCCTATGCAGGGAACAGTTTATTTTGTGCAAGCTCACTGGCGTCTGCTTAAAAATAACAGCTGGCACATTGTTCATTAAATATGAGACCATAAACTGAACTTACAATGTCATAACTTTAGCAATTCATGTTTACGGTCATTAATGACTGGACGTAACCTGAAAAACAAAACTTTGCAGCCTATCAGCACTCCAACCAAAACGTTTCCAAGGCAATGTAGATTAGGTTAATATGGATTTACATCTTCAGTACTCTTCTGGATGCATTTGAAACAAGCAGTTGTGGCAGGACCCCAACAGGCCTCTCCAGCTGCCTGCTCTTGATCTGCCTCATGATGGAGAGAGTCCTGCAGATGTTATTGCTCAGAGCCCCGAACTGCAGTGTCTGGAAAACCCTTCAACTGGGGTAATGTCTGAATGGAAAGATAGGGGTTTGAACATGACACAGCTATGATAACAGAGCTCCATCATTGTAGTTATGTCTGATGATGCAGGCTCTTGGCCATGTTTTTTGGCCATGGAAAAGAGTATTTTTGTAGAATCAATTTTTTTACAAAAATGAATAAAGAACATACAGCAGAAAAGATATCTTCAACAAATCACTCAAAATGATTGTCTCAGTGTATTTGGATACCCTTTCTCACTAAGAATGAAAAAAAAATTGCAAGTTTTCTTTACATCTCTTCTATGCATTCTAACTCTAGGTGTTTCAGACTAAAAGCCCCATAAGGCTCAAACAGTGTAACCAGTGATCAGGAATGATGTGATCCACAACCAAGAACTATGAAGTGAGCCAAGTTGTTTGCACTCGGGATTTTGGAAAAGCTGTTGAATTCTGAAGAAAACCAACATCATTGGGCCTGGATCCAGTCTCAGGCTTCAAGTATATCCCTTGAAATCAATAGCATTCAAGTGTGACTTGACTGACCCATTGATTTCAATTCATCTTCCTTTCAAGTCATTGCCGACTTATGGCAACCCTAAGGTGAACCCTAAAGTTTTCTAATTGACTAAATATGACTTTGGAGTCAACCCAAAGTCTTTAAAGTTGGAAGAAATCACCCCTTCGAAGGCAAAACTATGGACAAAACATGGGCAAACACTTACTCAAGCACAAGAAGAACTACCCCAAGGAAATAAGAAAACTGCAATTTAGGTTTTTATTTAAACAGAGAAAATCATTATTCTGTAAAAACTGAAGTATCCTTTTTAAGCAATAAGAACTGATTCCTTTTTGAGGGGACACTTGTTGCAGTAATTAGTTCCAGAATTCTTTAGTTAGTAGCTGTGGAAGAGTTTATTTGAATGCATTTTTAAATGCTCATTTGAATGCATCCTCATGTACAGCTGACATATATGACTGAAAGAAAAGGAGGCACTCTATAGCTATTCTGTCTCTCCCACCACAACTACCATGGATTTTCTGCAATGTGGAAGAAGAGGGGGAAGCTGTGGAAAAACAAAGAAGGATTAAAAGTCCAAAACAATGCCATATGAAACCCCTATAAATATCAGGAAATGAAGCAGGACAGTGGCATGAGCAAAACCTGATCTAAAACCATATAAAAAAATAATCTTAGTATTCTATACTGTTCATTTTTTTAGTCATTCATGAGTTGAATGAGTTCTGGTTCATCTGTACACCAATTAAAACAGAAAGTCAGTGTAAATGTCATTGCTACACCTTATCAATCTTGTAAGTTGGTCAAAACTATGCCAATATTCCAGGTTTTAAGCAAGTTTCCCCCCTCAGTTTTCCTCCTAAGCCAGATGGTATAATTCCAAGGTTTTTTAAACATCCATATATCCATTGAAGTTCCATTTATTCCTTTATTCATTGTTTCTGTCATTTTGGGAAGTTATACACTATGAGCTTATTAAAACTACTACTTCACATTAGAGCCAAGGTATACCACAGGTCGGAGCTCCAGGAGTGGATACAAGGAAATGTCTTTGCACTAGACCAGAACCAAGAAGCATCACAAATGGAAGCAAGAACCAAAAAGGTCAGAAATCAGAACTAAAGGGTTAATTAGGACTGTTGTAATGGGCCCTCCCATTAGTTGAGCAACATGGAAGATTATCACACATGGACGGGATAGGGCCTGGATTTCTCCCCCATCCTTATTCCATCTGTGACCTGAGTGAAAGTGATCACACGAATCACTTTCACATGAAAGCGAGCTGAAAACAGCCATCATATTATAACTAGTTTTCTTCTTTTTGTTGAACTTACTCATACTCTTCAAAATCAGGCATTGGCCTATGGAGCAAACTTTGGTGACATCCTGATCCTTGAATGCCTTTAATGTCTAGCACATTTAACTGATGATGCCTAGACAACAACAGTGTGGCTATGGCACATCACACAGATTTAGCTATTCATCCTCATTTTTAAGAAATCTCACTATTGGGGTGAGGGGTCAGAAAAGGGAGAGAAGGGGGGAAAGGACAGTAAAGAAATTAGTATGGAATGTTTTTCAAAACCTGTGTCAGGCCAGGGAGATACTGAGATCAGAAAGGAAAGTTATAATGGGAATCCTATTACAGGCTTCATGGAAATTAATGACAAACATACAGAATTCTTTTGCTTCCATCAGAATCCTCTTTCCCTTGCCTACTCCTGCAGCTTCTTCTCTCTGAAATACATTTTTGGGCTGCAGAAGAGTAGAAGAGGAGTGTAGTCACAACTCTGCAGGTATAAGTGAGCACAAATTTCATTTTTAAAAAGCTCAAAATGGGCATGGCTTGTCCTCAAAATCAATTTCTGCTACACTGGTAAGTTTTGTATCTTGTTTTGTCAGAATAAGTTGTAGAAACTCCCTCCTCCCCAGCAATTTATGACTAGCATGACAAAACACAATTCATCCAACCTAACCTTCACAAAGAGACACAGCTCTGGCTCTGTAAGTATACATAAAGAAAATTATCAATATAAATCCATTTTCTAGTTGAGATTGTTCTCAGCAGCATACAAGGGTATTCTCATACTTTGAGTTAACAGTTAATTGAGCCGGGTAGGAGGGGTTGGAATAATTATGGGAGAGGACAAAAAAGCAATGAAGTCCAAATGAATAATGTATAGTGCTAAATGGCATAGATAAATTAAAATATTAATGTGAAACTACACTTCCCTTTTTGTCAACACAGAACATGAAACTGCATAATACATTCTGTTGCATGAATGCAACCCTACACCTGTTTTGCCCATTAGCGTTCATTAAAAAAATAATTGATATCTATTTTTAAATACTTCAGTACCGCTTCTGGCATGACAAAATGCCGAGAGATCGGTTTTATATAAGATTCAGCACATTCTGCACTGAGTGTTCATTTAACACAAAGGAGTTTGATCTCCTGCCATTTAACTCTGAATACTTAGGCCACAGTTTCTCTTAATTTTATTGACAAAAACATAAAGTAGCCTACTTTACAGAGCCAAAGTCAGGGTTTTTATTATTATTATTTACTTTACCAACTTGGTTTCCAGAGATATGCTAATTGAAATACTCACTCAACCATTTTGGAGACATGCCAGGAAGACATGTATGCATGGTAGTTCCTACTGCACAAAAACAAACCAGCCACATTTTTCACATGTGACTCTGTCTGAATCAGAGCTTTTAAGTAACAATGTACAAATATCCATGTATTTGTAACTATGACAGCCGGTGTGGTATAGTGGTTTGAATGTTGTAGTATCACTCTGGAGATCAGGATTTGAATCTCTGCTGAGCCATGGAAACCCACAGGTTGATTTTGGGCAAGTCACATTCTCTAGCTTCAGAGGAAGGCAAAGGCAAACCCCCTCTTAACAAATCTTGCCAAGAAAGCCCCATGATAGATTCACCTTAGGGTGGCCACAGTTGGAAGTGACTTGGAGGTAACAACATTATTTGGTAATACCCAAATAATGAAGGTATAATTAGATTTTCCCCCAACACTTAACAGCACTCTGAGAAGGGCATCTCCAGCAGATCTTAGGTACAAAACACACTACAAAAATAATCCAGTTTGAGACCGCTTTAACTGTCCTGATTCAATGCTAGGGAATTCTGGGAATTGTAGTTTATTGTGGCACCAAAGCCCTCTGTCAGGAAAGGCTAAATGTTTCAGTTCCCAGAATTCCCTAGAATTGAGCCAGGGCAGTTAAAACGGTCTCTTTATTTCTGCAGTGTGTTTTGGACCTTAATGAACAGACATGTTCATATGGAAGGAGAAAATTTAGCAGGTACGCTGAAGAGATGCTTAGGCCTTTATAGGCAACAACTAGCACTTTATGCCCAGAAACAGAATGGAAGCCAATACAAGTATGTGTTCCCATATGTTGACCTCAGTCAACAGTTTAGCTGCCATGTTTTGAACCTACTGGAATTTCCAAATACCCAGCCCCATATAGAGCACATTGCCATATTGCAGTAATGGTGTAACTAATGCATGTGTTCCCATATCTGGATGTGATCTGGTCCCTAAAAAATATCCATGAAAAAAACCAGATGACAGCACGGCGCAAACTGAGATAAAGAAATATAGTAAATCTGTGATAGAAAACTTCTGATAAAGGGAAAGCCATCCCTTTCGACAGCACTTTTCATTCCAGCTTCCATCTCTCTTCCCACTATATGCAAGTTAATTGCCTGGCTCTACTTTCTTCAGAACTCCTTTGTCCTTCCAGTATTGTTTTCCTTATTCACCTTGCCCCTGATCCCACTCCTTGCCTCCTTGGTCACTCTGGGGCTGTATCATCTTCCATAGTTTACAGAGAACATACATGCCTCCTTGAACCCACTACTTCATACTGTAGCACCAGCAAAGGTTGTTACTTCCTGTTTTCTTTGCCTGGCAAAGGGTGTATTGAAAATGGTGCAGGACACCTAGACTGGCAATGGCATGCATACTTAGGGGCACTAGAATGTGTCAAATACGCTTCTATTGATCTTTGAGGCCAGAACTTCGATAGACTTCAGAAAAGCAGGTTTAGAGTAACTGAGGGCATACAACAAAACAACCGAGTTTTTCTAACACTACAGTGCCCCAGGTATGTTCTCTGTAAAGTATGGAAGATGATATAGTTCCTGCCCCAGGGTGACCAATATAAATTATGTATTGTACATACAACAGAACCACATCCATAAAATATACATAATAGGTGCTGCAAAAGGTCAGATCTCCCACTGTTTGATTTTTGTTTGCTTCCACATCCATTCTCTTTTATTCCTGTTGTGCCTAGAGAGATATTACTGAAAGATTCAGCAGGAGACATGTCCTTTGAGTAAAAATTTAAATGGGCAGAGGGGATGTCATTTACCAAACAAGCACCAGAGAGGAATGCTTGTATTTTTCTCTCTCAATATCCTACCCCCGTGTGTGTGTGTGTGTGTGTGTGTGTGTGTGTGTGTGTGGTAGGAGGTAAGGAAAGACCACGGGGGAAAATGAAAAGTCAGATTAGGGTTTAGAGAAGATCTTAAGTAGTGGCATGGAATGAGACATTACCGAAATAGCAACATGTAACATAAACAGCAAAGCAATTTTCTATTGCTGATAGATTGCAAAGCTCTTCAGTAATGGTATCTGAAAGCCTACATATCAGCATGAAAAAAACAGCATACCAACATACCACAAGCCATAGCAAACATAAAATGAGAAGAAATATATCTAAGCTTGACAAGTATTTTTTTTCTTTTATAAATAATTCCAGTTCAAGAAATACAGAATAATTTTGAGGAGAATAATTTTGTTTTGTTATATGTCACCAGTTACTCTAAACTTGTTTTACTGAAGTGCAAATAACAGGTGTAAAGTCCCATTATTTATTCCTAAGCAGGGTTCCCAAGTTGTAGGATACCTTTTGGGAGGAGGGGCACAAAATGAATTACAGCGAAATTTCTTTCCACCACAATGGTGCCCGCAAAAAACTAATGTATCAAGAAAACCAGACAAGAACCCATATCTCTAACACCTGGTTTTCCTTGTGGTGGAGCACTATGTGTTGTGTGCAGAAGCATGTTCTCTCTCACTCTTATTTGAAAATAATGGGATTCCTACATTGGCAGAGGAGTGAATAGATTACTTTTAAGGTTCCTTCCAATTCTACACTTTTATTAAGTCAAGAAAAGGGCTCCCACCTCATGAACTGTGAATCATGAACGGACTCTCTTTTTCAAATTAACCTTTTATAAGAGAAATAGGAAACTATTCCAAAACAAAAATAAAATAAAATAAATGACTTCTGAACAGCACTGCTGGCCACGGCATCAGGAAAAATGTACCTGCTGTTGGCAACAGATTTGGGGTTTCATGGAAGGGCAGCAAATTGTTAGTGCACTTTTCCTGACAGGGCTTGGGAGAGGTACTTGTTAGATTTTCTGCTTCATAACCCACTGGCATCACTAGAGGATGTAGCGAGTTTGGACAGCACCAGGTAACACCTCAGAAGACATGTGACACCTGACTGAGACCTCCTGCTGCTGCTGCAAGGTGTGCTCCTGCTGTGCCTCCCCCTTTCTCTCTCTGCAAGGAAGAAGCCAAGGCAGTAGAAAAGGAGGGGCAACACACTCTCTTTTCATCATTAACCTGTTGCCTCATTTGCTTGGCTGCAACCATGATCCACCAGCGGGTGGCTGGAAGGAGATGGAGGGAGGGCAAGGTAGGCAATCACTACCTGGCAGCCCTTTCTTGGGAGATTATCACACAGGCCCTTGGGGATAGGATCAGGGCGGGACAGAAGGGGGCAGAAAGGGAACAAAATGGGGAAATCACACATATTATTGCATGGGATAACGCCGCCGATGCCGCCAGAAGTCTCCGATCCATTTCCCATCCATTCCACAGGGACCGATTTTCAAGAACTGTTCAGAATCATTCTTGAAAATAGGCCTCTGTGGGACGGATGGGGAATGGATCAGAGATATCCGGCAGCATCGGCGGTGTTCTCCCATGCATGCCCTTCTTGGCTTTGGGGCCGCCTGGTTTTCTCTTTGGGCTTTCAGCTTAGGAGGGTGCTGACACAGCGGTGAAGGGGTGAGTGATAACACTAGGATATACATTTCCTGCTTATATAAACATGTTTATGAAAGTGCCTATGTTTTTTTTAAATCTCTAACATGATTCAGAACATATCATGTTTCTTTCATTGCAAAAAGACTGGTAGTGAGTTTTGCTCTCTATGTGCCTGTGAGAAAAAAATGAAATTTTAAAATAAACACAGTCACTTTGAGAAAAGCATTTGTCTCCTGGTGTTGTGGCTTGTCCCTCAGTCTGGGATTATTTTTCTTGCGGACTTGCCAGTCCCCCAGATCTCTAGCCCTATTCGAGTGTTTTCTTTGCATGTAATTTTGGTATGTGACGTGCAGAACATGGGATTGTTACTGGATAACAACTCCCAGATCCTCCCTATCCAGTAGCCATGCTGGCTGGGGGATTCTGGAAGTTGTTATCTTTAAAAGGAACTTTTTATGCTCCAGTGAGGAGTAGTGCAGAGACAAGCTTGCTAGATCACTCTCCCTCCCCTTCTTGCCTGTCTCTGCTTGGGAGAAAGCTGAGACATGGTGAAGGAGAAGGGGTGAGCACGCCCCTCCTGACTTTGCCATCATCCAGCTCTTTCCTCAGCAGCAAGAGGAGGCAGTGGTGATGGCAAAGGGGCAAGCACACCCCTTCCATCCCCTCCCACTGCTTTACTTGCCCAGCAGCCCCTCATGGGGTGACATCAAGCCTGGTGATCCCACTGTCATAACCTAGATGGATTTGGGTACTGTTCACCTTGACATGATCATATGGGTGAGAGAGCATTATTTCCTGCTGTACTTCAGGAAGCAGAATGACTTGGGCAAGTCCCACTCCATAGTATTCATGAATTCCTTAGCTAAACTCTTCCTAACTTCCCTTAGTCAAAAGCTTTCCAGTGATAATGCCTGGCTGCTTTTCTGTGCTGTTCTTGTGAGCCTGCTGTTTGATAGCTGATGCAGTTTCTTTCTCAGACATTTTAACCCAACTTTTAGAGTTTAGTGGAATTTTAAGAGGCTTTAAAGTACCTTGAATTATGGAAGTAACCTCACAAAAGCACATTCTTTTCCTTGCCTTCCATATAAACAGAAACCTATGGTTTCTTTTCCTGCAAGCTAACAATGGCTGCTGTGTCTGACAGATGAAATGCCTTTCAAGAGACTTATCACGTGAGGGAGCCCTTTCAAATTGATGCGAGATTTCTCAGATGCCAAAAGAAAGGCACCCGTGAGTATGCACACAGTTACTTTAAATCAAGACATAACATATAAATGAGACCCCAACAGAGAGTAGATTGCACACAATGATTGGCAATACATTTGGGCTTTCTATAAGCTTTCTCTATAATATTCAAGTTTGAATGCTGGAAGATAAAAATTTAGAAACACATTGCTTGCAGATAACATACAATGCACTTGGTAATGCTAACAGACAAGCCTTTTGAAAACAAAATAGCCTATTTACACTGAAGGAGTCTCTCAAGATTATATAGTCAAGATTTTGAAAGAAAACTATTATTACCAGAAGTCTGATGTATTCATTTCATGTAACTAGATTAGCTATTCCCCGATTACCATATTTTTGAATAATATTAATTTACTGATTTGCCACTGTATTTTACAGTGAATTGACAGATTCACCTAAGCTATTTTTTACATATAATTTTATTAAATTTTAATACTGCACTTGGTATTTGAATTGCACAAAACGATAGACAAATAATAACCGCACATGACAAAAACAAAACAAAACATGTAAATGATACTGTTTCTCCACCACCAATTTCAGACTGAATTCCCATTCTTCTCTGACTAGAATAAATTAACTTAGACATGACATTCCTCCTCTCTAAACTATAATATTTACTATATTTTTCCTTATAGTACAGAAGGGATTTTCTTTCTATATATCAAAACCTATTTTTACAGTGTCCCACTTTTCCTTCTTTAAATAATCTATAAAAGGATGCCAGAGTTATAAAAAAAAATTTAAAAGTTATTTTTAATGTACACAAAAGTTTGCACTATTTTTAGAGGAAAGCAAAATCTCTGAAACTGTCAAACATTTATAGAATCCACAAACTAGTATCCCATGCAGCTTAGGGATTCATAATCTTTCTATGTAAAAAATATGAGTCTCCACGTTTACAAATATGATGCTTCCCCAAGATTTGCACCGCTCCTCTGGAAAAAAAAACTCCTCCATTCACAGGGTCATTGGGTAACTTGAGCCCCAAATACCCAAGGGGGTCTTCTACTGAACATCAAGTCAAAAAGATGTTTACTGCCGACATCTTCAGAATACAAAGTAGGTGATAACAATTTATGATCAGCTGTATATTCCAGAATTTCTATCTACACTTCCATAAAACTTCAGCCCACTAAAAGTTGAAAGCATAAGGCTTTTTTTTAAAAAAAAATATATATATATATAGCAGCAAGAAATTGGAAGGTACCAAAGTTGAATTTATCATTTCTAAGGGTGTGGAGATGCTTGTTTTTACTAACTTAGAGCTGATTACAAATAAGAATAGTTAAATTTCATGAAACTGGGAATATGGAAGCTTAGTTTATAGAACAGGGCATGGCTGAGGTAGAGAACAACATATCCTTATTGTTTCCTAGATAACCAAGCAGCAAAATCCAGTGACTAGAGGTGGCAAATACTTGGTCAAAGGAAAGGTAAAGGGGCAGAAGGCCTAAAAGCAAACCATGGCTACATCTGCATTGTAGAAATAATGCAGTTTGACACCACTTGAACTGCCATGGCTCAATGTTATTGCATTCTGGGATTTTTAGTTTTGTGAGATATTTAGTCTTTTCTATCAGAGAGCTCTGCAGTCACAACAAACTACAAATCCAAGGATTCCATAGGATTGAGTCATGGCAGTTAAAGTGGGGTTAAACTAAATTATTTCTTCAGGGCAGATGCAGCCTTTGAAGCTGTAGCGCATGCTCAAGAAGAGGCATGTTGAGGCCACCTGATTTTAAGGATCAAAAAAGTTCAGAGAGTTTTAAGATGTTGGTAGTCTCTGGGCTGGAACCACTAACATCAGTTTGACAAGAGTGACTCTCAGAATAGGAAACTGAGGTATATACTTGCTGGTTCAAGTCCACATTTTCAAGTTGCCTCTGAAAATTTCACTGTACAAAGGAAGTAAGAGACACTGGTTGGTTAGTGGAAGTAACACTGACATCACTAGGGTTGTGTAGGAATGGATTCTGTTAAAACCGTGTAATGAGGGTATGGGAATTTAGAGAACCTCTTGATCCTCTATTCCTAGTAGTGTCACTAGGACTGGCTCTGATGAGAACATCATTAAAAGTCTAACCATTTGTGCCAAGATAAGTCTTCCCATAGCCCACTTTTAATACCTACACCAAGAAAACCAAACAAGATTAGATCCAGACTATCTGAAAATGCAGTCTCCCTATCTGAATCTGGCCAAATTGTAAAATCTTCATGGAAAGGCTTTCTCTTGATCCCACCACCATCAGAGACAGGTCTAGTGGGAACTCAGGAGAGAGCCTTCTTGGTGGCTGCTCCCAGTTTATAAGAAGAAGGCTTGGTTGGCCTTCTTTCTGCTCTCTTTTCCTTGACAGGCAAAGGCTGTCTTGTTTAAACAGGTCTTCAGATTTTAACTGGTTAGGGTAGTGCAATGGGTGTGTTGTTTCTTAAAATATAATATGATTTCATATGTTTTAAAGCTTCTAAATTAATCCTTTTAAGTGGATAGTTGTTTAATGATTTTTAACGTTTTGTATTAAGCTATTTTATTTTAATGTACAATGTCAGCCATTTCAAGTCCCCCCCTCCCAAAAAAAATTGAATAAGCGGTGATGATGGTGACTCAGAAAATAGCTATGTGTACATTTGGTCAAAGTTAAATAAATATGGTTGTAAAACTTTATAAACAAAAAATCCTACATTTTCCCTGATACCTGGACCCAAAGGAAGGCCACAGTATGATTCAAAACACAGTAGGTAATAATATTAAATATTATATTATCTATCAGTTGCCTAAATAAAAGGGTATTTCCCTGCCAACAGAAGAACAACAGGCAAGACGCTAGGACAGCCATCCTTGGAAGAGAGTTCCAGCTTATTTAAAGTCAGAAGAAGAAGAAGAAGAAGAAAATTCTCTAACTAGGTCTATGTGGAAATACACCAAGATAAATTCTGCTAGTCGAACAGTAACATGCTTTGTTTGATTCAAAACTGATCAGATGTTTCATGTAAACAAACTTAGCCCAAGCATGCCTTGACATTTTACCTTAGGCAAAATTCAATAGCAACTAAAAATGTGTGAGCCTTCACCTAAAAAATGTTTTCAGCTGTAGGAAAGTACTGAGCTAAAAAACAAAAGCAAAACCCTGCTTCTTCTGAAACTAGAGACCTGAGCCACAATTTTATCAGTAATTCCAAAGTGAGCTGTGCAGTTAACCAGAGTTCTCCCATTACTCTATACCAGGAGCAGAGGTTTCATTGTTTCCCAGTAATAGTTGTTGTTAACTGCCCTCGAGTTTGCTTTAACTCATGGTGACCCTGTGGAAAAGACATCTCTGAGACTCCCTGTCCTCAGCCTCTCTGCTCAGGTACTGCAGGACCAGGGCCATGTCCTCCCTGATAGAGTCTAACCAGCTGGTATGTAGTCTTCCTATCTTTCTAGTTGCCTCTAGCATCAGTGCCCTTCCTAGTATCATTGGCTGTCCATGGTACCCTCAGCACTCCAGCACCATATCTGAAATAAGTTGATTCAAACTCCCTCTGAACAAATCTTGCCAAGTAAACTCTGTGATAAGTTTGCCTTAGGGTTGCCATAAATTATTGGAAGGTACAAAACAACAAGTATTTCTAAGCAGTTAACTTGACCCAAGCAACATGTCCCAAATTTGCCTAAGCCATACTTACTTTGAAAGAGCCATAACCGATTTTCAATGCTAGGTATAAACCAATTTTGATATGTTATGGCCTTGTCTAGTGCAGTACTGTTTATACTAGCTGAAACCCACTCTCAGTAGTATCCTATCCTACCTAGGGATGTCAGGGATGGAAGCTTGGGTCTTCTGAAGGCAGAATATGTGCTCTGTCGCTAAGCAACAAGGTCAGGAATATGTAGGAATATGTAGGGTACACATATGCATATACATATGGGGCCAATTGCTCTGACTTGTGTCACCATGAAGTGGGTGCAGGCTAGATGCACTGTATGTTAGGAAATTCACACCTCCCAAGACTGTAACTTCATGTAATAGATCTCACATATATATAAAAAGGTCACACAGAAGATGCATATATTTAAAAAATGTATACAGGAATATGTTATTCAATGGATGGATGTAGGCAAACTATATGTACAATTTGATACATATGTTGTTGTTGTTGTTTTTAAAAAAAATAAAGCTTAACCCTACTTTGTATTCCATTGTGTTCAGATCACACCCAATTTTCAGATGAGAGATGGGGAGATCAAAATAGTAATCTTTAGTGACTAAAGGAAATGCTGATACTGTAGCCACTCACAAACCACAAGGCTGTGAGTTCAATCCCACCCAGGGGCTCAGGGTCGACTCAGCCTAGCATCCTTCCAAGGTTGCTAAAATGAGTACCCAGCTTGTTGGGGGCAATTAGCTTACAGTTGTAAACTGCTTAGAGACTGCTTACTGTGGCATGAAGCAGTATATAAATGAAGCTGCTATTGCTATAATTTGTTACCCCAGATATATGGAGATTAGTTGTATTTGCTCATTAGCGAGATAAAGCCAACTTATTCTTGCTGTTGTGGCTGTGTTCCTTCAAGATGTTTTTGACTTATGGTAACCTTAAGGTGAACCTATCACAGGGTTTTGGGGGGCTGAGAGTGACTCTCCCAAGATCACTCTGTGGGTTTCCATGGATGAACAGGGAATCAGAACCTGGTCTCCAGAATTGTATCCAGTGCTTAAACCACTATACATGCTGCCCTTGTCCAAAAGAACTTTGTAACTATTTTAGTTCATCTAGGACACATCTCTGGAGTTAAAAGCAGGATCTAATCATTGGCGAAATGTAACATAAATACGCTAAATCAATATGTAGCATGGTTTTCTATATTTCAATGGTCCGGTACAAACGAGCCTTTCCGACGCCCTTGTCACGTGCTAGGGTTACCTGGGGGGTGGAACACTCATACGCCCCACAACCCTCACATGTGATGAGGGCGTAACAATGGCGGCACACTGTATACATGGGAGCCACCATTGTTACGTAAGCGCCATGCGACGCTTACTTAATGAGTGCACCAGTGGCGTACTTGTTATGCCGCCACTGTGGCTTGAGAAGAACCCGCTTTTTGTGGGTTCTTTTTCCACTGGCAGGAAGCCATGTGTTTTGGCAGCTGCGGCTTTCCTCCAGCGTAAAAACAGGCACCAGGAGGACACCCTTTTTGGGTGGTCTGTACCGTGCCTACATTTAAATTCAAAAAGTACACCAGCTCAGAGACAGGGTATACCATTCTAACACTGGTGATGCTGGCTTTATACAGCTTTTTAAGGGCTCATGCAAGTTGGTGGATAGGTCTGCCTGGTTTTCTACTGCAGCAGAGCCTGTTAGATCAAACAGACACAGGTGGATTGCAGTGATAAGAAAGCTCTAATTGCTCATGAAATCTGATTTTAGGATACTCACTTTGTGGCTGGAGCCAATATTCAGATTGTGTGTGTGTGTGTGTGTGTGTGTGTTGTCAATGGCCATTGTTTCTGTCAAACTATAATAGAGTCTGAAATATAAGGCTTGAAATTAAGTTTGAGAAACAGAAACAGGATTGTTGTCATTATTGTTTTGGGTTTTTTTACTTATAAAATTTCTGATGTAATTTCAGGATGTAATTTTCTCTTGATTCATTTATGGTCAGTGAAGTGCTTGGTCTGTAGAGAACTGTGTAGTGTGTTTAGTGGCTTAATATTACATTTGCAGCACAATTCAGTATGTGTCCATTGGGAAGTAGATCCCACTTGAGTTCAGCAAGACTTTCTGCCAAGTATGTATGTACAAAGCTACAACCTTAAAACTGAGACCAAAAGTTTTAACTGCTGTTGAAAAAAATTACAGATCTTTGTCTATGTACTGAAGTTATTAACCATATTTTAAACAAAACACACACACACACTATAAAATCATACTGGGTATGAGTAAGGTACACAACTGGAATACTATTCTGTAATAATATTTTTGTAATATGATACTTTTTAAACATTCCCTCCACTTTTTACACCCAAGATATGGAACAACAACAACAATAATCAAATTTATTTATATTCTGCCTCTCTGTGCAACACAACCAGGGCGGCTTAGACATTAAAAAACAACAACATGGACCTTGGTGAATCTAGAGGTCAATTCCTAGAAACTAAGCCTTATTGGCTGAGGGATTCTTTTGAAATTTAGAACTTTGAAGTGACAGCTGTCAATAAAATTAGCATTTGCCATGTTTGTCTTCCACTGATGGAAATTCCATTCGCATTATGGTTTCTTGTGCCTACAATAACCATGAAAAGTAATTTCCTTGTAGCAATGAAAAAATATTCCTAAACAGGATATTTGTTGAGATAAGATTTAAATGGGATATAAAGTTATGTTGCTTTAGCATTTGTACAGGAGGAATTAAAATTCACATCTCTGTTTTTTATTTTTTAAAAGGAAATGCAAGAGAATATTATCTAACCAAATACTCAGACCTGATTTCAATTATCCACTGTCATGAAAGATTGAGATCCGGAAATTCATCACTCCAAGATTTTATTGTCTTGTACAGGTAATTAGTTGAGCCTATCAAATGGACAAGTGTAGGATAAAATTTCCCACACCAGAATATTATCTGAGCCAAGTTCATGCCATTATTCTGAGTAATCATCAGCAATGTGGGTTAAATCATATGTAATTGAACCATGATTCTCTTAGCCGTTGCTTCATTGCCTTCAAATGGAGTATAGAGCCTTCTGTTTCTCACTGCATGCTGCCATCCCTTATAACTCAGCACTTTTTTGTTGTTGCTTAACTGAATCTTTTGTTCTTGAAAAACTCTGTGACCCATGAGAAACGGCACTACTAAAGTATTAACACCTGCCTTAGACTATTTAGGCAAATCTGCCTGAAACAAAACAAAACAAAACACAGTTCAGTAATTCCACACACAATTTCCCCCCAAAAGTTCCTTTTGCAGCACTTTGGAGCAGCAGTGACTCAACTCAGGGGAAGTTAATTGCATCTGCAATTGGAATAACTCAAGATGTCAGAGAAAGAATGTTTCATTGTGGGAATACACACACACACACACACACACACACACACACACTTTTTGCTCTTTTCTTTCATAGACATTCACTTGAAAATATGTTCTACATAGTCCTCTAGAGAAGGCCTCATATTTAAATGCATATATTTTAAAATGAAATTCATAAGGGACTGCTAATATCAAAGTTTCACCCAAAATATTCTTGGAATTTTAAAATGGAGAGAAACAATGAAAAACAAAAAAGCAACCTTTAAATTGTGCTTTTTAAAATGAAATGGTGCCAGCTTTCTGGAGACTACTTTAAACTCTTTGTGGAATAACCAGATTATGCAACATTAATGATGAGAGGTTTGTTTGTGAGAAGGAACTTTTTTTTCTTTTTCTTACTTTTTGTGTTTTATCCAAAGTCCCAATGTATTTGATGTATGTCAACCTGAGAGTCAACCTGAAGAGGATATATCCATTTTTTTTTCAGCTCTTGGAAAAATGGCTATTGTTTTTAACTATTATGAAGACTTAACATAATTGGCTTTGCTTTATAAAATTAATAGAAAAATGGGAAATGAATTTGCTTCTTTGGTTCATTTATCAATTGCACTATCTGGATTTCATTGTTTTCTGTGGAAAAAGTAGATTGAGAGAAGCAATTCTCAGAAGTAAAAAAAACCCTCTTCATTTAGGAGACAGAATGTAACCCTGATTTTGGACATGTGTAAAATGATGACATAATAGAATTGTAGTCCATAATAAAATTAGAAATTGAATACCGCCTGATATAGAGATATCACAGACATCCGTTTTCACTGCCATAATTAAACCTTGAACTGTACTGAACCTCACTCCATATGAAAGAGCTTTCTTTAGTTAATATATTTACTTCCTTGCCCATCTATAAAATCTATCCTCTGTATACGTAAAGTAAACTCACATAAATTTCAAGTTTGTTACTTTCATAACTAGTATCTTAAGCCAGGGTTTTAAATTCGCTTCCTGTTCCTAGTTTATCAAGAGAGTGGTAGGGTAGGGTTAAAGTTTGGACATAACAGAAAGCTTTTGAACCTTTTGCTTTCTGGTTTGTGTAGGTGCTCCTGCTGGCAGAAGAACCCAAGTGAAGTTTACTCAAGAAACATTCATATAATCGACACACCTTAACAAAAAACCTAAATTCTTAGCAACTTGAGCGAATTGCTACATCTGAATGCAGCCAGACAGCTATAAAAATGATTACAATGAGCATTGTGGTTTGACAGAGGGGCCTCTGTGCTTTAGTAGCAGAAGAAAATACCCATAGGATGATGTGAAAGAGGGCCTTCAGTCTGTGGTATTCTGGTTGTGGAATGCTCTCCCCTTCAAAGTCTGGTTGGTGCTGTCCTTGGCTTCATTTTGGTGCCAAGTGGAAACATGACTCGTTACTAAAGACTGTGGGTTCTAATTTTAAAAAAAACCCCAAAACACAGTTTTGACCATTTGAATTTGTTTTTATAGAATCTTAGAGTTGGAAGGGGGCACAACCCTACTACTCCAACCTCCTGCCATGAAGGAACACACAACTAAAGCATTTCTGAAAGATGCCCATCCTACCTCTATTTAAAGACCTCCCAAAGATGGATAGTCCACACATAATTTGTTATATGGTTTAAAAGAGTTTAAAATGTAGCTTTGATACTGTAATGTTACTTCAGGCTGGTGTTGATTCATGGCAACCCTTTGTCGGCCAGATTTATTCAGAGGATGTTTGCTGTTGTCTTCCTCATAGCCTTAGAGAGTATGACTTCCCAACATGAAACTACAAATCTCAGAATTCCATAGTATTGAGCTACTGTAGTCAAAGTGTTGTTAAAATGCATTATTTCTGCAATGCAGATTAGACCCTAGTCCAACTCTTAAACCAGTCATTATGCTGGCAAGTTAGCTTTTTTAAAAAACTCTCCTTTTAAATTGCTTTAATTTATGCTATGTCACGCTGCCCTAAGTTCCTCAGCTGTAGAGCAAGATATAAATACTGTATTTCAGGAAACAAACTGGGAAAGAAGTGCTGTAGCTGGTTTATTGTAACAAGAATCCTAATGTACTTTTTGTGATATAAGATGTGAGCAAGCTTGGAAGAAAAGCAAGGATGGATGAATTTCAATGATTTTGTGCATTTTCTGACAGCACCAGAAAATTTCCAGTTTAGAAAGCCATGACCAAACCATTTTCAAAGCTGCATAAACCTCAAACCTTATGAAATGAATTCATTTGCTACTGACATAACTTTTGAGATTTTACATGCATAGTCTTTTGCAGTGTACAGCAGGCAGATAGCATGTTCTTCTCCCCCACCCATGAAAAATAAGAAATAAGTTTATACATAGTGGCTACAGATGTAAATCTGAAAAACACGAATATTTACACAGTGGGATTTTTAAATGTTTGAAGCACAACTGAACTGCTGATGCTTTAGAAAGGTTAACCTGGGAACTCAAGTTAATATAGTTACAGGATTCAATTATCTCAACGGTTTCAGCAGTAAACACAGGAATTTATTGTATAAGGAAATTTACCATCATACCATTTTAACACAGCTGTTCTCTTCTGGATTCATAAGCTGAGCAGGTTTGGGAGTGGTTATTACTTGGATGGAAGGCCGCAGGGGAATACCAGTGATCTCCAGATAGGGCAAGGAAAAAAATATTGCCTGAAAACCATGGCAAGTCATTACTGGCAGTCAGAACTGACACTATTGGATTAGACAGACAAATGGTCTGACTCAGTGTAACTTCCTTTCTTCCTATGAGATTTGGGGCCAAGACTAAGGCCAAGATTTACAAAATTAAAATTGGTTTAAGTAAAGAAATGACCAGGCATTGCATTACCCAGTTAGCAGAGATGGACATGCATGTCAGATTAACTCCAAATTATCAGATATCTTCCTAAAAACAAATACACAGATCATATCTTGGATAACACATTCAAAATACATTGTTTCCTATGCAATATCTTTTTTTTTTACACAAAACAACAATTTTTGTGCAAGCAAAGGGTTTTTTGTCACTTTTATTTTTGCATTAAAAAAGAGTCCAAAATGGTGGTAAATCTCACAGACATTGAACATTTTCTTGATGGGATGGATGTCTTTCATGTGTTGAAATACTCTCAGGGAATAAAAATAATTGCACATATTATTTATGTCCTTAGTAAGGAAGCAATGGCACTAGCACACAATCTCTCCTTGTCTGTTTCTTTAATAATGTCTTAATAGAATTCATCCCCCTCCTTTAATGGGTGGTGGCAGGAAGCCAGCATGGTATAGTGGTTTGAGTCCTGGAATACAATTCAGGAGACCAGGGTTTGATTCCCAGTTTGGCCATGGAAACCCACTGGGTGACCTTGGGCAAGTCACACCCTCTCAACATCAAGAGGACAGCAATGGTAAACCTCCTCTGAACAAATCTTGCCAAGAAAATCCTACGATAGGCTCGCCTTTGGGTTACCATAAGTAGGAAATGACTTCAAGCCACACAACAACAAAAACAACAGCAGAAGTAGTAGAGGAAAATGTGTGAGCAGAGAAAAGAAGCTTTTTTCATTGCTTCCTCTCTCTGACAACTTGGCCTCTGACAGGGTAAGGAAGCACCTGTTCTTGTAAAGACCACCACTGGAAACAAAATTCTGGCTCAAAAACGCTAAACTAGAATCTGTGCTAGTTAGGCTATTGGTGGCTAGCCTTCTACTGCCAAAGCCTCACAAGTGACGGAGAATCCCCATATATACTGTATTTTTAACATCAGCATTGTGCTTGGCAACTTAGGCCATACCCGCATGGGCCAAATAACATGTCATCCCCCAGTCCTCAGAGCAATCTGTCTAGACAGTGCAGAGCCCAATCCTCAATTCTGGTGTGAACTATTCTGATGATATACAGCCTGTTCAGCACTAAACCCACATTATATTACCCTTAAAATTATTTTTTGCTTTGGATTGTCTTTGACAATCTGGAGCCCTGTTGAGTATCATCAGGGCGGTGGGCAACACAGCAGGACTGCCATGTGAACAGCTGCCTAGCATCACTCTAGACTGCCTAATGGGGGAATTTGGGGTAGCTTTGGGGGCAGAATATTCCAGGCTGCTCCTAGAGAACCATTCTCTTCTGGACAGTAATTCTTAACACTCATGGACAATCCTAGGAAATCAGACTCATCAAAACTTCTGTGGGATAACTTACTGAGGTTAGTAAACCACATAATTTGGAGGTGGAAGAAATCCCCACAGAAAACCTAATATAAATCTAGGGACTCAGTTGACAGATAAGAAATGCTGAAGTCGTCAGACAATCTTTTCAGAAGAGAAACTCACATGACTACTTGAAAAAAGTAAAGCTGTGATAGCAAAATCTTACATCAGAAACAGACTGCAAAATACAGTAGGTACTCCCCCCCCCAAAAAAAACCTTGATTGAATTGTATTATCACAAGCACTTCAAAGCTATTCGTCCTTCAGACACAAGAAATTGATATGTATACATTGGAATATTTGTAACATCTTATTTATCTGTACAACACCAGGTCTTAAGCTGTTGGCATGGTTAATTCTGCATTAGCAATGCTCCACATGCTTTAATAGTATTTAGCTTTCAATTTCATATCATTAAGTACCCATTTTGGACACTATGACATAACCTGGGGTGATAGCTGCAATTTTTTGTGAACCTTATAACTCTACCCCTATTACTCACTTATGGAGGCAGAATGCTGAGTGCATTAGTATCGATAAAATGCTTGCTGTCATTTTTCTCAAATGAAAAGGAAAACCTGATAGAAGACAATTCATTAAGTGGATTATCAAATCTAAGGGCATAGCTAAGCTGAGCAACAGAGTTAAGATGGCCCTTACATAGCAAAAATATAGGAAATGGAACTTTCAGTTTAATTTTAAAGGAAATGTTCCCTTCCTTGGAATTCCCATTACAGTAAATATTTTTATTATTATTATAAAAAGTCTTCCGTAATTGAGTCTCCAAGAAATGGTATTTTGTAAGGTTTCTGTCTATCTGTCTGTCTATTGATCTAATCACAGTTTGAGTTTTATAAGGCTGCAGTTTTTTTAAAAAAAAACACAACCCAAAACTGTGACTCCACAAAGGAATACATTGCCATTAGGAAATACACCCACCCACCAAAAACCTATATAGACAAGCACACATACATTTGGACTATTTTCATATTTAGTCAGTGATTTATATTAAAACACATACATATGCCTTGAATATTTTCTTATTTAATCATTGATTTGTATTAAAACACAGGGATATATTCCTTTCCATGTGCTGCACCATGATGTCCCAAAACTTAAACTTTCCCAATCATCAATCATGTCCCTACTCTTGGCTTCACCCAGTGCAGATAGCTGGTACAGCTGGGGGATGGCAACCACCCAAATCCCCACCCAGGGCTGTCAGGGGGTGGAGTGGGCATGTGAGGTAATGGGGAAGGTGAGAGGCATGCACACACACACACACACACACACACACACACCTCCTTCCCAGTGCCACAGCTCACTTGTCCCAGTGTGCCAGGCCAGTGGGGAAGGAAAAATGGGGGTGCTTTCCCCCCTTTCTCTGCCACCTTGGTGCCCTTGAGTGACATGGCGGCAGAGAAATGGTGTGCCCTACACACACACCCATAAGAGAAGGAGGGATCCACCAGGAGTCACCCCTCCTCTGAGCCTCCTTACCCCCCCCCCACACCACCCCAATGATGCCACATGCTGGCAGCTGGTGGTTCCCATATTAGTGAGACAATTAATCTGATGTGGGTTTAAACCTCTTTATGACAGATGCTAAAATTATCTGGAAAAAATTATTAAGCTCCTTGGATTCCTGGAGAAAAGGCTTAAGCTCCTTTAGAAGCTGGGCTTCAAAACAGATTCACTAACCAGCAGCCACAGAGGCCAGCAGCCACCACTATGTTTGTACACATTTCGCCTTCATTAGTGTGACTGAGAACCTTGTGAAACACAGTGTTCCCACAACCATGTGGGAATGGACTCTGTTTAAACCATCAGATGAAGGCATGGGGATTTAGAGAAGCTCTTGATCCTCTATTCCTACCTACCTATTCACCGACTATGTGAGATGCGGGTGTGGGAACCCAGTAATAATATATGATTTGAATCAAGGTAATTTGCACAGGAAACCTCATAGTCCCCAAATCTGGGCTATTGGGAAGGAACCAGAGTTTAATTTTAGAATATATACAGAAGGTTCTATATTTGGTCCCTAGTATCTGCCATTGAAAAATGGGAAAGACCTCTATAGGAGACCTTGGAGAATTGCCACCAATGTGAGTAAACGGTACTCAGCTACACAAACAACCTCCAGTTTAAGGCTGCTCTCATATGTAAAAATTAGATCCCTGGGAGGGAGCTTGAAGTATTAGCCTCTAAAACTGAAAGGGACTGCTCAGATCCTTCTGGTATAAAGTATGAATCAGCTATGCTACCACCAGAAATAATCAGTTTTCAGAACAGCCTCCTTGGAGAAGGTAAGGAAGACACTATATGTTGCTATCCAAAATTGCCACAGTGCATCCCTTGATATTTCTAGTAGCTTCGCCCAAAGGACAGGCCCAAGATTAAGGCAAATGGCATCCCTCACCTGTCTTACTACATAGTAGCTAAATTTAGTCTCATTAAAAAGTACAGTATAGTAATAACATAGCAAAGGTCTAACAATTGCTGCACTATTATGCTGCATCATTATACTTAAAACTAGCTGCCTGGATGAGAAACTACACTGTAGAAATAATACAGTTTGACATCACTTTAAGTGATATAGAGCCATCCTATGGAATTTTGGGATTTTAAATTTTACAAGGTCTTTAGCCTTCTCTGTCAAACAGTCCAAGCAATTCTATAGGATGGAGCCATGACAGTTAAAGTGGTATCAAACTGCATTAATTCTGCAGTACAGATGCACCCAGAAAGAGCAAAAGTAGGGACATAAATCCTTGCTTTGTGTTTTATGGATGTTGTTGAGCCTTGTTAAATTATTGCCTGTCTTCCTCTTGGTAATTCTGTCGAGAACTAACGAACCTCAGCCAATTATTGCCACATACAAGAGCCTTCTTGGTGCTGGATGACTTGTGGACAATCACCCAGGATTTGCATAATGACCAGGGATCCACTCACACTACACAGTTATTGTACTATGATTCCACTTTCATTCCCATAGCAACATCCTATGCACTCTTGGGTTTTGTAGATTGGTGAGGTGCTGGAGAAGAGTGCTAAGGGTCCTAGAACAGATCAAATGTGAACTCTCCTTGGAAGCCAAGATGACTAAACTGAGGCTATTGTACTTTGGTCACATCATGAGAAGTTATGACTCATTGGAAAAAACAATAATGCTAGGAAAGGTCAAGGGAAGTAGAAAGAGAGAAAGGCTGCATGCTTAGATGGATGGACTCTCTTCAGAAAGTCACAGGTGTGAATCTACAGGAACTATGCAGAGCAATGGAGGATAGGGGGTCTTGCAGATAGCTTCACCATGGGTCAACATCGACTCAAGGGCAGTTAACAATAACAACAGAGGTGCTCTGACTGAGAATTCTAAGGCCCCATACAGACAGGCCAAAATAAAGCTGCTTTGGGTCACTTTGGAGGTATGCTGTTTAAATGATGCATGTGTCCTAAGAGTACAGAAGCTGCGCCAAAGTTGTGCTCCAGTCCTTAGGACTGTATCATGGCTTTGATGTGGCTTCCAGACTCTTAGTATGCATGCATCATTTAAGCAGCATACCTCCAAAGTGACCCGAAGCAGCTTTATTTTGGCCTGTCTGTATGGGGTCTAAGTCTCTAAAATGCACATCTCTGCAAGTCCCTAGATCCGGAGAAAGGAAGGAGGTGAGCAATACTAATACTTATATCATCATCATCATCATCATCATCATCATCATTCTAGGATTCCACAGAATGAAACCATGGCAGCTAATGCAAAATAATGCTATTCTTGTATAATATGAATGAGCCACAAGTCTGGCCCAACCAGGAAATTTATAGGAAGTACTTCCCACCTGGCTGTTTCTGAACAAGACTGGTCACCATCTTCAAAGAAAACTCCCAAATATATTTTTTAAAGTGATACCTGTATATTTACCTTGCAATATGCATTTTAGTTTCATCATTAGGCAGATAACACCTTCTCTGCACTCTTGGATCTCTAATAGCCTCCTCAAGACATGCTTACTGTCTTACATGCTTACCATTCCAGATTCCCTTTGTTTACCCCAATGATTTTTTTTCACCATGTAAATATCCATTCTGTTCAACTCTTATCTTCGGTAGAAAAAAGCAGAACCAAAAAACCCCCAATGCCTCAGCATTTCACTTAGACAGATTTTTCTGTCTAGCTTCTTCTGGTATATCTTGATTGGACCAGATGGAAAATTACCTCAACTCTGCGTTTCTACACTATAAATCATGTGAGCTTTCCTCTCACATGTAAAATGTAGATGGAAGAAATTTGTTCTTGACAGTATTCACTCAGCCCCGTTGTCAAGCAACTATAGTCAATTAGGAATACTGGGAAGCACAGAATGGCTTTATGTCCTCTGTGGAAGAACTCTGGGTACAAACAAAAAGCTTGTCCAAAAGCCAGAGATGCCTTCTGGAAATGTTCATTGATTCCAACTGTTTCTTTCACTCCCTGACTGTTTCCACTTGAGTTGGTCATTATTAACTTTTAGAATCAGGGATATAAATCTTCACTTATTTCATTCTTGCACAAAACCATTTTCGTTTTTTGGCCAAAGGAAAATGAGGGTGTTTGCAGATATTTTATTTCTGTTGTTTGTATTTGTGAAATTTCCCTATAGGATTTTTTGACTAAAAGGATTTCATTGTGTATAAAAATACAGTATTTTTTTCATGCAAAAAAATACAGTGTGAAATTTTTCACACATTAAAAAACCCTCAAACAGGAAGTTGTGAAAAAATTGGTTGACAATACCATTAGATGCTCATGCAAAAAGAAGAAGAAGAATTAATGAAAAACACATACTTTGGGGTTGCAAAATTATGCAGTATCATGACAGGTGATTAGGCCAGAATTTTAGTCAGCAAAATGGATGGAAACTGTGACATTATTCCTTTCTTTTATTTGGACAGGAGATGCAAGTACTCATGTAATTCCTCTGGAAACTCTAGCATTTCTTTAGGCCACATGAATAGTAGTAGGCAAGTAATTACTGACTAACCTGAGTATGGCTTTTTGATTTATTGGGGTTGTTTCAAACTTTTGCATTATTGTTCTTTTAATGTTGTGAGTCACTCTGGGTCCCAGTTCTGGGAAAAGAACAGGTATATAAATAAATAAATAAAATTCCATGTTCTTTATTAGCATGAATACCCATTTTCTTCAACAACGGGGAGTAATGTGAGGATGAAATAGTCAATTATTTACATTCCTGTTCCTAAGAGACACCCCATTGAAAAAGATGCCCACTGTTGTGAGCATTTTCATTTTGTTGTTTGGGACTAATGTGTGAAAATTTCACACACTGTCTTTTTGCACAAAAGCCAATACTCTACTGGTCCCAGACCAGACCAAAAGCCGGTATTCTACTAGTTGCTGACCAGAAAGCACAGTTCTGTGTGTAAATAGATTTTTATTCTGCTTACATAGTAGCACAATAAATAGAAGCTCATACATGGTGCTTTACTGTGGCTAATACCTAGTTTGTTTGCAGAATATGGAAGATTATCTATCTATCTATCTATCTATCTATCTATCTATCTATCTATCTAGAGCATGTGATAGTGGAAGAGTATATGAGTACATGATTGAAATTCACAGACATTTATCCTATGTTCTGGATGTTCAGTTGACTATTTTTCATATACACTGTTCAAATAAATCACATACACTTCTCTGACTCAAGAGTTCTGCTGTTTTCTGGCCATATTCTAATTATGTAATTTATCTAAAATGTATTCATGGAAATAGGATAAACAAGAACTTGTGTTTTCTGTTACGCATTATAATGAAGTTAGGTAACTTTTCTTAGGTTTTGACAACAAAAGGCAATAACTATGAACATTTACATTTTTTGCAACTTTATAACCTAGTAAACAGAAATCCCTTCCATTCAGTTTTCCCTTTGGTCCCCTTAAGCCTTCTCTGGAAGAGGTCAGAATCATGTCAGAAAGGTTAGCCACTGAGCCTAAAGACCTCTAGGCTAGAAACATTTTCTTTCTTTTTTAATATATCAAGAATTTATTTTTCCTTTTCTACTCTGGTCAGGCTTCTGTTCTCTTCATTATCAGTTTTCTACAACTTTCTTCAGTTTATAACTTTTTATTTCTGCAGCTGCCTCTATGAAATTAAAACGCTACATCAGAAGACACACATTGCATAGAGGCCTAGCTGTTGTCGTATTAATTCATACCCTAGAACGTTTCACAGATGAAAACCAGGACATGAGTGGCCAAGCAACATCAACATATAGTCAAAATGGCAAATGTAATTAATGAGGAAGAAAACACAATCTGGGAGAGACTGGAGCAGCTTGGTTTTGCTTAGGCGTACTGGAGAGAAAGGGTGGGAATATGTATGATTTCCACCCCCAAAATAAAACAATACTATTTCGTCTTCTGTTTGTTTAGTGAATATGTATAGAAAGCTATATTGTGAATGTAGTGACTATAAACACTATAAACTAAGCTCCTTTTGGGGGCTTCTTTTTGCTTCCTGCAGAGACATGCGGTTGCTGTGGCCTTCATCCGGGGCAAAAAAGGGGCCCGTATATACTGCCCCTATGTTTCAGAAAAAGGATGGTCAAAACTGCCTCTGAGTATCCCTTGCATAAGAAAATCCTATGAAATTCATAGGATCACCACAAATCAGCAGGCGACTTATAAGCACATGCACAGACGTACAAAACTGGAGAGTATATAAGACTGAGCATACAAGTTTGAAGTAATACCTGTTAACAAGGATCTTCGGGATCAGTTATATCAGTTATCTGATATTTGATTTGATATTTGATATTGATGTTTTTAATTGTTGCCTGCTTATTTTATCTAATTCTATCTTGTATTATTACTTATTGTTTTATATGTATTTTGTAGAATGTATGGCATTGGCAGGTTTCATTTTTATTGTTTTTATTATTTGTATGTACAGCACTGTGTAAATCTACAGCGCTGTATAAATAAACTATAATAATAATGATGATGATGATAATGATAATCAGTTCTTTCAATCATGTGTATACATTAAAAATATTCCCTAAGGGCATGGCTTTGGAAACTATACATAAAATAATCCATGACTGCAAAACTGAACTTAGAAATCTCTCTAAAACGTGAGTCTTCTATTAGTTTCCAGTTAAAGTAGAATGCAGTTTTGCCTCATAAAAACTTGACAAAAGAATTGGCTCATTTAAATGAAACCATCCAAGTTCAACTCTGAAGCAACTCAACTGAAGCAAAATACATATATTCACTTAAATAACGGAAAGAATGTGATAAAGGGAAAGTCATACATCCTTTTAATGGTTATTGGCTGCTGATCATTACAGGGTGATGTTTTTTTCTCTTTTTAAAGTCATTATAAATAGCTATTTCAAAATGGAGATGAAGCCAGGCAATATCAAAGTAACAGCATTACAGTACAGTACATTGCTTCTTTGCATTGAACAAAGCTTTTCTTTGAATAATAAAATACAAAAAAGCTTGCTTTCCTTAATTTAATCTAACATGCTGCAAAGTAATTAAGAGCAAAATCTGTAGCTAGCCAGTTGTATTGTTTAGACATACGCATATTTAGTTCAGCACAGTTTTATCATATAAACTGATAAGTACTCACCTAGAGAAAAAGAAAGACACAAACAACAAGAGCAACAACAATCCAATATTGGCTAGGACACGGCTTTGGAAAATTGCTTTTTAAAAAAGGAAAAGGAAAACCTTTTGGATCCCCCAGCCAATGTGATGATTCTTGAGGAAATCCAAGAGTTGCGATCTCAAAAGTAACTTTTCCAAGCTTTTCCCTAACCACTATTTGGCTTAGAAAACTAATTTATTTAAAAAGTTATGCTTTCAGTCCCCTAGTCAGTATGGCCACATGGGATATGAGGAATTAATGTCTCTAAAAGTAATTTCCCCAAGATCTAAGGATACATCTGCTGTAGAATTTTTCCAAGATCTAAGCATGCAGCCACTGTAGAAATAATGCAGTTTGACACCACTTTAACTGCCATGGTTGCATTCTACAGAATCCTGGGATTTGTAGTTTTGTGAGAGACTAGTACTCTTTGGCAAAGAAAGCTTGTAAAACCTTGTAAAACTACAAATCCAAAGATTCCATAGGATGGAATATGACTTAAAATGGTATCAAACTGCATTATTTCAATAATGTAGATGCACTCTAGGTTTAGAGTTTTACGTATTTTTATGAGAAACTCCGACCAGTCAAAAGGCATTCTGTACATATTCCATTTTCTCCTCCTTAATGTGTTTATTTTTCATAGCAAGAAACACGTTGGACCATTGGGTGAGAAAAATATCAGAGGATTACAAGAAGAAGACAATCTTGCTTGGTGTTCTTTTAAAATTCTGAGAACAATGCAGGGTGATTGCATAATAAAAATCCTTGCCTGGAAGCAGCTTGACATAGCTTTCTTTACAATTGTATAAAGCTGTGATACAAGTTGAGTCTCCATTGTCCACAATTTTAAAATCCAAACTACTCCAAAATCCAAAATTGCCCACATGGGTAAATGACATAGTGACATTTTGCTTTCTAATGGTCCAATGTATACAAACTTTGTTTCATGCACAAAATTATTTTTTAAAAGTATAATGTGTATTTGAAACATAAATGAATTTCATGTTTCAACTTGGGACCCATCTCTAAGACATCTCATTGTGTATATGCTAATCCAAAACCCAAAACACTTCTTGTCACAAGCATTTTGGATAATGGAGACACCACCTGTAGTAGCAGTACTCTGCATTTATTAAAAACAGTCGAAGTCTCTTAGCTGCACTGACATGTCCATCCTTTTTAAAAACAATATGAATGATCAGTTAAACATTATAGGCTCTATCTGCACATTTAATATACAAATATCCCTGTCTATAGACTTGTCTACAAGACAGATTGTTGTTGTTGTGTTCTTTCAAGTCTTTTCTGACTTATGGCAATCCTAAGGCAAACAAATCATGGCCTTTACGTGGCAACATTTCTTCAGAGGAAATTTGCCATTGCCTTCCTCTATTGCAATGTTCAAACCATTAAACCACACAATCACTATGCCCTTATCTACAATGTAAATACAATTCTAAAATTATATTCTAAAATTTAGACATTCTGTCTGTTCTAAATACAAATAGAGGAATACAGTGTTTTCTCACTCAAAAACTATTCTGGAAAAAACGCAAAGAGAAAAAGCGCCCAACCATTGGATTCTAACAGGAAAAGTGATGAATGAAAATCTCTACTCTCTTTTTGTTCATAATCATACTTTTAGGTTATATCCTATGTATCCATTATGTTCATTAATAAAAATAACTGGAGGAAATACCTGTTATAAGCAAAGGAGGACATTGGAGTTGTATTCGTTTCTGCCTCACTGTTGTCCTTCCATTTTGCTTGCCTGCTCAAACTCATTTGAGACAGAACAGTACCATAAAGTGGAGAAATAATCTTCACAACACCACCATTATCCTGTCCTTGACCCGTCCATGAGGAATGAAAATGAAAAGCAATGGGAGAATTCCTCCCCATGGACGGGACAAGGATGGGATAATAACAATATTGTTATCATCTGAAATTTTTGCCCCAATTACACGATTGTGACAGAGTGTCCCACTTAGCTTCTGTCACTTTCAGACATCTGGTAATCTCCTGAGTCTATCCCTCTGGAATGCAGCCTTCCTTTTTTCCTGCTGCCTTCTTACTTACTAAGCATTACTGACTCTTCTAGTGAGTCATGGCTTCTCATAATATGGTCAAAGTAGGACAGCCTCAGTTTAGTCATCTTGGCTTCCAAGGAGAATTCCGGCTTGATCTGCCCTGGGACCCATTTATTTGGCTTTTTAGCAATCTAGGATATCTGTAAAACTATTCTTCAGCACCATATTTGAAATGAGGTTTTTTTCCTATTAGCTTTCTTCACTGTCTAGCTTTCACTATCATACATGACAATTGGAAATACAATGACACGGACAATCCTGATTTTAGTACTCAATCCTCTGTCTTTACGCTTCAGGATCTTGTTTAGTCCCTTCATAGCTGCCTTTCTTAGACTTCTGATTTCTCATATACAGTCCCATTCTGATTAATGGCCAAGGTATGGAAAAACTTGAACTATCTCAGTCTGTTCATCATCTACATTAAAGTTAGGTAAATCATTTGCGGTCATTATTCTTATTTTCTTAATGTCCAACTGCAAATCTGCGTTTGAACTTTCTTCCTTGGCTTTCTTCATTAATCGTTTAAAGTCTTTGCTAGTTTCTGCTTATAGTATGGTACCACCTGCATATTTTAAATTGCTGGCATCCCTTCTTCTAATTTCACACCTCCTTCCTCTGAGTTTAATCCTGTTTTACATATGATATTTTCCTCATGCCAGTTAAACAGATAGATAATAAATTGCAGCCTTGCCTGACCTCCCTGCCAACTGGAAACCTTTCTGTTCTCTGTATTCTGTCCAAACAATAAAATTAACCCTGATCTACAGAGTTGTAATCCAACACTCAAACCACTACACCACACTGGCTCTCACGGGTTATTAAAATCCCTATAGAATAACAAGGTCTTAACCTCATGGATTTTTCCAGTCACCAGATGCCTGATCTCTGACAGTGAGAGCAGCCAGGGTACTGCCTCTGATTCAAAGGTCACATATGCATTATGCCACAAATGTCCCTAAGAACATCAGATACCCATGTAACAGTTCCGTGTGCCAGGGATGGCTGGTACCAGAACTGTTCTGCTGACACTCTTTATTGCTCAAGAAAATATGAAAAGTTGTGCCATACAACACTGGTGGGTGAAATGAGTTAGGTATCCAAAATGCTTATTTGAAGGAATTGCAAAATACAGAATTTGTTGGCAGTCCAAGTGAAATCATGTGACAGCTTTATTACTAATCCAAACATTCATCTTAATATCTTTTTTAAAAAGATGGCAAGTTATTATACAGTTATGACATGTACAGAGCACTAGGCAATTCATAAAGAAAAATTCACACAGTCTATGGAAATACAATGTTTATGAATTGACAATACAGCTACAATGTCCTTTGCTAATTGTTTCTGCTGCACATTCTTTTATAGTGTTCATATTTTTGAGAACTAAATTTTCTGAGATCATGCTTGTACTGAGGTGACAGAAAATTGCAAAACAAAACAAAAAAAATGCCTTTTAGGTTTCAAGCCTTCCCGCCCATGACTATGGTACTGTTACTTTACTCTTTTCACCCTTGCCCTATCTCACCACCCTTGTCTGTGAATTCACAAGTGCATGCCTATCACAATTCACTCCTTGTGTGCAAATATCCTCTGCTGAGTTAAGTGATATAAACATCTATTTCAGGAGAAATAGTGCAGACAGAATTGTCATATTGTATAACATCAAATACAGAAAGATTTTTAAAAGCGAAAGATCCCATATTTAGCTATGATCAACTGAGTAATGCCTATGCATATATGAATAAGGTATGTATTTTCTCTCTGACCTTGTTTTGTACATTTCTTCTTTACTCTAAAAATCCTCTCTCATAACCTTTTCCCACCTTTTTGCATTTATTGCTCCTAGGCTTCTGTTACTTTGAGCCCTAACAGGCAGCTTCCTTCCCAACTCTGTTTATCTACCTACCTCCCTTCCATGATCACACACTTTGTGTGTGAAACAACCATCACAATTATCACTATTTCCTTACAAGTCCCCGAGATCAACACTTCTTGAAAAGGCTTCCATGAAATGTCTATCATAGCTGCACTATACACTCCCCCTTTCCACAGCTCTGTAATGTTTTCCACTCACACTTGCCATTGTCGGTCTCTCATCCCAGACAAGTCTGTCTAGAGTACATTTTTTAAAAACAACTTCTGGGCTTTTCACTGTCCTACATGACTTCCAGTACACTTTTGGCACTAAATAAATGTCAAGCCATAGTAATAGAATTCAAGGTCATTAACTACCTGAGGCAACAATTATTGCAGAATATTTAGAAAGTTTGTGCTCTTCAACAATGGGCTTAGGAGCATTTCCAAGCATCTGTTGTGAACACAGTAAGCTCTGCCTGCCACAAATGTACCAAGAGATTACCAAGTGTACTACGAAAACGATGTTTGCCTGTTTAAGGCTGCAATTCCATACAAAATTGTTGGTGTATAAATCCCTTTGAACTCTATGGGGGCTTATATCCAAGTTGCTATTTGGAATCACACTGGATCTGTTTGTAAGCACAAAAAGATTGGGGCAGGAAAAGGTTTTCCCCTCTCAATTCCACCCCCCTTCAACTGTGTGATGGAAGAAAGTGCGTCTGCTTAAATTTTCCTCTTTCTTGATAATCTTATAGGGACACAATCCAAACCACAGTTAAATTATTACTATCTTGTATATAATTATTGTTAAATATACATAGAGAAAATTATTGTGACTTACCGGGCCAAATGCATTGCTGTCAAAGCTATGTCCATGATGGTCCCCTTCTACCCATATATGGCCATGTGGGACTTTCACATACTTCTTTTTGTAGCCTATGGTTCTAAGGACAAACGGGAATTTATAGTTATCAGTGCAAGAAGTAAACCATACTTCACCCACTATATTAAAACAGTTCTCATTTTTCACAATAAAAGAAATACCAAATAGATAACATAACTATTTCAGATTTATTTATTTATTTCTCTCCAGAATAATTAACGCACAAAACTCAAATAAGAAAAACGTTCTCATTCATATTTCTGTATACATTACAATGCAATCTTATTGATAGTTAGGGGTATAAATCTTCGCTTATTCTATCTGGAATTCTGTTAGTAACTTATGCAAAATTCCTGCTTTTGATTGTTACAACCTCACACACTGCTGGAAAGGGGCTTGAAATGTCATCCTCTTCATACCCCAGTTGTCAGCTGAATCTGGTTTTTGCCCAGTGTGGCTGCTGACTGTTAAGGTAATCTGGGGTAGGCATGTATGTAGTCTTAATGAATACAAAGCAGTTAAAGATCTGTAATTCCAGGTTACAAGTCCATAGTCAGAATACAGAATGCCAGCCATTTTTGGCTGTCTGCAAAACATTTATTTTGTCTTCTGAAAAAAAGACAACAGCTTTTGAGCAAACTGTAACATACTGTACAAAATATAATGGAAAAAAATGGGGGGGGGAGAGGCATCTTTTCATTGTCACAGGTAAAAAAAATTTTTGTGGCAGTACTGTTTTTCAAAGGGGAAACTCAACATGTTGAGGATAAGGGGAAATGTGATTTTTAAAAAAATCCCTTAATACCTGTTTGAGAAGTAAGACCTATTCATGTCCAGTGTTATAGTTAATGTTATTCCCAACTAGAATGAACCTACTGAAATCAGTAGGATTTTGCAAGTTGTGACTAACAAGTCCATTTACTTTAGCAGCCTGTTTTAATTGAGACTAACATTACACTCAATACAGTATATTCCATAGCAACAGAGGTCAGTCACCAGCATGATGTTGGATGTAGGCAGATGACACTTACTCAAGCATACTATGTTTTATCAGTAGTTAAGAAGCAACAGAAAGGAGCCATAATTAGAAAAACATTACATTTTATGGGCAGCAATAAACAAATGTAGATAAGGGAAACACTTACAAAATCACTGTTGAACACTGACTACACAGAAAATTAACTCAGTGAAATAGCACACGTGGGATGAAAAGTCAATTTATTTGATATCCATAAATACAGAATACAGCATCAAATAATTTCCTAAACCTTTTCTTTTTTATGGGGATCTGGGCAGCTACAGGCCACAGAGACATAACAAATGACTGCAATATGTCAATTCCCCATATTTTAAAAATGTTCTAATATTCACCAAATTTGAGTAAAATAACAAGTATAAGCATAACTTGGTTTATCTTACACAGACTTAATAAGTAGGCACTCTTTTTCCCCATAGCAGGGGTTGGCAACTGTCAGGAATTGAGGGCTTCACTGGCCCTTGAGCCTGTAAAGGGCTTCCCCCACATTTGGTGGGTAGAACATTTTACCCCTGCCTCCAGTTGCATCCCAAAATTTTGGATTGTAAAATAATGCTCTTAGAGTGCAACATTCATGTCACTGACAGTGACCCTGGGGCAGGAAACAATGGCAGAAGTGAAGAAAGTATTAGTGCATTTCAGTAATTAGTATTATTAACTTTATTTATAAAGTGCTGTAAATCTACACACGCTGTATAAAACCAAGTAAAATCAAGAATATAAAAGCCTGCCTATGGCGTACAATCTAAAAGTTAAAGCAACAATGTTCAGAGAATCCCTGAAAACCATCTAGAAATATTTTAAACTCTCCACTGCTGAGGGCAGATCTTATGACTTAGGGATTTGCTGAAGAGACGCCTATCAGCAGTTGATAAAAGATTTGTATAACAATCCAGAAAACAGCAGCAGTTCATCCTCAAGACCAGGATGCTGATGGAAGCTAATTTTTATCTCTCCTTTCCATTCAACACCAAGGAAACAGTTTCAGTACTAAACCTGTGTGTACTGTCTGTAATGAACTGGTCAAAATAGAGGTTCTACTGGTCAGTTGAAAGGCAGAGATAAGGGAATAAGGATTCAGGCTGTGCTGGATGGGTTATATTCCCAATGAAATATCTGGTTCACCACTTGGGCATACTCTTGGATTCTGATCTAAGCCTAGATCCCTGGGTTTTGGAAGTGGCCAGGAATGCATTTGCACAGTTAAATTAGTGAGCCAGCTGTGTCCTTGCTTTCCAAGTAAAGCAGATCTGGTGACACAAACTTTGACTTCTTTCTGTTTGGATTATTATAAAGCACTCTACCTGGAGCTGCCTTAAGAAAGCATTCAGAAATTTCAGCAAGTCCAAAATACTGTGGCCATGCTGCATTACAGGGAGCATTTAACTTCCTTTCTAAAAAGGCTTCACTGGCTACTGGTCAATTGACATACAGAATTGTATGGTTACAACCTACATGGCTTGGGTCCTGACTCTCTGAAAGACCAAACCTTTACAAATCTGCCAGAGTTTTAAGAACCTTGGAGCAGGGCTGCCTCTTGGTCCCACCACCATTACAGGCTCCTTCTCAGGAGAGCCTTCTCAATGACTGCTCCTAGGAACCAGAAGGCAGACTAACTGACTCATCTATGGGAGCAACACCATGGGTGATTCAACTAGTCTTCCTTCTGGTTTCTTTCCAACAGTATGTAAAGATCATGGCCAATATTCTAAATCTAAATTCTAAAATCCTGGCCTGATCTCCCAAAACCTGACAGAAATGTTATTTACCCATAATCCAGTCACCCACATACAGCTGATGCCGGATAAAGTAGTTGTGGGAAGGATTTACATTTGTGGCAATAGTGACACAATTGTGACTAAGTAGCCACCATGAATACAGAACAGTGACCTAGATTTGCTCATCCACAACTGATCCATAGTCACAACTGTAACATGGGGTGAAGCAGATATGCATGAAAGAACGACCGCTGGCCACTGCATCTGCCACTGGTCCATGAGTGGCTGGGCAACTGCAAAGCCCATTCACAAAGCGCACCTCCACTGTGGTCCCAAAGTGAGCAACCACCAGGAAAGTCTTTTCTCTGCTCCTTTCTCTGTCAGCCTTGGAGCAGCGTCTGTTTGCTCTGGGGGCATGCATCATATGAATGCCACACGCCTGAAGCAGCTGGAAACACTCCTTTTGGCCTGTTTCGGGGCTCAGTCACAGAAGACTCCTGGTTCAGAACCTAACTCCAAGTTGTGTCATGAAACACAAAGCTATAGCGAACCTCAAGTATCCAAATATATGCTGAATATTTGCAGTTCTCCCCATGATACTTTCTTCTGTATAAATGTGATATACTGCCAAATGTCCTTGAAGCCATTCAGGTTGTAGTTATCAAAACATACCAGACTCAATAACAGTTTTTTAAAAACAAACAAACAAACAAACAAACAAAATCTATTAAGAATTATTAATAGAAATCAGGGGCAGCAAGTTTAATAGCTTGAAGCAGCTGCCCTTTTCTTTTCAATATCAGTTTTATAAAATACTGTGCATGATCATTTTTGTCATGAAATATTCAGTCTTTGGGAGCTAAGAACCTTCCCTTGCTCAAGTCTGTCACATTAGGCATTGTACAAGGTAGAAAATGGTCATTAGCATGATCAAAGCAAATATATTACACAAAGCCTTTAACCTGGATTTTCCTGTGATGTGCAGTCCCTCCAGTATTTAATGCAAAATTTCTGAAGCCACTGCACCTGCATACCTTTTAAAGCAGGTAGAATTCATTGATCTAACAACATTACAGTTAATCTTCACACAGTGCAAATCACTTTGTAATTCCCAGGGATTTGCACAATTGTAATTCCCATGGCCTAATAATTCCCAGGGTGTTGCACAGTAATTTGGAACAAAAGAAATGTTTAGTAAGAAGTCTTCAAATGCAAAAAAGTCTTGTGGTACTTTACCATTTTTTTGATAGAGTGAGAAAAAGAGTCAAGACACTTTCTCATCAAGGCCAAGAAAATTTAGATGTATTCTTTATATTTTTACTGCCTGTCCGGTTGGCTTGGGAACAGTCATCATCCCGCCCTTCATTATGTTTACTAATGATACAATGCACATCACTAGAATCTCAGTTCTGCTGCCTTGTCAGACGGTTCTCTGTAACAGTCCATGTGCAAATTTCTTATTTGAAGAAGGAAATCTCTGATACTTGCCTCATGTCTGGGTTGCTGGTAGTTATGCGCCACCAAATCAACTCTGACTTATGGTGACCCTATCATAGGGGTTTCTTGATAAGTTTTCTTCAGAGATAGTGACCCATTGCTTTTCTCTAAAGCTAAGCGAGTGTGATTTGCCTAAGGTCACCTGGGAATTTCCCAACCATTTTACTGTTCTTACTCTGGATTAGTGATTATTTACTGTATATTGCCTTTCCTTTAATGCACTCAAGGTGGCATGCATGCCTCTCTTCCTCACCACTTGCTCCTCATTGCAACCCTGTCTGAAAGACAGAAAATGGCTTAAGACAGTCTAATGGTTTAGTCTAATGCACAAAAATGAACCTGGATCTTCAACCCCATTCCACCTTCTAACCACACCAAATGTCAACACATATAACCAATATACTTATAATAATTCTTATTTTTAGGGGGGGGGTTTGGGAGGGGAGGGAAGGGGTGTAACTAAAACTGAACAGGGGGGCCAACATGGTCTACAGTGATTTGACTCTGGACACCAGGGTTCAAATGCCTGCTCAGCCATGGAAACCCACTGGATGACCAGAGAAAAATCTCTCAGCCTCAGAGGAAGGCAAATGAAAAACCCCTCTGAACAAATGCTGCCAAGAAAACCTTGTGATATGGTCGCCTTAGGGTCGCCATACATTGGAAATGACTTGAAGACAAACAACAACAAAAATGAACATAAATTAACATGCTCATACAAATATGTTCATATAAATATGCAATGAAAATTTACTGCACCTGGTAAAAATTGAAACATCATTATGTTTGTAGAACTGAAATTTACTGCCACTAGTATTTGAATATAGGTGTTTTTTGGAAAGTAGAAAAGAAGAATGTCTGAAATCATATTTGTAAGATATGCAGTGTCATTATTTATTTTTGTTTTTGTCTTTACTTTATGTGGATTTCAAATGTTTTATCTTTTTAGATAGATGTTCAGAAATAAATAAATATCCAGTTTCAGTAACATAAATCCTTTACTGAGTTTAGAGATGAAAAGAGAAGGGAGAATTAGGTATAACTAGAAGGTCCTGAAATATATTTTGGCTGGCACGCTTATCTAATATACGATAAAATAAAGGAAAACAATGAATTTAATAATCATTACTTAAGAAAAGCATTGTTGCGAAGTTAGCTTAAATATAAACCATGACTGATTAATAAAATACGAACATCTGTAAATGAAGCTTTTTATAAAAGAGAAAAAAATCAAGGAAGATAAATGGATAACATATGATGATATACAATGGGACCGTGTTATCCACTGGGGTTTGGTTCCAGAATCCCCCATGGATAACAAATCCATGGATGCTCAAGTCCCATTAAATATAATGGCAGAGCAAAATGGTGTCCTTTATATAAAATTGCAAATCAAGCTTTGCTATTTGGAATTTACCCTTTTTTTTGGAATATTTTCAAGCCGTTGATGCTTGAATCCATGGATAAAAAATCCATGGATAAGGAGGGCTGACTGTACTAATTTTAGAAAAAGGAATTTATAAAATGAAAACTATGGAAGAACTAAAAGATGATGGTTACAATTGCAACTGGTGTTTATTAAGACAAATCAAAGAAAAAATTATAATGGAAATGAAAAAAAGGAGACCAAATTTGGAAAATTACTATTATATGCTAGCCAACACCTTTTAACAAAATTTTATAAGTTGCTGTTGAATATAGAATTGGAAGATGAATCAGTTTAACGTTACATGGTAAACTGGCTCAAGATTTTGGCCACTAGATAATGTTTAAGGATTGGGAGAAAAATTGGACAAAAAGATTAAAGCATACACTCAGTTATGATATTAGAGAAAACTATTTTAAAATGCAGTACAGATGATACCTAATCCCACAGAAGGTATCAAAAATGTATAAAAATGTGAAGGATAAATGTTGGAATTGCAAAAAAGAAAAAGGTGCATTTCTACATATGTGATGGGAATGTAAAAATGCCAGGAAATATTGGACATCTATCCACACAGAGGTTATTATGATATTAAACACTGATTTAGAATTTGAACCTACAGTTTACTTATTAGGACTGATTAATGAGGACATAGAGCAAAAGTTTGGGAAAACAATCTTTTACATGATAATTGCAGCTAGATTAAATTTTGCAAAAAGTGAAAGACACAATAAGAACTTGCGGTAACAGAATGGTTAAGTAAACTATATGAATATGAATATATGGAAATTGATAAATTAACATGCCTACTCAGGAATGGGTCTAGAAATAAATATGAAAGAGCCTGGGAACAGGTACATAAATATCTATAAGAAAAATGAGGAAAGAGTCATGTATTAGGATTGACAGAATAAATTGAAGATATTTGGGAAAAGACTTTTAAAATAATATGTTATATGTTTTATAGTAAATATATGAGGAATCCAGGGGAAGAAAAGATGAGAATGCAATAACGTCAGGTAGAAGAATTCAGATTTCACATCGGGATGTAGAAATATTGGATATATTAAATACTATATCATTATGGCAAGAAGCAAAATATAAGAAAGTCAGAATATGAACATAAATATTCAACTCTAGAGGGAAGGAAGTTTATTTTAGATTAATGCATGTGTTGTTTTGTTAGAGTGACAGATATGCATTTGACATCAGAATACTTTGATGTGTGGATGGATGTGGGCTGAATGACTTATTGTTGTTGTGCTATTAATTTGAATTCAATTAGTATATTTATAAATATAGTTAGTATATTTAATGTGTTTCTTCTATTTTTATTCTGACTTACCAATTAATATTTAGCGTATTCTAATTTAGTTGTCTACATTTAGGCGGACATTTTAATATATTGTTGCTTGATCAGAAATATTCAGGATAAGAATGGTTTAGAAATTAGAATAAATCAATAAAACCTTCCAACTGTTTTCAAGTGGACAAAGGCCCCCACATTGTACTTCTTCTCCACTGCTCCCTTCAGGAAATGACCAATCAGTTAGGCAGGCCATTAAACACAAGATATCAGTCATCTGCATTTGGGTCTCTAGAATATATGATTAAAAAATGAGACAGATTCTATAATAATCCTATTTAACCAATAAGTCCCAAAATTCAAAATAAAACAGAGATTTGTTTTATTGTGCACTAGTTATATTAACGACAAGCTACAATTGTAAACTAATGCCAGAGCAAATTGGATCATCCATTATTCAATCTGATGTTCTTCTCTTTAAAAAAAGAATAGTTCAAGGTAGTTTTGATATTAGGTTATTTGGCAACAAAATCAATAAATCATTTGTTCGTACACACGGAGCTGCAGATTTAAGGAACGTACATTTAGTTAATGATTACTCCTTGCTTTTAATTATTGTTCTAAGAAATACCTCTGGTTTTGCTCCAAAGAGCATAATAGAAAATGCACATATCCTCTCTGCTCCTTTCACTCACTATGTTAACAAAGGCATAGCTTCCAGCAGAATAAAAATCAATCAGTAATTTGTATACACTGATGCTTTCTTATATAAAATGTTGTAAAATACCAAGTTCCAGTTTCTCTTTCTTCTTTTCCCTTTTGTCCTCAGCTTAACTTCAAGCTCTCTCGTGATGTGTCCACTCTGCAGAATTAAGGCAGTTTGATACCACTTTAACTGCCATGGCTCCATCCTGTGGAATCCTGAGATTTATGGTTTGATGAGATATTCAGCCAGGTCTGTCACAGAGTTCTGGTGTCTAAACAAACTACAGTTCCCAGGATCCCACAGGATAGAATCATGGCAGTTAAAATGGTGTCAGACTGCTTTAATTCTGCAATGTGGATATATTCTCAGCTGAAGCATGGCCACAGAATGTGTCTCATGCCTAACATTGCATCTTCATATACCTCTGTGCTGAGCACAGTTGTTTGCAAAGGAAAATTTTATATCTGAACAGGTGTTTGTATACAGCATCTACAGGCAATTGAGATGCCCACTGAGCATATCCTCCAATTGTCCCAATTTGGCAAAGACAGTCCTGTTTATTCCTCTGACATCCCAGTTTTCCAGCTGCTTTTTAAAAATCCCAGTTTCTCTCTACTTCTGGTCAATGCGCCCTGGTTTTCATCTGTGAAATGTTGGAAAGTATGAAAATAATTCTGAAGTGATCCACCATTTCATAGGTTTACCATATCAGTGAAAACTAGTCATAAGTGCAAGATTAATTGTTCTAGATCAGGGCGAGCAAAATACAACCCTCCAGCCTCTGTCACTATTAGCCTTACTAGCTGGGGCTACTGGGATTTGCAGTCCAACAAAATTGGGAGGGTGATGTGTTTCCCTCCCCTATACTTGGTAAATACTACACTTTTTCTCTACATACATTTCTTTAAATACATCCTGGTTAGACAGACACTGTAAAACAATCTTTCATTTGTCTTTCATACAATCATGAGGCAGAAATGCTCTACAGTCATTAAAAGACTCGGGTAGAAACAGAGTGGAGTGGAGAGCAGAATGCCAGCCTTGCCTCCCCCTTGTCATTCTTGTTGCACTCCATGCAAGATTTTGAACTCTCTTGTGGAGAGCTTCAAAGGATACTCTCCTCTGCAGACAGTCTCCACAGGTCAAGAGTGACAAGAATAAAAACAGAGGGGATGGAGCTGCTGGCATGCTCATCTCTGCTCCCCCTCTTCTAGTACTGAGCTTTGCAATAAGCTAAAAAGCTATGGTGATTAACCAAAGTAGGTCCCTCCAACAGATCTTTGCAAAAATCTCCAGACAAATTTGCAATTTCCAGTGCCAATATAATACACTTCAGGAAAATGATGACAGAAACTGATGTTACAGAAAAAGAAAATTAGGCATCAAAACATTCTCTCGGGAGAAACACTTCAGAAAAAGTTTTTCTTATGAAACAAAAACATTTATATAAGATCTGAATCTAAAAAGGCTATATTGATGTTAGCAATGATGTTTGTGCCATCCAAAATGCATAAGGAGAAAGCTGGTTTGCTACCTTTTGTTCTGTCTTCATACTTTCAAATTAAAGTGAAATACTTCACTTCCTTCTCTAAACAAAACATTGACACAATCTTATGCCTTCCTACATAAAGACAATCCCTTTATTTTCAGTAGGGCTTGAATACATAATACATGAATACGGACTGATGTCTAAACAATGGCATTTATTCTGATAAATGCAAATTGACTTATGACAACAGAAATACAATCTTTTGAGACATTAATGGAACCAGCAGGGATACCAATTTATCTTTCTGTGTAGAAGTAGGGATTCACAGCACAGTTCAAAAGTCTAATCTTGGATAGTTTCAAAACTAAGTTGAAGAGGTGGACACAATGCATTTTACAAGCACCTATTGTAGATAGCTTCTATGCATCATAATAATGAGATATGTAAGTGCTCCTGGAAAACAAAAACCCCATCCAGGCATTCATAGAGGCATTAAATCAACATATGATGAAAGGAATGTGCTTTGCTTGTATGAAAAGCAATGGTTTTGAAGAGGAGAACATTCTATTTGTGGAAGGCCACCAATAAAGCCAGATTCCTTGAGTATTCAGGTTTTGACTTGTGTGGAGATCATACTCAGATAGAAAAAGGTTTTCTAGTTCAGAGCTACTGCTTTCAACACAAGCAAACCAACAATGGAGGGGGCAAGACCAGCCCACTTAATTTCTTGCATGCTGAGTTATTCCCCCTTTGAAACACCTGAATAAGGTTATATATAGTGTGAAACATAGTCAAGAAAGATACACTTTCCTGAATCCCACCCAAATCAAGCTTGTTAACAAGGTGGTATCTTTTCAAAAACACTGAAAAATATTCTAGTATTGTCACAACTGTTCTTGTCAGAACAAGCAGCCACCACCTTGGTCTCTGAGCCATAATGAAAGAATGCAAATAAATACTAGGTGCATATTCAGCACCTATGAATCTAAGTGCCAGTTCAAATGTGCTCAGCCACCAAAAATATCATTACCCATGCCAGGAAATCAGGAAGAGAGAGCAGCATTTCAACAGCTTTCTCCCATAAAACAGTAACAACCATTCACATATATCACTGGAATGCCAGAATAAATTTCTTCCAAGGACAAGGTGGCTTGGATTGTTGAATAAGGAAGCAGGTTTTAAAAATGAGTGTATAAAATCATAATTCTCAGGTGTGCTTCAAATTTTTAGATGCATCATAACGCTACAATGTCTGGGTCAAACGGTCAAGTGACTCTTACTCAAGTGAATATTATTCTGCACTTTATATTCTAATCCAGGAGTATCCTTCTCAGATGATTAGTAAAGTAGCAAATTAAGAAGCTAGACATTAGCTACATAGGTGGAACTTCTTTAAAAAGGAGGCAACCATAACACAAATAGGGGTACCCACCATAATAAGATGTTAGTATTTTCTTGACCATGGATTGGCTATGATTGATGACTTTGTTTTACTCCTTGCTGGTTTTGTTTATCTGGACTATTGACTTGCTGTAGCGACCTCTGGAATGGATGAAGACCATTCTCTTGTTTTCCCCTTTACCTTGTTAGATAACCTGTGACTGCCCTGGACTGGATTAACTACCTGATAGCTCTTGCACTCCTGAGTCACTTGCTGACTGGAGCATAGGACAGATTGCTCCTAGGTGATCCTAAAGAATGGGATAGTCACTATCAGAAAGACACTCTTTTTCCTACTTCAGTCTGCACCTGCCACAACTGAAAGACCACCCAATGGCCATCCATGCTTTTGTTGCTGTCTGCCTTCAAGCCATTTCCAACTTGTGGAGACCTAAAGCAACCCTATCATGTGTTCAGTTCATCTTTATTAAGGTCATATACCAGCACAGCCCTATCATATGGTTTTTTTGGCAAGTTTTGTTCAGAGGTGGTTTGCCATGGCCAGTATGAGTGTGATTCACTCAAGATCATCCATTGCATTACCATGGCTGAGTGGAGATTCAAACCCTGGTGTCCAGAGTCATAAATCCAAAACACACTGCAAGAATAATCCAGTTTGAAACCACTTTAACTGCCCTGGCTCAGTGCTAGAGAATCCTGGGAACTGTAGTTTATTTTGGCACCAGAGCTCTCTAACAGAGAAGGATAGATATCTCCCAAAACTACAGTTCCTCGAATTCCCTAGCATTGATCCAAGTCTCAATCTGGATTATTCCTGCACTGTGTTTTGGACCATAGTACAACACTCAAACCACTACACCACACTAACTCTCTGGTTTAGAATAATGTATATGCTGCCAGTAAGTGTGGCATCTAATAACCAGACTACTTCAGCACCATCTCTTGGGAAAAGCCATGAGCAGCTCAAACCAGATTTAAATCAAAGAACTGTGTTAGTATTCATGAACATGAGAATTGTACTAACAGTTGTTCACAGATGAATAGGTTCAGGTGCAATTTAGATCTAAATAGAGAAAGTGGGAGTAAAAGTATAAGCTAAGCACAACATATTATATAACTGTCTCAGAATAAGTAGTTTAAAGTTTACCAACGAGACAAGAGTGAGCATTTATATTCTTTGCTAACACAGAGGACCTATCATTTAAAAAAAATGAAATGGATCTTTTTGGGGGGGGAATCAATCAAGTGACATTACTCTGTCATTCCAAAGAGTGTTGAAATGTAATTTCCTTAAAGCAACTCATTGCAAAATCAGTACAACTCAAAGATGGATATTTGTGTCCAGTTTAATGCTTTTATGTCTCCAATGATTTAAAAGTTAACAGACGCGCTTATGCTTATCCTTTGCTGGGGGATAATTTCACTCCTGACATGTAGAAAATAGCTCTGTCTCGTATTCTAGCCACCTGTCCACAAAAGAAGAGAAATCTTCATTCAAAGAACCAGCTGTGAGTGCCAAAAAGAGTAACTGGGATCAGATATAATGAAGGAAATATGATTAATCTTGACTTGACCTTGGAAAGGGGGGGGAAATTAGAAAACTGCAGCTGTCCCACAACCTTTAAATGCCATCTGGAAGACAAATGAATGTCAATGATTCTATTTCTTTACTGATAAATACATAGTAGAAAGTAAAATATTCCATAACAAAATCAAAATCAAACACAAAAGTAGGAGGTCTTTCTTCGTGTGTGTGTGTGTGTGTGTGTGTGTATAAAGACTGGCTAGTGTGAAGAACACATGTGTCAAAAAAGACGTGATTGCAAGGAATTCTTAAAATAATTCACTTTCATAGTGGGAACTAGGTATCAACCTCAATCGAATCTGCAACCCGGTGTCAATACGATTCGTAAACCAGTTTAAATGTAAGTGGGAATGGGTCCCTGGTTTCATTAGAAATGCTCAAGCACACCAAAAGCAAAATAAAAGCACACATTAGCATCCATTCCAAAATAAAAGCACACATTACATCCATTCCAAAAACACTGTAACATTTACAGCAGCAATAAAAGTTAGTTTAATTATAGCCAGTCCCTTCAGCACACCTGTTGAACAACATCCTGCAGATGACAAAAACACGTGAAGCTTCCAGTTAGTAAACTTCTTGTGGACATACTATTAAACTGATACAGATTGAAACAACAGGTGTTTTCTTATGGGTTAGGGAAAAATTAAGGGGAGCACCATTGGACTCTATTACCTTACATTCCCATACACACAAACCATGGCAGCTTGTTCAGTCCACTGTCAATGCTATTCAGAGAGTCAGGGAACTCTGATGAATGGAGTGAGTTATAATATAGGAAGAGGGGCAAATGTCAAATGGAGGCATCTTTCATGAACCAGTATAAGGAAGAGATTTGATATATACAATGATCAGACCCATTGAATATATCAAATTATTAACAAAATACAAAATTATTAACACAATGCAGAAAAAAACTACCCTGGAGCATTCAAGATTCAATCACCTTTAGACCATATGCCAGCTGTATAGGAATTATCACACAGAGGCTTACCATGCTGAAATCGTTGGCTAAACGCTTCAGAAGTGCGGAGGTGTGGCAACCAGTCACACTTCTGAAGCATCACCAAAGCGCGTCCCCTTGCCTCTTCCATTGACGAAGTGTTCGCGGAACAGCCATTTCTTTAATAATGGAAGTTCCTTGTTATGTTTTTAAGGCATCATCAAGTCACACATATTCAGAAAACTTCTGCAAATCAACACAAGTATGTTGGTACATTATTCTCAGAAGTCACTTTTAACGTTAAACATCTACTTTGCTTACTTAAAGAAATTTATCAAAGAGGAAAAATAAAAAGCCTCCTCTACTTCTTTGATGCACATCTGTTTTGATCACATCCAAGGTTTTTCTCTTTTTTGTCGAAACACAAAGACCCTTGGTACTATGCACCATTTAATCACCACAGACTGCCTGTGTGAATTTGGATGCTGATCATCAAAGCAACAGATTGTGTCTGATTACATTTTGGCAGAGGTACACCTTTTGTGATGAGGGCATTCAATATTCCTAAAACACTCTGGATTAGACAGATAGGAAAACGAGAGATGAAGGGTAAACAGGAGACCAAGCAATTTCTTACCTTTAAATAAATACAGCCATCTATTTGAGCATTTAATTTTCAGAACACAGTGTTCTACTTCAGTCAGAGTGGTGAGAGACACAGATATCTAAGCTGTTAATGTTATATTCTTAGACGTCTGCAGAGATACTAGCAAGCATGTTTAGCAAAGAACTATGGGGAAAAGAGTGGACAAATTCTACAGCATGCTATAACACAATGAAATATTCAGGATCTAGTGAACAGATCGCAATACACTGCGATGTATTTATTTATTTCTAAATAAATCGATTCAGCCCAAAAACCCACCATTTCAGCCCAAAAACCACCCCATTTTCTCAGTATATTTTTGACACAGGTTAAATGGGTAAAAATGGGCAAAAAGCATGCCCCCCTTTATGAACTGATTTGTATAATCAGATTCAGTGGGAACCATGCCCGTTTAACCCAGATCACGATCTGGATTTAAACGTAGTGGGACTGCAGCCTCTGTTATTTTAAACTGGGACTCTCTAGAAACTCTTAAGAGTATTACAGGTAGAAACATATAAGCTTGCCTATCATTACTGTAGTTTTCTCCCTGCTATGGGAAAAAGCAAACATTACTCAACAGTAGAGACCCCATACAGTGAGCCCTTCTTTTACGTAGGGGATCCATTCCAGACCTCCCCGTGTAAAAGAAAAAGTGCATATACTCGAGCCCCATTACAAGTAATTGCGCTCGTGCTTGCAGTGGTGGTAGCATGCACATCATGGGTGCGCACACCTTTGTTACTTCCGGCATGCACCACCATTTCTTCCCATATGACGCAGGATTTTTTTATATTGGGAGAAAATTCTGAAATTTTCTGTGTGATCTATTATTCTTCTTGATGGGGTTTCCTGGCTTTCAGGAAATCTGCTTTTTGAGCTGAGAACAATTTTTCAAGAATAATCTTTCCAACTCTAGTTTCTGGCAAAGCTTTTGCAAGAACCTCCTATCCTCAGTCCTTTAACTAAAGCTAAATATGTGTAACCAAAAAGATTGTATTTTCCCCCCTCTTTATATCTATTTCCACTTCTTTCTTCTTTCTCTGAAGCCTCCCTTGGATCTACATTCCAGATTTAGGTACTTTGGTGAAAGAAAGCTATTCTGTCTTTTCCTCCTCAGCTTCTTATACCTGATGGTACTGGCCTTTTATTCTTCAGAGCACTACATAAGATCACTATGCTCATATGTACATAAGAACAATTAGGATTGTATCAGATCACCCTTCTCCCTTTAGAGGGTTGGCACAATCATTGCTCACTCATAGTTTTGCACTGTATTTGCCATAAGTGAATTTCTATGTCACCTTTCTTCTTTCATGGAATGCAAAGATAAAGTACATTTCTCCCAGTGCCCCTCTTAGATCTTGACCAGATTGAAATCTTTTTAATTTCCCCAAGATGGCTGTATTACCCCAGAAACCAATCTATGAAGAAAGTGATATATGCATCACAAAACTGAGTCCACAGATTGCACATTTAGGCCCCTGAACAAAATATTTCAGAGGTAGGGTAAGTGAGCATGATCCCAATGCTCTCTCTATACATCCCAGTGAGCATGTGCATGAGTCATTTCTGTTCCTCGATGCACAGAGCTGTCCAGATCACAAAATCATTGTATTTTTCAAGCTGACTGAATACCTAATATCAGTTTGGCTGTGTTCCAATTTGGTACGATAATAATCAGCTAACAGTGGAATTAGAAGCCAAATAGAGCAATAAATGTTAATTACAAGTATCTTATATGATAGTAATTTTACTAATAGGAAACAGTATGTACAATTAGTCAAATCCATAATCTCAGAACCCTAGAGGTTGCACACACCATTTCCCATACTTCATGGAAACATATTGGGATGACAATAGTGTAAACAGAGTAAGCAGGTGTACAAGGATCTCAGCCAATCTCCTATTAGAGCTCAAGTTGCTAATTTTTCTTTCTGCACAAACAATGAGCCAGGCAAAATCATTCAAAAGTGAGCTCCTAAGTCTTCCCTGTTCCCTTAATTTTTTGTTTTGTTTTGTTTTGAGGCTTAGATTGAGTGACAGACAATCTAAGTGTGATGGAAGTGGTTAAAACATATTAGCTCTCTTGGAAACAAATACCTCAGAATTCAGTCAACGTGCATCCAGAAACAATCATTTTGAGATATTTAGAGTGAAACATCTCTGACAGTGAAAGAACGCATGGGTAGAGTTGCATGGCCATGTATGCTAGTGCTGCCCCCACCTGCCAAAATACATGGCTGTAGCATTTTCTTTACTTCCAGATAACACAGGAAAGATCTGTCTACATGTACTGTACTGGACTATATGTGTAGAGCTCCTCCATATGAAAAGTAGCATTGGAGGCGTATGCCTATCAATGCAAACATCAGTGAAAACAGAGAGTTCTTTCTAATACCACCCAAATGTAAGGACAACGAGAAAGGTCTTTCTCCCTTGGTGTCAGTGATAACCTGAGAGGGCAGTGGGTGGGATTAGCCTGGAAGGCTCACAATCACCATAATATGTGCTACATGTGGCCCAAATTTCTATCCTCACTACAAGACCCTCAGTGGTCAACAAAATATACTAAGTGAACTAGAATGCAGAGACAGATTAATTCCACAGTTGTGAAAAATTAAAAGTCAGAAGGGCTGGCTAAATTAAATTTTATTCACATATTTAGCAGCTGGCGAATGGTCTTTAACAGATCTGATATACTGACTGGGATCTGGATTATAAGAAAGGGTGCATGTTTCTTTTTGCACTGGGAGAAAGGTTTCCATATTTCAAATATAAATAGCAGGTACTCTATTGAACTGCAGACGAGGTTAACTGCAGTGTTGCTGAGATTCCAGTCTCATTTGCACACTTGCTAACAACATTAATGGCATTTCATATGGTTTCATCCAAAAGGTGATGAGTGAAAGAAATGAAATGCCAATTTCATTTGCCTATTGAATGCCTATGATAATGATTTTGGTTCCAAGGAGAAAGAAGGAAAGACACAATGGTGTGCATGACTGTGTGTGTGTGTGTGTGTGTGTGTGAGAGAGAGAGAGAGAGAGAGAGAGAGAAGATATGAGAGGAGACAAAAACTCACAGTAAGGAAGGCAGGATCAAACTCCAGTCATCTAGTCCTCATATAATTTGTAGAATATCTGAATACATCCTACACATGTACAAATTGTATGCAGATGAACTTTCTCTGCACCAACCAGAATTCCTACAAAAAAAAGTCTTTACATGGTTTATGGCTTCAGTGTCAGAGTTCATTTGTATACAGTTGAACATGTCTATCAATATAATCTGCTGAATGCATGGAGGCTTTGACAGGCCCAGGAAACAATATCTTATGCTCTACATCTGTTTCTGGGACATGCAATGCCTTGTCAGCAAACTTGAGAGAGAAATATCCAACATGTGAATATACAAGTTTATAAAACAACCCAGACAACAGAGGAAAATATACTGTTGTACCAGACAGTATGACCAATGTCCATTATAGCCTACAAGAAGAGCACATGCATGCATGTGCGCGCACATACATCAAAATGGAAATCATAACAAAAGTGGAAGCTGGTGAAAGTAAAGATCATTCTTGTTAGCATTCTGGAAGAAATTTTCATGTGGTCTTTAGAAGATTCAAAATATTTTTGTTTTTTATGCAAGGCTTACCTAACCTGGCTGTTTAATTTTACTGGGCATATTGTTAGTTTTGACCAAAAAGACTGCTGAAACATGTTGACTGGCTCTTCTTTCCTGCAGTATAAGAACCTGTTCCTGTTCTTTCCATGTAATTTTTGCCTCTGCCACCAAATTTTCTCTCCTGGCCTAAATACCCTAAAGGCACTAGACCCAATCTGATCTTGAAAACTAATAAAGTTCAAACATGGTTAGTACTTGCATGGGAGACTGCTAAAGTATACTAGGTGCTTTAAGGGTATATTTAAGAAGATGGAACTAGCAAAACCACCTCTGAGTATTCCTTGCCTAAGAAAACCCTATGAAATTCATTGGGTTGCCATCAGTTGACAGGGAACTTGAAGACACACACAGAGATCAAATTGTCTGTTAAAGAAGTAATGTCCAGGAACACGTTCACTCGGTTAACTAAGGCATAGCTATAGTAACTTAAAAAAACAACATCTGAATGCAGAAGCATGATTCATGGAGCAAGCCATGTGAACCATGTGATAGTCCTCCTACAGTACTTAATATGATCAGAAATATAAAAAGCAATTTTACAAAATTTCAGATACACTATGAAAGGAGAGGGGTCATCTCATCTGAGATCAAAATAATAATGTAATTTTTGCTATACCTTTGTTGCTTAGGAAAAATTAATTAAAATAACTGATATTTGCTATGACTTACTGCTAAGAGATTTACTACATCAAACTGCATCACAGAAGCTTGGTATGAACTGAAGACCTCAAGGCGTCATCAAATACAGATATTTCAATCCTTTTAATTTTAACCAGTCTTCCCTTTGATAATTCCATTGTCTTAAATTAGTATGGCCTCGGGCTTAATGTCATTCATTCTTATTTCCTATCTGCAATTGATTAAAGCCAGCTATGTAAAATCAGCCCTGTATAAAATTGCTCCTTTTGTTTGTCCTTTAAAAAATCAGTTGAATTACCATGCTCCAGTAATGTTAATGACAGCTTTCTCTGAAGGCTGATTTTACTTCTTTATTATTGATCTAATGGCTTAAATCTGTGTGTCAATATTTGCTTCATTTAACTACAATGACTAAATGATCATGGGGTGGGGAGAGACATATCAAGCAACCACACAGAAAGTTTCCTTTGCAAATGGAGTCTACATTTTTTTCAAAGCCTTTCTTAAGGAAATAAAGCTGTTTTACTCCAACTGCTGGCTGAAAAAAATGGACAAAAGCATGTCAGTTTAAAAAAAAGAACTGATTGAAGTGAGCTGGGGTTTCAGATATGGAGCTGGACCAAGGTGAGAAGTGAATCAATGGTGCCTCATGGGGTAGGACAAAATTGAGACATATCATCTAATTTACTCCACCAAATGTTGCTTGCACAATCGCTAAACATTAAAATACTAAAGGAAAACAAACTACTAAGGCACAACTGGATTACATAAAACTGATTATATGGGAGATGTATGTTTATTCTCAGTTGACAATGATGTGAGGATATGCTGACATATGAGCGAACTAGTGCTGGACTGGAGAAACTTAGGCCCTGGACAAACGGGCCTATAGGGCACCCTCATCACGTGCTAGGGGTTGGCCGAGGGTGCACCGCCCATACGTGCCTCACCCCAACACGTGACGAGGGCGTCAAAATGGCACCACCCTGTACACACGGGAGCCGCCATTTTGACGCGACTGACACTTAGCATCCGCACGTCGTGCCCCCTTTGTGACATCGCAAGTGCGCCATTGGTGCACTGCGGCGTCACAAGGGTGCCACAGAAAGAACCTGATTTTGGTGGGTTCTTTTTGCTGCACGAGGAAGCTGCACAGTTTGTCCACTGTAGCTTCCTTGCGCGGCAAAACAAGGTGCCAGCAGACCGCCTTTTTTGGGTGGTGTGTACCCCGCCTTAGACTCAAATCTTTAAAATGAAATAAAACGCAAATCTACAGCACTATATCAATAAAGTATAATAATAAATAAGTAACTAGTTCACAGCCCCAAACAGCTTGCAGAGGTTGGTGTGATAGCCTCATATTACCCTTTCCAGCCTTCTTCTGATTTCCTGACTGTAATCACCATTCTGACGAATGAATGGGCCAAGGTATGGGAAATCAGTTTATTTAGCCAGTATCTGGGGAGTACAAATTCCAAGAAGTATTCAGAGTGCTAAAACGTTCTAAAATACCCATGTGCACATACGTTAAGAATATCATTGGTATGTTCAACGATTTTGACTTGGCATGGCAATGAAATTCACATTAGAGGAAAGAGGGACCTAGATCCAATGTCACACTAGTGGGATAAAAAAATTTCCATGCAAGTAGCAGTACAGAACAGAATGTACACATTCTTCTTCTGATTTCCTGACTGTAATCACCATTCTGACGAATGACTGGGCCAAGGTTTGGGCAATCTTTACCTATTTCAGTTTCTTCATCATGTACATTAAATTTGTGTAAGTTTTTAGTGGTAAACACTATCATTTTGTAAACTCAGCCTAGTTCTGGCCACTCCTACTGCCAGAATATGAACCCCAAGAGCTTCTGATGAAGGTAATGAAGATATTGTAGCTCTCTACACTGCAGAAATAATCCTGTTTGACACTACTTTAACTGCCATGGCTCAATGCTATGGATTTCTGAGATTTGTAGTTTTATGAAACAATTCACCTTCTCTGTCAGAGAGCTATGGTGCTACAACAAATTACAGTTTCCAGAATTCCCTAGAATTGAGCCATGACAGTTAACATGGTGTCAAACTAGATCATTTTTGCAGTGTGGACGCAGCCATTGTAAAAAAAATAATAATTCCCTAGTCCTGCTAGAAAGGGTAATATGAGGCTATCACACCAACCTCTGCAAGCTGTTTGGGGCTGTGAACTAGTTACACCAGCAAATACAAGCTTCTAGCAGGTAATGCCCAGCAAGAGATTCCTTCTCCCCACTCCACTTTCCTAGCCCATATCAACCTATACCTAAACTATCTGTCTGGAGAATGGCAGAAGTAAGCACCACAGAGTCATCCCAGTTACCTCAGCAATGAAGCTTTGTCATATGTATGAAGACAGGACATGTACAAAGAGAAGCAGCATGTCCCAGAGTCAAAAATGTGTACCACGGTGTGCATAAAAAAATGGACCTCATATCTGAGATTGGCCACATGATCTCCTGCACTTAACAATCAGTTCAGTGACTACACTGGTTGTTTGATTCAGAAACTACTGTACCTAGGAATGATTCAGAACTCATGGTGCATTTACACCTTAGTAAAAGTTAAAGCTTTCCGTTTCCTACACTTATGTACATAGCTTTCAGAGTACTGATGCACAGGGCTAACTCTCCAATATGAGTTTACCACTGATATGGATAAACACCTCTGCCACCAGGTCCCCTGTTGCACATTGAGAGAAATGCATACTTAATTTGTATGTTTCTAACCAATATGCAAACGTAAGTGCAATTATTCTTCAATGTTTGCACTTCTCTGCATTTTGGATGTTCATAAAGAAAACAGACATACAACATGAAGGCTAATGAAAAAATAATAATGTGAAAAATTGTATGACACAAGGGAAAATCCTTCATGCAAAATATGCAAAATTAAGTTAGGGGCTCGAGAGACCCGCGTTCTATGCCGTCTTGGTGGTGGCATGGGGGCAGCATGGGAGCATGGCAACCACACATCGGCCAGCCTGACTCCACCCTGACATCGCCCACCTGACCAGACAGCAGGTGGCATCATGCTGCATCTTCAGCACAGTGCTTACATGTGCTGTGCCTAAGAAGTGGTGAATAGCCACTGCCACGGCAGCTAGGGCACCCTTGCAGCAGCACAAGAAGGAGCTGCTTTTTGAGGCTTCTGTGGTGCCACGGAAAGGCCAGATCAGGGCCAAAGCATATGATTACCATGGCCCTACTCTGGCAAGCAAAGGGGTAGCACAGAACCACCCCTTGGGGGCCATCTATTGAGCCCCTTATACATACAAAAAGGAGCCAGGGTGGCATAGTAGTTTGAGCCTTGGACAACGACTATGAAGACCAGAGTTCAAATCCCCACTGTGTGATCTTGGGCAAGTCACACACTTGCAGCCTCAGAAAAAAAACATGATAGGTTTACTTTTGGATCACTGTAAGTCAGAAACAAAAGACACAACAACAACATATACAAGAAGGGTGTTGTTGTTTTTTAACCACCAACTTATGTGAAAAAAGGATGGCACAAATTTAACACTAGAAAAATTTGAAATAGAAATAATCCAAAAGTGATAGAATCATCTACCTGTAGTTCTTGGAGTATATTTCAATGACATCTTTCTTTGAGCTACAAGTACAGAAAGCATTGTTACTGGTTTAAATTAAAGTGGAGAGGCTGGTACATTTTAACCCAAGCTACAATACTATTTGCAATTTAAAAAAAAAAAAAGCTCCAGACACCTTACTTTTCTTAGTTGCCAACCTTTTGTACAATTCCTATTTTATTTTTGGTGTGCTTTGTCTCCTTTACATACCATTTACTTTCTGTTAGATCTACATCTACCATTTGATCTCCCAGGAGTGCTGCAAAGGGTAATACCTTTTGTAGATAACTTTTTTGCTCAGTCTTTTATCATCATCCTAGAGGTTTTAATGATCTAATGTGTAGATAGGCATTAGGTTTGCACAAATCTTGACATTTGTATACAAACGGTCTGTAAAAAAAAAAGGGGGGGGAATATCCTTTCCAAATGGAAGTAAACTAAATCTGCCAACTGAGGTGAACTAATGAGGGTTGGGGATAGTCAATAAAGCTTATTTTAGAACGATTAGAAAAAAAAGGTTGCACAAAATAAGAACCATGAAATCAGAGGAACACTTTTGTTATGACTTCTCTTTGTGTTATAGGTCCATATATATTTTTCAATGTGATTTTTTAAATTCTTTCCTTGGCCTTCCCTCGCATTTCTTCATTTCCCTGCTATAGTTTTCTGTGGTCCCAAAAACTTGTTCCAAAGGGTTTCTCAGTCCTGCAAAACAGATTTCTTTTTTAATGTATCACAAGGAGAGGACTAAAAAGGAGCACCAGTTCTGGAGAAAGCAGTGGGATTCAGTGGAAGGCCACAATTTCATGTTGACTTTATACTGCGCTTCTTTTCTCTGTGACTAAGGATGCATCTGCACTGCGTAAATAATGTAGTTTGACACCATTTTAAATGCCATAGCTCAATGCTATGGAATTCTGGATTTTTAGTTTAGTGGGGCTCTCCAACAGAGAAGGCTAAATATCTCTCAAAACTATAAATCCCAGAATTCCATAGCATTGAGCCATGGCAATTAAAATGGTGTTGAACTGCTTTACGTCTGCAGAGCAAACAACTCCTAAGATATCATCACAGTTCTGTCAATATGTGGCAACATGACGTAAAGTTTGCCTCAACATTCCCATTATACTGGCCAGATGTAGATCATTCCTCACCCTGCCCAGATACAAAAATGGTAGGGGCCTTTCTTACCATAGATTGGAGATCAGAACAGCTGAGCTGAGCAGAATGACTCTGATTTTCAAAGCCTTTCCTCCCAGGGTTGCCTTTGGCAAAGTATTGGAATCAAAAATTTTGTCCATATTCACCTTCCCTCTCTAAAGCTACCTAATCAGGATCACTATCGGTATGCACTTATCTATTTGGTGGTCCAGGTTTCCTGCACTTCTAAATTACTAGCTTCTGTCCTCCCATCCTTTTATCATAACCTTTCTTCCTGCCTCTTTTAGTAGATATGTAGGGGGCAACCAAATTATACATGTTAGAGGCACCTTACACTGCTTATGAGTGTCCTCTTATTTAAGTTCCAGCATCTCTCCATCATGCAAAGGAATCAGTCCATAAGGAGGAGGATGGTATACAGGTAATTGATGGCACTGATGCCTTTTATATCTTGAGGACACATTCCAAGAAGCTGCCCATAAGATGTCTGAAGCAGTTATAAGTAAGAAGAAAGAGTGGTAGAGTCAGTACAAGTCCAAAGTTTTCATTTCCATTTAAAAGAAAAAGAACAACAGAATGGAAGAAACAGCATCAAGTCTTGTCTCAGATTCAACTAATTTAAAAGGCTAATATGCTTGCAGTTCAGTAAAGAAGAAGAAAAAGTAGATTATAACAAAAAGCATATTCTTTCACTTCTAAACCTTCAGTGCCACATTGACAATACCAAATCTTGCTTGTTAAAATTAAGAAATGTGTCCTGCTTGCTATATTATTAGAAAGCATGACTATCATATCACTTCATTATCAATTCACACCAGTGATTAGCATGCTGATTTTTCTATTGTCCCTTGCAACTATGGATAGAGTAGAAGAATTTTGCATAATCACTTCCTTTCAGGCACTGTAAAGTTCCTAATGCTTATGATGTGCCAGAATACAGCATAGGCTTAGGATCAAACAACATGTTACCTTCATTATGCAGCATGCAGTTCTTTATGTTCTGATGTACTTGCAAGTACTTGCAAAGACTTCATTCGGCCTAGGTAGGGACAGATGGAGGACACTGTGGCTGATGGATAGGGATGACAGCAAAGCCAGAGGGAAAGTGCATCTATCACTCTGTCTCTCTCTCTCTCTCTCACACACACACAGAGGCAGATATTCAGTCATGGACACAGGTAGGCATTAACACATATGAGGCAGGTTCATTCACATTCAGACAGGCAGGGGCATTCACATATAAGCAGGCAGGTGTTTTCACACTTACACGTGCAGATCTCAAAGCAGATACTTTTGCACACATGCATACAAATCTCTCACACACAAGCAGACATTTATTTACCCACACGCAGAGATGCATTCATTCACATCAATGCAAAATCTTTCTGATATACACACACAAAGATTTCATCATGACAACACCACACTGGTATACTTCCTCTCTTCCTCTCTACACTGCTCTCTCACACACAGCTAGGATAGACTGTGTATGAACTTTCACCTGAGTTTTGGAGGCAGGGTGACCAGATGTCCTAACTGCAAAGAAGAACAGGACACCACAAAATGTAGGACATTCAAGAAAAATGTTGAACTTTATAAAATAAAAGCTAAAAACAGTCATAGAAACATATGTTCATGTTCCTTAGCCATGCTCAAAATGGAGGACATTTTGAAATTCCTCCTGGACAGAAGGTTGAAATATAGGACATGCCCTGGAATAAAAGGATGTCTGGTCACCCAGTTTGGAGGTGACATTGCTCAAGGCAATCTTAAAAATGCCTTTAGGGCCAGTATGCTGCCTGTCGGCCACATTTTTCCCAACTCTGCCCTAAGAAAACTTACAGGGAAAGTAAGTGTGTGTGCGTGTGTGTGTGTACGCGCACACACACACACACTTTCAACTTGCCTGCCAGCATATGGTGACCCCATGAATTTCATAGGGTTTTCTTAGGCAAAGAGTACCCAGAGATGGTTTTGCCAGGCCCTATGTTTCATTTTAAGTTAGAAAAAAAAAAAAAGAAAAGAATTAGATCTGACAGATGAATGAGTAAAGCAGATGAATGTTTGACTAAATTGAATAAAGGGTTCCCTTTTGCCCAGTCACATAACAGGAGAAGTGAGGGATGACAGAAGACTTCAAAAGTGTCACCTCAAGACATTCTGGGTACCCTGAGATGTGGCGGAGCTGCCAGGGTCCATCAAGAGCAATGGAAGATGAAGGCTGTGGCCTGTGATGCCTGTAAGTTACTGTCAGAAACCTAGGGCTGCATCTACACTGGAAAATTAATGCAGTTTGACACCACATTAGATGCCATGGCTCAATGCTGTGGATTCTGGGTTTTGTAGCGATATTTAGCCTTCTCTGTCAGGGAGCTCTAGCGCCACAACTATAAATCCCAGGATTCCATAGGATGGAGCCAATGTTTCGAAGACTGGGATTGGAGTTCAAGGTGGCATAAAAATTAAAATGAGTACAATATGGTTAAAAACATACAAAACAGAATTAAATTATTAAGAATATTAAAACAATGTATCATACACTTAAATGGAACCTATCACATTTTCATTCAGTTATACAAGCTATTCTAAGGTAGCCAGCATGATGTTTTGGTTTGAGCACTAGACTAGGTCCCAGCAGAGCAGAGTTTGAATCCCTGTTCAGCCATGAAAATCCACTGGGTAATCTTGGGCACAATCTCTCAGGCTCAGAGGAAGGCACTGGCAAACCCCTCTGAACAAATCTTGCCACAAAAACCCCATGATATCCTTGCATTAGGGTGATGTAAGTCAGAAATTACTTAAAGGCACATGACACACAACAACATTTTAATGACATTCCTTGGTTTTAATAACCAAGTGGGATTATTGCTGTTCCAATGTCCTGGTCCAGCACTCAAGCCACTACACCATGCTGGCTTTTTGTACACATCAAATCGGGTACTTGATATATGATAATAATCTCCTGTAACTCCCACTAGCAAACTTGGAGTAAGTTTCTATTGTTTGATCACCAGAAAACAAGGATCAGAGACAGATGGGACTGGAGAGTCAATTAGAAAACAGCCTTAAAAGTAAATACAGTAGTTCCTTTTGAGAATTTCATATGGCAAAGAAACTGAAGCTTAAGGGAACTGTGTCATTGATCTCCACCAATAAAGTCCTGACGATATCGAAGTCAATAGAGAAATCTAATTGATTCTAATGAAGCATGATTGCAGACCCACAGTGATCAAAGAACATCACTTTGATGCTTACATTTAAAAAAATACACATAGTGCATACTAAAAAAATGTAGGTAATAACGGTTGAAAGAAAATTATATCATCTTATATTTGCTGGTGCAGAGTTTGAGTATATACATAATAGACATCTCTTAAGAACTTCTTAAAATTAAAAAAAAAATAAAGGAAAGGAAATAATTTGATAAGACCTGTTCAAGGACTATTGTTTATATCAATTTATTTTAGCCAGTATCTGGCGAGTTCAAATTCCAAGAAGTATTCAGAGTGCTGAAACGCTCTAAAATCTTCATGTACATGTATGTTAAGAATATAATCGGTATGTTCAGAGATTTTTTTTACTTGACATGGCAGTGAAATCCACATTAGAGGAAAGAGGGACCTAGACCCAACATCACACTAGTGGGGGGGGGGATCTCCATGTAAGTAGCAGCACAGAACAGACTGTACACATTCTATCTCTTGTGCAGATGGTGGCACATTGGAAAACTCCGTTGTGTCTAACTCTTGTGATAAACTTGGAAATTGCTGCTAGCCCAGTGACACTACTATATTCAAACTAGACACTGAGCATTCAACATTCTTTCATTTTATATGAAAAAAACTGTTCTATACAGAATATGAAAAATTTCCAAAGAAAGTAGTACCATCATTCTGTGGCTGGAGAAGAAATCACCAGGGAAAAATTCAGTATCACTTGTATATTAGATCCCAGCAACTGGCATCTGTAAACATTTCTAGATAACGAGTGTCACAGGTGCTTAGTTCCATGATTTCTTTACCGTTCTAATTAAAGTCATTAATGAAATGTTGGTATTGTCAAGCCTGACACTTAGTCTGAGGCAAGGAACAGAGAGATCATAGTATACAACATCTGGTTCTAATTTCCAGCCAACTGTCTAAACATTTGGAGCAGCTGGAGTATACACACATTCAGATTTCCTTCTTCACATCCTATCATCCAGATTGAGATGGAAACGCAGTGGGACAAAAAATGTCACTATCTTTCCCCTAGAGCCAAAATTCCCTAAACACAATAAATCCCATCTGAACCTGGAAGCTAAGCCAGTTCAGAGCTGGTTAGTAGTTGGATGGGAAACCACCAAGGATTACAATGTGCTGTAGACTGTATTTCAGATGAAGGAAATGGTGAAACACTGTGAAATTCATAGGGTCACTATAAATAGACAGACGACTTAAAGGTATGCACACATGTATACACGCACACACTAACAGCTTTCTCCTGTTAGTTTTTTTAGGGCAGAGATGGGCCTACAGGTTGCATTCTGATCCTAAGGCCATCTTAGAGATTCCTTTGAGCAATATCACCAGCAAAACTTATCCTCCCCCCCCCCCCATTTCATTTAAAATGTTAGTTACCCTATTTTTTAAAGTCCTCTTCTGGGCATCAATTTGTGGAAACAAAATTGCTTCCAACATGCTCTGGGAGGGGCTTCAGGTCCATTTTGGGGTAATTTTTATTTCAATGGGAATATAGTGCAACAGGAAAAGAAGACTTCTAAGGTTCCATCAAGGGCCAATTTAGTTGTTCAATATGCTTCAGGGTTACCGGCCTATCACAATATTAAATTGACATCAACCAGTTGATATAATTCCTATGAGCAAATCGGAGACAAATTCCAATTTCCTGCTGGCATCTATAAGTAAAAGAATTTGGGGGAAGCTTTCTAGGTACTGTGCCTTTTCTCATGGACAACAGGAAACAACACAGCTTAGGCTGGATCAGCCTCATAACATAACTACAGGAAATGGTTCCGATCACACTATACAGTTATAATAAAATAAGCAACATCTTATGGAATCCTGGGATTTGCAGTTTAGGGAAGGACACTTAGAAGTTTCACCTAGAGAGCTTTAGTGCTTTATCAAAATGCAAATCTCAAGAATGTTAAATTACTGCATGACAAAAAAAAGCTATTGTAGCACTCCCTTTCTGCCAAAGGGAGGCAATCAAAATAGTGTGCCTTTTGCCAAACAGATTTTTCCAGCCCAACAGAAGACACACCTTTATGACCATCTTCCTCACAAAGAGAATGGAAGTACTTTGAAGGCATGCAGAGAAGCATGGAGAAAGCCCCTTCTCTTTTATTGTGTCTTGTCGTTCTTTTGTCATGCAATAACGTTCCAAGATTCCATAGGATGCAGCCATGCCAGTTAAAGCAGAATCATAGTGCTATAATCATATCATGTGAAAGGGGCTGAAGTGAATTAGTCTTTATTTACGCTGACAGCATGCATCTAAAATTCAAGGGAGAACGTAGTGTGTACTTTTAATCAAATCACACATTTATAGAAGGAAAAGTGGTTTCATAATTTCCAGCCATCTATCTATCTGTATTTCAGTGTTCTTGGTCAATGATTTAGGTCCTATCTGGAAAAGGAACTTCTGGTCTTATTTTAAAGCGTTTATTTTAGTCTTCCTTAGTGGGGAATGATTATTAATTCTTGTAAGTTTTTATTACAAATCAGTTGGGTAAATGACAATATGTGTGATTGATTAGAAGTCCAGAGGCTGAAAGCCAGTGTATCTCCCAAAGCTGGGGAACTAAAAATGACTGGAGGGTGAGCAGAAGAGTAATCTGGATTATAGAACAGGGCAGAGTCTCAGAGCTGGCCTGGATTTAACTGGCATCGCATCCAGTGGCTACAGAGTATTTGCTGTCTGACTTATCTAGGGAGGCTGACTGTTCAGTACAAACAGCTGGGGCAGCACCAACTGAACTGCAGGTGTGCCAAGCCTCTCTGCAAACACTCCAGTCCTACTAGCCTCTCTGAGGGAGGCCCGACAGTTTCATGGCTGTTTCCATTGTACTGGCTTTATTTTGTAAACCACCTTATTATCTTTAAAGATTAAAAAAAGTCTATAAATAATAAAGATCACTAAATACATTTTCAGTAAAGAATAAAGCATTCTTCACTTCCAGAAATCATTTTCATGGTAGTACAAAAACCAAAATAGAAACAATCTTGCTTGGCAAAGTTTAAACAGAGTAATCCCTTTGCACTGCAGCAGAGGAGCAAATATGAGCACCTGCAGAGTGCTTGATACAAAATTCTCCACTTAAATCCTCTCTTATGATTTTCTGTCAAGATCTTCCCACCAGCTGTAGTAACTACAAGTATTCATAATCTTTTTTTCCCTCCTGACCTTTATCCTGTCAAATCAGACCTATATTTGCTGAACATGCTTTGAATGTGTGCACTTCTGACCTGAGAAGTTACAAAAAATACAGAACACTTAATAGTTAGAAAGGCTGCTTAACCTAGAAGACTTAACTACTATTTGTCACTCTATTCCAGCTTATGCATCTGCTTGAAAGAAATCATTCGGGCACAATCCAATATAGAACATCATTAAGTAGTAGCTTAGCCTTAAAAAAAAAAAACACACTGTGAACCTGATCTTACTTCTTAGACTTGGCAACATTGACAATGCTTTATTTTACTTCCTACCCTACCCTATCCAATCCTATCCACTCAAACTCAAGAGTGGATTACTTTGTTATTAATACTTTTTCTTTAAAAATTCTACAAAGCAATTATACATAAAACCAGAGATCTATAAAGAGGTCAGTTCAATCAACTACAAAGGGAAAGACAGCATTATCCTCCTAAACATCACCTCTGCATCCAGTAACCTCTCTGTATTGAGTGAATTGATCGTTCATTAAGCTAGATGACTTCTCTCTTTACCAGCATGGTTTTATGGTTTAATGTTACTATAGGAGCCAAGTGTTCTTTTGACATCAATTCATGAAGGTAGTTTTGGGAGCATGCTTTGAAGTGCTTACTCACATCCTTTTCCTACATACAAAGGATTCAATCCTGCTTTCATTAAGATCAATGTCAGACTTCCCATTGACTTTAGTGAGAGCATGGTAATATTCATGCTGAGCTTTTCATTTTATGCCATTTCCAGTGAGAAAATTGTGTTTGACAAAGGGTTATTTCTTAATGTATATAGAATTGTCCATAACCCTATATGGCTCAGTGTACTGTAGTACTTCCACATGCACCCTTAGCATATAGCTTCTGGAGCTTCCTGTTTGGCTGTATTACAGTTGACATGGGGAGTGGTCAGGATCAGAGAAGTCTCTTACTATGACTCCACAGCCAGGTGCAAAATGATTACATCAGCAATGAGTTCTATTGGGGTCCTCCGGATGTCTCAGTGCTGCTTAATCATTTCACATCTTGCTACAGGGACATAGCCAAATGCTTCTCTCATCCTATCCACTGTTCATGGGGCATGGAATAGGCACAGGAGGAGGCCTTCAGAAACTGTAGAGTAATTTAGGGTGGCTTTAGGTGCTGTGGATTTAGGGCTATGTATGCAACTAACACTATGGTAGCCAATGTGTATTTTGTAAACCCACCCACCCTTCTCTCTCTCTTACACACACACACATAGGTGGGTTATAGACCGCCGCTTTGAGGTGGTCTGCCGCCGCCGCCGTTTGCTCCATAAGGGAGCCGTCGCAGCCACACTGTGTGGCTCCCTTACGGAGCAAAAAAGAAGCTCCAAAATGGAGCTTCTTTCTGCGGTGCCTCTGTGACGTCGCGAGGCGCCAGGGGCGCATTCGCGACGTCATAGGCACCGTGACACGTTCGGACGCACAGCGTCCGATACGTAAAGATGGCGCCAGCCGTGTGGAACGGCCAGCACCATATTGTAAAGACAGAGTCCGTATTAGACCCAGGGGCGTCTAGAAGAGACGCCCCTTTTTTAAAATGGGACATCCTGTGGATGTCCCAAATGCCGGTTTGTAACCGGCCTAAGTTTCAGTACTGTACTTCCCTGGGACTTAAGTTCAGCCTCAGGGTGCACTTCTCTAAAGACAGATAGTAAGATCATTTGTAGTCAGACGGTTTAAAAGCAATCAGTAAGTTTTATCAAGACAGTGGAAAAAAGGACTTTATCAGTGATGGCTTTGTGGCTGAGGAATTTCTTCACTAGCCTCCTTCTTCAAACACTTCACTAGCCTCCTTCTCTTCCAGCGATTAAGCAGCCCCTCCACCTGGTGCTGTTTATATTATGTTACTTGTGGGCACGGTACACCGCCCAAAAGCAGTGTACAGCGCTGATATTAAGGTTAGGGAGCATGCACCATCTACACACTCCCTAACTGTAATATGTACCATCGCCGGCATAATGGCAGCGGCCTGTGTACACGGGTTCCGCCATTATGATGTCATAGCTGCGCCATGTCCAAACGGCGTGGCACAGGTGTGACGTCTTCGTGCTGCGCCAGGCCACTTGTAGCAGCCTAACAGCGGTACCGGAAGAAGCTCCAAAATGGAGCTCCTTCTTGGGGAGCACTTCGTTCCCGCAGCCACCAAACAAAGCCAGGGGAAAGGGGCCGAGTGGAAAGAGAAACTGGGACATTTTAAGGGCTGCAGAAAAATTGGACTATATTAATGTGACTGTCAGCTGGAGTGCATGCAACCATTGTTCTTTCCCAATTGCAATGTCTCCACTCATTATGAATTATCTAGGGTGGGGATGCCTCAACATTCGACCATGTTTCTTATTAAAGCTTTAGATTTCCCAAAGCAAAGATATGAGCTGTTACAGATTATCTGGCTAAGATGATGACTTGGGAATCAAGTAAGTGTTTGCACAAATCTGAAATTATATGGGGGAAATCACATAATCATGATCAGCAAATAAGTGCTTATTCTGCAGAGTATTCATAAGTATCTAGGTAATAGCATGTAAATGTTACTTTTTGGAGGGCCCCTTGCCATGTGGCCATCTGGGATTCTCTCATTAATGGCAGCATCAAGTCCCTTGTTCTCAGGACAAAATGACCACAGCTGCATCTATACTGTAGAAATAATGAGGTTTGACACAATTTTAAGTGTTGTAGCTCTGTCCCTTGGAATCCTGGGATTTGTAGTTTTACAAGGACTTTAGCCTTGCCTGCCAAAGTGTGCTGATGCCTCACAAAATTCTGTAGGTTCTGTGGGATGGAGCCATGGCAGTTAAAATGGTGTCAAATTGCAGTATTTCTACAGTGTAGATGCATCCTACTTTAGCCAAGGTGCCAAGCTGATATAAAACAATCACCACAATATAGGTAAATGACATAATGGCTGAACTTCTTTGGAACAATCCCCAGTTATTAACCAGTGATCACTGTAAATTTCAAAAAACGTCTAGCATGTCTTCTGTTTAAATGTCTGAATCCATTCTGTTTAAATAAAGATTTCCAGGGCAGCTGAAAGTATTAAAAGAAACTATCGAGTTAAAGAAAACAACTGAAAGTTGTGTTTTGAACTAGCAGCAGTTTCTAAGTAGAATTCAATGGTTTCTAAGTATTGCAGTAGTCTGCTATGAAGGTTACCAGATTACAGGTAATTAAAGTCCAGCTCCAACTACAAAGATTTTAAAAAAGCAAAACAGCAAGCAAAACCCAGCAACACTTTTTCGCATGGAGGTTGCTAGGAACTTAAGGGATAACTCTAGAGTTAAAGCATCCACAAATGGAAGATGTGTTCCTTAGCATGGCAGCCATGGAAAACAAGGGAATGCTACCTCCCCCCGAAACAAAACAAAAAACCCACCACATGAATCACCCATGAACAGAACATCCCTCTTGTTCATTCAATTGACATTCAGTCTATTGACCTTCAAGATAGTATTTCTTATATTTTACAGATGCAAAAAAGGCATCTTTTGATCGACCTTTATCTTTAAGCTAAAACATTGAGCTTTCTGTCAATGTGAGAAATTAACCACAAAAGAACATACAGTGGTACCCCGGGTTACGAAATTAATTCGTTCCGCGGTTAATTTCGTAACCCGAAATACCTTCGTAAGCCGAATTCCCATAGGCGCTAATGGAAAAATAGCTCTCTGCTGCCCTCCGGTGGCGGAAAATAGCGCCGCGGTTTTTTCGTAACCCGAAGAAACCTTCGTAAGCCGAAGCAATAAATCCCTATGGGATTTTTTCGTATCCCGAAAAATTCGTAACCCGGCGCATTCGTATCCCGGGGTACCACTGTACATTAAGTAGTCTTCACCTCTTACCTCACCAAGCTGTGCTTAAAAGGTAACATGTTAAGTGACCATTACAAGTAGGATTGCCATACCCATGATTTGGCCAGATTTTATCCAGATTCTAGGCATTCTACCCTGTCCCCATTTGAACTGTTAGTTGGCCCAGTTTTTTAGCTTTCATTTAAAAACAGTAAGCCTTTAACACTTCTGTGAGTGACAATACAATGTACCCTTCATATCAGCTGGAGTTTTGTTCCAAGACCCCCCCATGGATACCAAAATCTGTGGATGCGAAGTCCCATTATATACAATGTCCCTTATACGAAATAGCAAAATCAAGGTTTGCTTTTGGAGTATATATATATATATATATATTCAAGCTGCAGATAGTTGAATTTATGGATTAAAAAAAATCTGTAGATATGGAGGGCTGGCTGTATAAGGAAGAAGGTACTTCTCATTGTTTTGTGAAAAATGAGCCTGTGACTGTCTTTCTGGGTTTCAGCTAATGGGTGAAGTATTGCAGCCACACTGCCATGTCAGTTGACCTTCTCCTGGTTGAATTTTATAGTTTGAGAGGGGAAAGTATAGTTTGTCTTTGGAGAGCAACACTGAGATGAAATGACCTTGTCTTAGTATTGTTGGGGTGGGCTGCTTTTAGTTAGAGATTTGCCATGCTTCTGTAGCAAGACTTGATTCTAATTCCTTCTTTTTGTAAGCAAAGAGGGATTTTCCTTTAATTGATCCTTTAAATTACATCACCCCCAAAACAGTGCACTCCACATCCACCTCTCTTTCTCAGACACAATGATTTTCACCCATTCATAGCCTGTAGACTTCTCTATTTCTCAAAATAGGATCAATATAGCAGAGAAGCATTCCTGCAAAGTAACTGTAGCCGTTTCAGAGGTGGATGAGAGATAGGGGAGCAGAAGAACGAATCCGATTTTGTGACTGTTGAGATGCAACAGTACTCACACTTCCCCCATTTCATGCAATAGTAAACCATCCTAATAGAAACCATAAAAATGCAACATTTACAGAACTTTTTATATGGTCAGATATTTTATTTTCATTCTTCTCCTCCCCCCCCCCCTTTGTGTCTTTCACCACTTTATTTATCCAAACTCAGTGTGAGGAATTCAATAAATACTATTGTGAATGTAGATAGCATCCATCAGGTCTCAATTTTCAAAGAAAATTATTGATTAATTCAAAATCATTACATTTTTATAGGTTAAAATCCTAAATATGCTAGGGATAAAAACTTTATGGGTTCAAGTGGGCTTATTTCTAAGTAAACATAGTTAGAGTTGCACTGCAGACATGGAACTCAGCCAGTTCATAAACCATGTAAACCAGTGGTCCCCAAACGGTGCCCTTTCAGAGATTTTGGACTTCAGCTCCCAGAAGCCTCAGCCATATTGGCCAATAGTCTGGGATTCTGAGAGCTGAAGTCAAAAATCCCTTAAAGAGCATAGTCTGGGGACCACTGATGTAAACTAATCACATTATTTCTGAGACAGGAACCAAACAGAGGTGCTCAAAAAAAAAAAAAGAGGGTTTCAGTGCCTCACTGCTGCCACCACTCGTATTTCTAAAAAACCTACATAGACGTGTTAAGGAAAAAGCAACATGGGATATACAGTAAATGAAATAAAACATGTATGTGAGAGTCAGGATGACTCAGCAGAAGCCAATTGAGAACCACACAGGTGTAAATGGTAATACAATTAACAAGTCCTGAATGCCAAGGACAAGAAATGTAAAGTGGATAATTGGACACACCTGACAATTGTTAAGTGGTCAAGGCTGAGATGATGAAATCATTAATTATAGGATGAACCAAGAGAACCAATGAGAATGATGTACACGACTACTGGGTGGAAACAGACAACAGTGGGTGGTACCATGCATTGACTATAATAATGACTATGCATCCCAATGTATTGAGTGGGTTGTAGTAGTGGATAATGAGGAATTGAGTATTGTTGTGTTGGATAGTTTTGGAGCTGTATATAGTAGAATAAAGTAGATCTTTTATTTAAGACTACTGAGTTGTCTGGTGTCTTGGGTGAAGCTATAAGAGCCAGCTGGATCCTGAAGAAGGGTGAAGACTTCTGTGGAAGCAAGAGCAAGAAGGCTTGGAGAGTTTGTCAGGGTCTTCAGCCTATTCTCTGTAACTCTTGCTAAGCTATAACCACTGGCCAAAACTAGCTCCCCACTATCTTTCACTCTTTATTTCTTTTTTACCAGCCTGCTCAAGATCTGCATTCTAAGAATATAGGCTTCTCATCCAACCAAGGATTTCCTCTTTCTTTCTCAGCTTCACCTTTTTTCATTATCTGCTCCTTACTCTTGGAATTGCCTCCTTGAATATTTGAGGACTGCTCCTTCACTTGGTATTTTTAAATCAGTTTTTAAAAAATCATTTTCTCCCAAGATGTTTGAATTTTAGTTTAATATTGTTTTGTATTCTTTTATATTTTAATGATACGTATTTGTTAGTTTGCTTATATTAGTTATATTATATTGTATCTTTTGTATTTTGTCTACATAATTTCTTTTACAATTATATTGTATACTTTTATATTTTTATTAAAAAAATTATATTTTTATTCTTCTTTTTCCCATCTCTGTAGTATGTGTGACTGTACATGTGTGTGTATACACATATATTTTATACTGTATGCCTTTGGTACGACCCACTGTTTTTGATTGTTGTATTTATAAAGTAACATGCACATCAACTGTGTTATATAAAAACCATTGTTGTTATTGTTTAGATATACACACACTTTATATATGAACATATGTAAATATATCTTCATTAAATTATTGTTGTTGTGTGCCTTGAAGTCATTTCTGACTTATGATTAACCTAAGGCCAATCTATCATGGGCTTTTCTTGACAAGTTTCTTCAGAGGTTATTTGCCATGTCCATCCTCTGAATCTGAGAAAATGTGACTTGCCCAAGATCACCCAATGGATTTCCATGGCCAAGTTAGGATTCAAACCCATGTCTCCAGATTCATAATCCAGCACTTAAACCATTACACCACATTGGTTTCTCATGTAAGTATATATACATACGTATATATTTATTTATTAATATAAAGAACATAATTTATCTCCACCATAGGATTTCTTTCCCTTTTTTGTGTTACATAATAATAGGTAATATAGGTACAACAGCAGCAATGTGGTAGGGAATATAGAAAAGATATATATTGAATAGAAGAAGCAAAATATTGGAAGGTGGTGTTAATCATTTCTGTCACATTGTATTGGCACTTGTTTTGAAATATGCATTTTTTCTTACACAAAGGAACATCTGTCAGATGTAGTCATATAATATACAGTACAGTTATACAGTATATCACATTGTCATGCTAATTTGCAACAACTCAACAAAAGATGTTTTAAATTACCAAGTCAGGCATAAGATAAAAGGCCCCATTCAAAATCAGGCTAGTTATGTATTGTACCAGCAATATACATTGCAACATCATTCTCCTCTCTCCATTCATCCTCATGACAATCTTGTAAAGTAGACTTGACTGAAAAGTAGCTATGGGTTCCAGGTCCAGTGCTCTAACCATTACAGTATACCATCTCTCCCACATCAGCACTTACTATAATAACTATATAATCTGCTGGGGTTTGGTTCCAGGACTCCACCTGTGTAACAAAATCCATAGATGCTCAGGTCCCATTAAATACAATGGCATAGTAAAATGGTGATCCTTGTATAGAATGGCAAAATCAGTTTTTGGTTACTGGAATGAAGATGTGTGTGTGTGTGTGAGAGAGAAAGAGAGAGAGAGAGAGAGAGAGCGCAGTGGATGGTTGAATCCATGGATACGGAGGGCCGACTGTAGTTTTAATGCTGATGCGTAGTAGTAGAATCTACCAGGAAAATAACCAATGCCATAACTAACGTGTATGATATGCAAATTGTCCAAATGAATGTTCATGTTATTCAAAAGAAGCTTTGTAATTTTTGAGTACTGTACTGGAAAAGGGCAAACCTAATTACTAGTCAAAGTAGTGGGGCTGTTACTAGAATCAAGACACAAAGAGCTGGAGGCTTTCTGAACTCAGGTTAGTTTCAGAGTTACAACAACTTGTTTATTGGAGTAAATAACTGGTTGCATGTACTGTTTAAATGTTGGAAAGGAAATTACGGAAAATCACAGTGGCCACAAAGCATGTAGTAAACTAGCAAACAAACACAGAAAAGCTGGCTCACACCGAGTCGGGCCTTTTGTCCATCGAACTGATTCACAGTTGATACGGACGAGAAGAAGTTCTCCAGAGTTTCCAGTAGGATTTTCCCCTACTTGTAAAAAACTGAGGATTGAACTGGAACCTTTAGCATGTAAAGCCCGTGCTCATCGACTGAGCTGTAGCCTTGTCTCACTAAGATCCGACCCCCACCCCACCCCTCCAAATGCCATGGCTGGTTGGAATGTGATTATTGAGATTAACCAGCATCACTCACTTGGCAGAAGAACTTAGGTGCTGTTACAGACAGGAGACCATTTCCATGGCAACACACTCTTTAGCTTTACACAGCAAACTGCAGGGAGACTTAATGCTGCACTTTCCATTAACTCCTAGCTCTTCGTTTCTGCTCTTGTTGGAAGAAAGAAACGCACAGGTCTATTAAGAAGCATGAAAACAACCCCATGTAATGCATTAGCCGCCCACAGAGGCCAGAGCTACATTAGTGAGACTGGAGGGCCTCTGCTCAGTCAAAAGAGTGTCAAGAGCTCGACACTCCATTACCATGATCAATTTTCTTTTAAAAAAAAGTATATTATGTAAAGGGGAAGATACCTGTGAGAACGAGATTTACAAAGATTTATATCCCTAGTGGAACGTAGCAGCTGGGTTGCTGGGAAGGACATGAAGGCTGCATCAACACTGCAGAAATAATCTGGTTTCACCAGGCTTTAATTGCCATGGCTCAATGCTATGGATTTCTGGGAACTGTAGTTTGTTGTAGCACCAGAGCTCTGCTTTCAGTGGATTTTTATGGCTATGCACTTTATAGATTTGTCATAGGCATGTAAAGATTACTCACAAATTTCCTTGCCCCAATGAAAAAGGGGAACTTCATGTATTACCTGCTGTGCAGTTTTTTTGCACTGAGGACCTTGCAATGAATTTTAGGGGCTGAACAGACCGCCCTGAAAGGGCGGGCTGGAGGCGCCTGTTTTTGCTCCTGAGGGAGATTGCAGCAGCCAAACCGCACGGCCTCCCTCCGCACCAAAAGGAACCCGCTAAAAGCAGGTTCTTTTTTGTGTGCGCGGCGGACACCATGAGTGTGCCATTGGCGCACTGTTGCATGTCAGTGATACAAGCGTGGCATCACGATGTGTGGACTCTGCACTGCGCTTGTGTCATGATGGCGCCCCCCGTGCAGACAGGAGCTTGCCATGATGGTGGTGCTGTTACGTACTAGGGTTCGGGAGTGTGCAGTCGCTGTGCTCTCTCTCTAATTTTGGCCCCAGGGCACCAAAAAGAGCCCATCTATACCGGGCCTTAGATTTGTGAGCCATTTAGCTCTCCCTGTCAAAGAGCTCTGGTGCAACAAGAAACTAAAATTTCCCAAATTCAATAGCATTGAGCCATGCTAGTTAAAGTGGGGTCAAACCAGATAATTTCTACAGTGCAGATGCAGCCAAAGAATGTTTTTCTGTCCCCACATGTGCTGTTGTTTTTGAAAGACTTGACCTGCACATACTCTCATAGTCCTAAGTTCCTCCCTTTCGTCATTTCTATCTGTTTCCTTGGCCTGATATCACTTAAGAATGCAACTTGACTTACTATATTATTCAGCTGAGCGAAGTGTAGAAGCTTAGCCTCAGCCTGCTCCATTTTTCTGTAGCAAAATCAGCACAGTCAAATAGAGAGGAAAGGAATTTGGAGGGAACAGTAAAAAAAACTGGCCAGATTTATTATAGTAGTCTTTAAACAGATGTCACTTATTGCCCAAAATAAAAAGGCATTTGGGTCAAGTTTCTATGTTCTACACGCCTACTTCCACAAATATATGATACAAGGAAGACTCCCCCCCCCCAAAAAAAAGTGTGCCTTTTAAAAAGTGATGTAACTGGAGCACTCTCTGATATTTACTTTTATGTTTTCTCATTAAGTATGATTTACTGAACATGTACACTACTTACAAGAAGTGCAGTTTCTTAAATAATCTTCTACCTGATGAATCAAGCCAGCCTTTTAGCTGGCCAAGGGGTGATGCTCTTTGAGACATCTGAAATTCTAAGAATAACCAATATATATGGACGATATTTTTAAAATGTGCATATAAACTTTCACCATGGGTTTTTTGTGCATTAGTATTCTACAGTATTACTGCAGCCTAAGAGAGGACCAGAAGAACAGGAGAGCATTGAGACCAGAATTGGGATTGGAGGAGGGAAGAAGAGAGAGAGAGAGGGAGAGGGAGGGAGGGAGGGAGAAATAATGTACTTTGGTCTTTATAATTCAATAGTAGTTGTCACTGGGTGGCAGTACCTGCCATGTGATATTTTGCAGACATATCAAGAACGAAAAGGGGGAAATGTAATAATTGCCAACACAGGGATAGCATTTCCATTTGGATGATTGCCAGATAGCCAGATGATAATTGTGTCCGAGTAACTTGATTTAAAAATGCACCTAGGGCTACTTTTCTGCAGGCATGTGGTTCCCAACTTCCACGTCCGAGGAGTCTGGAGAATACAACTGAAGCAACTAATGAACAAGCCTTTATAGACCAGCCACAACTTGGATTGTTGGATCTGTCTGTCCCTTCATTATACATTTCCAGAAAGGGGAGGCATAAAGAAGAGCAGGAACACTGGTGAGCAGGTGAAATATATTCCGTGAGTAATATTACATACATGTATGAACATATGTCCACGCCTTATCTACCAGATAATGACTTACTGTAAAATACACATATTCCAAAAAAGTTCAAGAAAGCTTTCCTACATATAATAGCAGTCCATGTATGCATGATTCATACCAGAGGGAAACCATTATATTAGACTCACAGTCTGATTATGAAATGTATTTAAAATGTTCAGACCAGTTCTGAGTCCCATGTCAGGAGAAAGGTGGGATATAAATTAATTAAACAAATATGGACAAACATGCTAAGAGTAGGTTCCATCAAATTTCATGGAACTTTCTTCTAGGTAAGCATGCATAAGATTTTACATTGTGACCTGTTCCCTTCTTTTAAAAACAAGATGAATAATTTTAGATCAACAGCAGTATTTTCCCCTTACCCATTTCTAAAATAATTTTTGTGGTATTAAATGTTAATAGACACATGCACTGAACTGCAGTTATGGTTGTCATGGGAACTGTAATTCTTAATTTCATTACTTATGTACATAGTTTGTTAAATGTAATGCATTATTTTTTTTAAATAAAATCATATAAATTGTTGTGTTTCAATCTCCTAGACTTCATTAAGGGCATTTTGAGTACAAATAATTAATGATCATGAAAAAGAATGGAAGTTATCTGTTCATCTTACCTTTCCCATCATATCTGATAGGTACTTAACTGTCATATAATGAATATTTAATGTAACTGGGAGGAGAGGAAAGACTAGACTAAAATCAGAACAACTATAGTACTACATTGAGAAGTATTTTAAGTATAACACATCCTTCTCATCTACATCTACGCTGCAGAATGAATGCAGTTTGATACCCCTTTAACTGCCATGTCTCAGTGCTATAGAATTCTGAGATTTGTAGCTTTCTGAGTTATTTAGCCTTCTCTCTCAGGCTGCATCCACACTGCAGAAATAATCCAATCTGACACTGCTTTAACTGCCATGGCTCAATGCTATGGAATTCTGGGAACTGTAGTGTGTTGTGGCACCAGAGATCTCTGACAAGGAAAACTAAATGTCTCACAAAACTAAAATTTCCAGAATTACATAGTACTGGCAGTTAATGTGGTGTTAAACTAGATTATTTCTACAGTATGGATGTAGCCTCAGAGAGCTCTAGTGCCACAACAAGACTGCAATCCCAGGATTCCACAAGATGGAACCATGACAAACTGGTATCAAAATGTGTTCATTCTGCAATGTGGTAACAGTCACAACAGAAGACCAGAAAAGTAACTTTCCAAGTCATGCAGGCACCCACCTTGTTGATTCCAGAAATGAAATATTCAGTGTGATGTCAATGTCCCAAAAGACATGGCATTCTTGGAAATCTCAGGTTGGATTTGCTTGTTCTCAACAGTCCAGAATTTAGCTGGAACTTGCTGAAGCTGATGGTGGTCCCATCACCAGATAAGGAACTCTAAATCTTCCCCCACTTCTGCTGCCTCCAACCACTAATACTCTTCCTTGGCTTGGCAAGCTACTTATCTTGGTCATGGTAGAAGCAACACAGGAATTTAGTAAAATGGAAACTAGGCTCTGATTATCTGAGGAATGTGGCCACCATTTCAAATCATTCATAATGCAATGACTGATACAGTAGCTTAGCTTCAATGTTGAATGGAGGAGGCCAGGAATGAAAAGAAATTGCTTCCCACAATAGCTCCAGGAAAAATGATAAGGCTATGCTGGTTTATCAAGGACATGTGTTGTTATAATTCTGTGACTATTGGTCAATGACCGAATAAAATTTTACTACTACTTTATCAAGGACCGTACTTGATAACATTGAGTAGTCAAGCCTGTGCTATCCTGGTCTATCTGCTCAGAGCCTAAAAAATATACATGGAAAAATCCAAAAAGACTAATAAAGCCTACCAAAGAAAAAACAAAAGAAAACAAAAGACAAAATGAATATGTTTTATACACTAAACACTGGACAAACTACACAGGGAAATAACTTCCAGTAAACCTGACTAGTTCATTTAAACTATGTTATCTAAATCTCTTTGCCTCATTGATACAATACTTATAGTAGTCTTATGTAACTTGTCCCTGGCCAAGCAAGGATTCAAACATTAATGTCCCAGTGTCCTAGTCCAGTACTCAAACCGTTACACAATGCTGGCTCGTGTTTATTAGTCATATATTTAATGATTTAAATGTTTTGCCTATTGTATTTTACTTGGGGTCCTTGTTAGTTGAGAGGCAATAAACAAATGCTAGAAATAAATAACTTGGAATATGCAGTCGTACAGAAAAATTGGGTGTGTATTCAAGTGCACAATAATTACCATTGGGGGGCATTTTTATAAAATGTTCTTTTTTAATATGAAACCAGTAGCAGGTGCTGTTTCCCATATCAGTGGGGCAGTGAATCCATTCCAGGTTTTAATCTAGTTTTCAAAAGGGGTGTCCAAGATGGCAACTCCTATCCTTAAGTTGGTTAAGCATCTGGAAAAGCTATTTTAGAGCTAGACAAAAGCTGCCATGGCTTCCTCACCCCATTGATATGGGAGCCAAAAGATGCCACTGAATACAAACATAAAACACAGCCATTTTTTAAAAAAAAATGTTGAACACAGGCACACAATAAAAGTAAACCAAAGGTAAGCCAAAGTAATATTAGAAACCTATTGAAAGTAAAGATGTGTAAGCATTATTTAAATTACAAACAAAAGAGAAACAAAAACAAAAGAACCAAGCTGGCACAAGCGCTAAAAATGCGAACAAAAAGATCCAAATTAAGATCATTATTAGAGTTGCTAACGCACACAGAAATGTTTTATAATTTACAGGATGAAAAGGAAACCCTCCTAGACAATTTAGCAAAATGACTAGAGGAAGTCCAGGTTTTCATTATTGTTATTATGCCCTATAACACAAGAAGATGACTGCCAAGGCTATGCTTTTTTCAACAGCACTTTTATAATACATATTTGCTGCCTAACAATAATTTTTCCCCAACTCTGCTGTTTTACAACTACAAATCTTTTTACTAAATAAACACCCCAGAGGGAATGGCTAGTGCATTTATTATAATTAGAATTAGCATGAGATTAAAGCTTCTATTAAGACATATTAGCATCAAACCTGATTAGATTCAGTTATAAGATATGCTAGAGAGAGAGAATCCATTAGCCAGAAATGAGTCCTGTGCATTATTTTCATGTAATAGTTGTTTGGAATGTTAGGATGCATAGTTGGTTCTCACTGCCTGGGACTTTCAACCTTTGGATTAAACTTGGTGGAATACATGAAAGAATCTTTTGATGATGATGATGATGATGATGATGATGATGATGATCTGAGCTAAAGAATAAGAAGTGAATTTTAACTTTACATACAAGATAGATAGATGACAGACAGACAGACAAGATTATTCTTCTCTGTTTCTCCAAAATCTATTTTGCAGGAGATAATAGGATGTTCCTCTCCTGGTGCCCTCCTGCCTAAAAGGAGTGTGTGTGTGTCTTTAAATTGCTTGTCAACTTATGGCTGCTCCATGAATTTCATAGTTTTCTTGGGCCTGTAATACTCTGAGGTGGTTTTGCCAACTCATTCCTCTGAAATATGCTATTTAATGTATACATGAAGCCGCAGGGAGAGATCATTCAGAGACACTGGGCAGGGGGTTATCAGTACGCTGATGACACCCAAATATATTTCTCCATGTCTCAGACGTCAGCGATGATGACAGATGGCATTTCTCCCCTCAATCAATGTCTTGAGGCAGTAATGGAGGGAAAACAACCTCAAGTTGAATCCAGACAAAATGGAGATGCTTACAGTAGGGGCCCCCAAACCAGGTATTGGTTTGCGAGCTCCAGTCCTAGATGGGGTCACACTCTCCTCAAAGCACTGTGTTCGCAGTCTGGGGGTGCTCCGTTGTTTCAGATGACAAATCAGGTGAATATGATGGTTAAGAGCACCTGTTATCAGCTTTGGCTGATACTCCAGCTGCGCCCTTTCCTGGAACCAGGAGACCTGGAAACTGTAGTACATGCACTGGTAACCTCATGACTTGATTTTTGTAATGTGCTCTACATGGGGCTACCCTTGTGCCCAGTCCGGAAACTTCAACTGGTACAGAATATAGCAGCCAGACTGGTCTCCAGAACATCTAGGAGTGACCGCATAACACCAATATGGAAGTCACTCCACTGGCTGCCTATTGGTTTCTGACACAGTACAAGGTGTTAGTTATCATCTTTAAAGCCCTACATGGTCTGGGTCCAACTTATTTAAGGAATTGCCTACTTCCATATAATCTGCCCCATACACTCAGGTACTCTGGGAGGAATTTATTGCAACCTTTAAAGACTAGGTTAGTAGCTACCTCCCAGAGGACTTTTTCTGCAACCACTCCCAGTCTGTGGAATGGCCTACCAGAAGAGATCTGTCAAAAAGCTGGCAAAACAGATCTCTTCTTTCCATAATAAAGTCCTCGGCCACATAACGATCACTCCCATATACCATGGACACTTTTGGTCTATGCCATGACTCTGCCCATGATTATTAGATTTTAATGTTATTTATGTAATTTTAATCTCAATTTGTTTAATTCTTTTTTAAGGGGGGATATTATGTATATCGTATGATTTTATATGTTGTTCGTCACTTTGATTGTTTTTACAAAAAGTGGGATACAAATAAAAGTATTATTATTTATTTATAAATACAGTTCAAAGCAGCTGGTATTCCTATAGCAGTACTAAGCAGAGCTTAGCATTCAAGATCAGATGGGATCGGGTGCCCTTAAGGTTTTTAGGCATCCTGAAAAGTCTTACCAACATAAAACTATCAATGCCAAATATCCCTGAGAACTGTATCTAGCAAGAGCTTCTGGGATCCTAGTCAAGACACAGAAAACATGAGAACTTGTCAGTGCCTTCCTACAAGATCTTCACTGGCTGCTGGTCTTCATCCAGGCACAATTTTAAGTACTGGCTATGTCCTTTGTTGCTGTTGTTGTTAACTGCCCTTGAGTCAAGCTCAACTCATGGCAACCCTCTGGATTATGTCCTATGAAGCAACATATGACTTAAACCTAGACAGCTCCCACATGAGTCTGCCTAGACTTTGGATCTTTGAGCAAAGCCCTTCTTTCTTAGATGCCACCTTTAGAAGCATTCTATTTACTCCCCTTCTTTTTAATGCAGAGACGCTTCATGCAGTTACAACAGAAGGGTCTGGGTGGTTGCTGTATTTTCTTTGGGGATTTTTTAAAAAATGATATATTTTAAACTGCATTTTAAAATTTTAATTCTATTTTGAAATTTGAACACATATTTGTATTATGGTTGTATTCTTTTATTCAGTCTTTTTGTGAGCCAGCTTGAGTCTCACTTCTAGGAAACAAACAAACAAACAAACAAATTCACAATTCTAAGGTAGCTTTATTAAGGTATATTATACTCAACAGGTATAATGAAAGCCCAAAAGAGCAGTCTTCCCTTGTTTATGCCCCTTGCTTCCATGGCTCCTGCTTGAAACTTGAGACAAGAGAAGAAAGATGGGCAAGGGCAAACAAAGAAGAGTGGAAGTGATTGCAGGGAAGAGGCACACATTGTATCAATCTAACCTGCCATTCTTTTCTTTTTCTTCTTCTTCCCTCCTCCATTACAGCATACATTTGACTATGAACAAAAGTAAAGCCACTTTTATATGTAGATTGACTGTTTTCTTTTCTCAAATAGCCCCCTGTGCATGATGGGGTGGGTGAGGGATTGGTGGTGGTTCAGCTTCTGCTTTTCCAGTTGAATTGTCTGAGCAATTCACTACTACATTTTTCTCTTTCCCATAGCAAGGGTGCAGCTTTCTTTAGTTGTCCAAACTCTATTTATAAATGCTGAACTGAAGTTTTAAATTACTGTAATGCCATCAACTTGGGTAATGAAGGGAAACTTCATTTGTGAACGTTGACCTCTTATTTGGATAGGCATGCTCTAATTTTGACACACACACCTCATATCTTCACCTCTCTCTCAAAACATATACTGCTGAATTTACTATGTATGGCACACAGTGTAAAACCTGCTTTCAGGACTACTTATAAAATATGAGCTATGCTACCCTTTTATTTTATATTTGATTACAATAGAAGGGAGATTAATAGCCAGCTCCTCAACTAAGGTTTAAGAACTTAGTTTTAAGCTGATTTAAATCTCAGTGAAGTTATGGATTGGCCTGTGTATAACCTATTAGTTCTTATAGGATCAGCAAAGTCCAGTCATGAAAGAAAAGAAAGAAAGAAAGAAAGAAAGAAAGAAAGAAAGAAAGAAAGAAAGAGATCAAAGCGTGATATAGAACACAATGAATTTTGACAAGCCAAGTACTTCTTTGTTAACACTGGTTACTGAATGGTATTGCAAATACTTAAATAGGGCTATGTCTATGGATTATTAAAGACATCAACTATATATCTCACCACATGAAATCTTCAGTAGTCAAGCCTAGTATGGCTTCTTGTATAGTGACCCTACAGAGAACCTATCATGGGGTTTTGTTGGCAAGAATTGTTCAGAGATGGTTTGCCATTGCCTTCCCCTGAGACTGAGAGCATGTAACTTGCCCAAGATCACTCAGTGGATTTCATGGGTGAGTAGAGAATCAAACTGTGATCTCCAGAGTTACAGACTAACAAACACTCAAACCACTACACCACAGTGGCTCTTGGTGTACACACTAACCCAAAATCTAACACTCTAACCTAACATCTTTTTCCACCCAGCACAGGATTAATAGGATCTCTTCTCTCTGCCAGAGGTCTGCATTCCCCCACGGGAACAGCATGGACAGAAACACTAACTGAGAAACAGACTGGCAAATGTGGAAAGCAAGGTCATGAAGCAACATCAGGTGGCAGCATAACCAGGGGAAAGTCTCGATTTATAAATCCCTGTCCACCCAAATGTATTTCTATATGACCAAGTAACCTGTAGAGCAGGGGAACGAGCAGGGACACTTTTCAGTGGAATGATTCAAGGTGTTCATTACTTTAAAGCAGCCGTTTGGTGAAGGTAACACACTCCTAAACAAAAAGATATTTGAGTTGATTAGTTTGAACATCCATAAAATCTTACAAAGACCCAATAAGCTCTAAATAACACTTCCTACCATGTCATGAATACTAAACTGGTCAACCACAGGACATACCTTGATGAAGCCAAAACCAATTTAGGCTCTTTAGAGGACACTTCATTACAGCATAGTGACTTTTATGTGACTTTCCCCACAATCATGTTTAGATTTTCTAGCAAAGGATGAGGTGGATAATTGGACGGTGGCTCTCAAGCAGCAAATTTTGTAACTGAAAGTACTAAAGTCACCTATGAATGGGATTTAACTCATGGAACAGTCAATACTAGTAATATACAAAAAGGAGTTGTGGTGGTAAAAATGCAAGAGAAATGAAGATGTTGCATACCTTCAGTTACAAAAACATAAAAGTGCAGAGTGGTGAAGTCACTAATCCATTAAATCCTAGTACCAATAGAATAATAGAATCCTAGAGTTGGAAGAGACCTCAAAGGCCATTAGGTCTAACCCCCTGCTATCCAGGAATACACAATCAAAGCACCCCTGACAGATGGCAGATTAGGTCTCTGAAAGACAGAACTACAAAATTAACTAACTGTCCATGCAAGTTGTGAACTGGAGCAATAATGGTCAGAAAGTGTTCCTTGTGTCTTTTGCCTAATCAAGGTTTAATGCTGTCTACAACTGTTAAAAGAAAGAAAGAAAAACAGCAAATGTAGAATAAAACTGTAAGTAGTAATCATATTCTCTTTCCAGTAATGACAACTATTTTAAAGAGAGGTTGAATGGCCATATCTCAGGAGTGCTTTACTTGTGTGTTTCTGCATGCAGGGAGTTGGCCCTTGGGGTCCCTTCCAACTCTACAATTATATGTTTGATCATGGATCAAGCTGTTCAGAGCTGAAGTCTGAATTAGATATTTACAACAAGAATGTCAACAATAGTCTTCTAATGGAAGTACCAAGTCTTCTAAATGAGAGGTGGAACAATTCACAAGACTCTTGTTCCTCACCCTTTTAGATCTGCAATGGTTGCACATCACATTTATATTCCCTTAATATATGTAACTCATATCCTGAAAAGGAACAAGAGACAACAGAGTGTGGGGAGGAATCAAATATAGATTTTAGGCCATTGTAGGACCAAAGAACCAAAGCTGCTCTCCTTTCCTGATATTCAGGCATCCAAAACAGTCAAGTGAAAATGACTGAAGCATAAAAGACAAGCTGTGGAATGATAATGATGAAATAGAGTAAGCATAAAGGGGCTGCAATTTCTTCTTTGTCCTCTATAGACACTGTAGCAATATTATACAGTAATCTGATTTGTTCTGTTTTTCAACTGCTTTGTCACTGGGTGTATAGTATTGCAGTATCAATGGAGAATAAATTCTAAAAACTATTGTTAGTCAAGGCTTCATTAAATGAACAGAACCTGCAAGTCCTTGGTACATTGATTTTAAACGTCGAATAAGTGTCGTGAAATGCTTTTTTTAAAAAAAGCACTCTGATTGGCAAAGTACTGATGACACTTCTTTCACAGAGCATTATCAGACTCACACTAGTCAATTAAAAAAAACAGATGTTGCAAATTAGATAAACGTAGGAACAATGGACTGAGAACATCTCCAGAGGAAACCACTTCAGACAAATCCTTCAATTCAAACATAGTATTGTTACAAAGGATGGGTGAAAATGTATTAATAATATATACATGTTAAGTGATGGACAACACCGCCTTAAATGAACTTATTCAAATACAATGCAAACATACAATAAATTGTGGTAAAGTATGCATAAAATGAGGTTCAAATCACAGCTGATAATTTTCTAACCACCAATCATCCACTTACAGCTATCAGTTCCTATATGGGTACAGTTCTGGATTCATCATTCAAGGTATCTGAATATCTTCTCAATGGGGAGCTTACAGGGGCCTTGGAAGATAGTGAATTCAGAAAGCTGTAAATCCAAGTTCGACACCTAAGTAGTCTATAATCCTGTTCGCAGAAAGTAGAGTCGAATCAACATTCTCGGAATGCCTCATAGATTGCTCTTCCAGTGTCTTGGGCAGAGCTCGACTACAAACTTTCATTGACTACAGTTTAAACAGTTCTGTTCTACCTCATCCAAAGCTCTAGAGGACTGATACACAATATGTATCTGGGTTTTGAACAACACATGCTCTGCCTATAAAGGGGCTGTGCTTTTTCAGGGGGAAGATATACTTTTTCCTACACATAATTGACCCAAGAAGAGAGAATGAATTCCAGTAAATCATGACATGGAAGATTCACATTCTCAATCTAATCATTTCTGAATCCAGCTATAAACACTCTGTCATTCACATTGATACTGGCCAAAATTTAAAATGCATCACAAAACAGAACAGGCTCAGAAGACTTTTAGTGTTTTGATGTGCATGCCAGTAAGTAATTGTTTTTTTGCCATACAACACTTTTGCACTCTACCAGCTTTGATGTTATGATTTTTCACATCAAATAAATTCAGTTAATTGTACCAAATCTTGCAATATGAAGTGTGAACTAATGTGACAGAGGAATTATGACAAAAACTAAACTATTTGCACCCAGTCTTTAATATAAAACCCATCATTCACTGCAGCAAAAGATGAAAGGGCATATCAAAAAGATCACAGGCTTCTAACAGAAGTGAACTTTCAACAATTCTGAAGGCAAAGCAACAAGATAGAACTAGCCAAATGAGAGCACAGAGATAAGAGTTTCTGGAGAAACATGCTGGTTTGGAGTAAGAACATAGAGTTCCTCTTGCAGGATTTGCACATAAGGAGCTGGATGGATGCAGCTAACTAACAGGAGAGGCTGTTGTTCTTTAGCAAAAAGAACAGAGTGCAGATGCATAAATATTTTAGTTTATAACATCTATGATTCCAGTGCTGAAATTTGATCAGGTCCCAGAGAAATAATATACTATCTCTCAGTTATGATGGCTTCAGAATATCCTTATTTTACGTCTTAAAAATAACTTTGAATAATAGGATCATAGAGTAGAAAAGACTCTATGCCAGTTAGCCCATGCCCTACCAGAATACACAGCTGCAGCATTCCTGAGAGATGGCCACTCAACCTCTTTTTAAAGGCTTCAAATAAAGGAGTGTCTATCACCTTTCAAGATAGTTCCCATGGTTTGGTTTCCAGGCTTTTTATCCTCCACTTTCATTAACAGGGGAAACCCATTGATAGCTCCCAATAACAAGGCACTCCCAGTGCTCCTTATGTGCAAAGTATCACTGCCATGGCATTGATATACTGGCAGTTATGTGGTGACATAGTCTCCTCCTCTCCCTCTGTCAAACTGCATTAATTCTGGATTGTGGCAGTAGCCTAAGTCACAGGAGAGAGACACACAAGAGGGCTGAATATCGATGAAATGAAGTCCAATTGTTTTGCATCAAAATCTTATCTTATAGGTTTTTTATTTAAAAAAGACTGCCATAAAATCAGTAACTGAGTGTCCTGCAAACTAGAAAATCATGCAATGGCTCTCCCACTCACGTTTCCCTTTGTGACATCAGTTTTTGGTCTATTCAGGTTTATTTATTTATTTTGCATAAGACTTGCCTGTTTTCCATTATAGTAGTGATTCTCAACCTTCAACAAAGACTTTAATTCCCAGTCACCATGGCCAGTGGTCATGGACTATGGGGACAGCAATCCAAAACACTTGGAAGGCCATAGTTTCAGAACCAGCGTTACACAGAATACAGTAAATCTACTCCGACAACACAAATACAGGACCTAATAATGTCATCAAAATTAGGGGTATGTATACTAATTTGTCTTTCAGTGTGATATATGCGTTCATTTACTAGCTGTGTCCTACCGGATGCTATCTGTTGACATATTCTTGTGTAACAGAGAATGATATTTCATGCATTTGGTAAAGTACACTGTTGTCCATGAAAGCTCATGCCATTTAAAAAATTGTTAATCTCGGCAGTGTTAACTCTGCTCATACTGTTTTCAAGTCGAATATTGAAATCTTGCTTTTAGTTTGATTTTTGAAAGAAGATGATGGCATTCTAAATCGAACTACTTTTACAAAACAGTTATTAAGGCTATAATCCTGAACCATTTACTCATGAGTAGTCCCAAGAGGCAAAGTTTTCTGGCTCACTGCCTAAGATTGCAAAGCAATTCGATCAACAGTAATGTGCTCTAATTGTAACTGCTTAAAGAATGCAAAAGGAAGCAAATGGATATTATTCTGGAAAATGATCATAGGATTCACTCCCTAATTAGGATTTTTTAAATGTAGTGAGCCTTACATGAAAATAACACAGTCCTGTAAAATGCCATGGAGGCTAACTGCAACAGAGAAAACAAAAAGATAATAAGAGGGAATGTTTAAAAGTTGTTGCCCATTGAAAATTGGCACGCCTTGGGGGAAAGAACCTGGACCTTTTTAATGGTCTTTCTCCCAATCTACATATTTCCAAATGTGAAGACCAAAAAAAAAAAAAAAATGAAGGAAAGAAGCTGTCCAAGGACAAGCAAATTTTTATTGCAATTAAACCTGCTTCTTAACTGATGTCAGGCCCCTTTCTCAAAAAATACATATACCACCACAGGGCCAAAAAAGTTTTCAAGGAGAAGTGGGTTGAGAGGAAAAAACCCTGTACTCATTCCACACACACACACACACACACACACACACACACACTTATGCTTAGAGCAGGAATATCCTGAGTGATCCTCCCAAATACATGGTTTTCTAGATGCACTTGTATGGAGAGTTTTATTTTTGATCTGTACGGTGATGTACACCATTGTTTCTGAACTATGGCTCTTCCTGTCCCTTGATAACTTTTGAAGAAACTCTAGATCTGTTCTTCAACTGGTCATGGCCTCTTCTCTCTGTTCTAGAACTAGAACACAGAACTGTTCTACTTCTAAGACTAGAACACCACATTGAAGATAGTGTGACTGCCCCCCTTCCCTCCCCCCCAGAGCTTGTAAAATTTACTTTTATAGACTACAACCTTGTCTGCACTATCCAGGTTACTCTGGGGGTAGCCCAGGTGTGCAGGGTGGCTCAGCAGGACACCTATGCAGACAGATGCCCCAACGTGGGAACAGTAGAAAATCAGGAGTAAGAGATCAATTTTTGTTTTGTTTTTAAAAATCATGTTAAGGACACAGTGGATCAGCAGTTAAGATGCTGACTCTGACAATCGCAAGATTGACAGGTCAGCTGTTCGAGAACCAAGTGCTGCATGGCAGGTGCACGGTGAGCTCCTATCACTAGTTCCAACTTCTGCTGGAACCTAGCAGTTCGAAAGCATGTAAAAGAGCAAGTAGATAAATTCAGAGTAGTCTTTGACAATACTCCCTCGTCTTAATAACATAGATGAGCACCACCTCCTACAGTTGGACATGACTTGAGAACCTTGTCAACAGGGAAACCTTTCCCTTTTAAGAGTGTTAAACTCTGATTCTGGTGCTGAACATGCCAGACATCTTCTGGACTGTTCACACCAGAACCCAAGTTTGAGCCAAGCATGATTTGAACAGGACACTGCCAGAACAGGGGGAGAACAGATCAATGGCCATGTCAATTCTGGGAGCCATAGCCTGCAGAGCAAATTTTCCAGGTTCTGTAATTTTTATTTCTTTAATCCCACCATGATACTGATTCTTCCAATTCAATTTTAATTATAAAGCTCAGAATTTATGTTGCTTCAGTATGGTATTATGGTATTACCTCAAAAGTTTTTCATTTCCTCTTTTCATTCATGCATATATATTTTTTTACTTTCTTGACAACACCTACAAAGACATGTGATAAATAGAATGATTGGTGGGGGATAAATAAATAATACCATTGCTGTTAGAGAGAAGACATATCTATAGAAACAAATGCTGTTTTGTTCATCCCTAGGAACCACGCAGATTTCAAGAAATAATCAAAGAGCTGTAAGTACAGGGTGAGGAAGTGACCTGAATAGGTCAGGGAGATGATAATCTAAACCTCTGCCTAATAAGTCAGAGAAAAGACAACGAAGTAGGCCAAGGAAGGAAATATTATAAACAGCATAGATACTGGGAAAGATTCACTACATCACAATACTTTCCCCATATATAATGTAACTGTCAGTGCCACACATGACTAGAAAATAAAATTCAGTACTACGTTACACAGCAGCGATGGGGAACATGTTGCCCTCCTGTTATTACTGTATTACAACTTCAATTGTCCCTTGCCACTAACTATGATACTGGGAGCAGTTGTCAAACAACATCTGGATGGCCACATATTCTGTCCCCTCATTATATACAGAAACTTTACAAAGTAATGTAACTGAACAGGATGGTAGACCAGACCAACAGGAGGATATAATGAATCCCAGCAACCGGAAGTGACACATTGACTGTGTGATTGTCATCATCACGATTGTTCCTCCCCTTCATCCTCTTTCACCATCTTTGCCTGATAAAGAAGCCTGTGAGGTTCCAAAGCCAGCCCAAATTAATTCTGTGCCTTTTTGGTTAGCCTAATAAAGGTGTCACTCTAGTGGTATCACCCTGGTGGGCAGGTGTGGGAGGTGCAGACCAAACTAAGGGAAACTCCAGATGAGGAATGACACCCCGTGGGCCCCTGCTCCCACTGCGGTGGAGAGACAAGCACACTCCTTGTGGCTTCAGTGCTGGCTTGGATTTCTTTCCAAGGATGAGGCCAAGATGGTAGCAGGTGCAACAGGTGAGCAAGAAAGTAGGAGGGAAGGGTGGCACAGAGTAGGTCACCGCCAACACCCCCCCCCCTTCGGGTATCACTAAGCCTGGTGACACCACTGGTCACCCAAACATGGACTGGTAGCAGGAAGAGCATCTATGTATGTGCTAACACCTATTTCTTTGTGCCATTAAGTTCACAGTTCCTAATAGCAGCTGTATAGCTATATAGCTATTTTTACATTTTTTTCTTATAAAGCAGAATTTTTTTAAACCACGTGGAAACTGCTACTGCATGCTAAATTGGCCATGCATTTCCTTTTAATATTCAGCAAGTGATACCAAGCAGCAAAGCACCAGCCATGTGCTTAAATGCCGAGGAAGAATGAACAGGGTGGGCTAGAGGCCCTAGAATCTATTTAAGCATGGAATGCCATTTTCAACATAATTAGTTATCTAATTGCAAAGCCAAGCCTAGTCGATGCATTTGCACATGCAATTAATTACAATTTACTTTACAGCACTCAATTGTAGTGCCTTGTTATTCATTTCCCCAAAACCTTATTACCCAACGATAGATCTGGTTTTTAAAATCAAGATAGGGAATTACACATGTAATGATGAAATGGAGCATTTACTAGATGTACTACTCCAGGTTAATTGTTCAAAATGACAAATATTGTTTCAGGAAATGAACCTTTGGCCACCTTAAGACCTATCTAATAGCACCTGCCTATTCTTTTAATGCAGCAGTGATTTTAATTCCTTCAAAACACAGACATGATTAGCTTATTTTGTGTTTAAAGCAAAACCCTAAAGTCTTCTGAGTTATATAGTTAAAATAATTATAGATCATGTATTTTTCCAGCAATGGAAGCACAGACAGTTCTTTGCTCAGTTGAATATGGCAAAAATGCAATAAGCACCCAGAGTTGGAGTGGTTATGTTTATATCTCACATGCAATTCAAATCTAAAGCATACTAGGGATTATTTTGTGCCATTTGTTTTTCCCATTTAAAACAAAAGAATATGAAATGGTGATTAGAAACAGGAAAGAAAATTGAAGCAGTCAAGACTTGTTATGAATTCACTTATGCATTTTGAGTCTATGACACTACTAATAAAATGATTAAACATATGTCCATTTGAAAAATGTATACAAACAAGAAAATGAGTACAAAGTGTACACTAGGAAAATGCATACTAAAAATATGCATATATTTCCATGTAGGAATATTTTCATATCTCACATATTCCCATGATTCACAAACCAATATGGAAATAGCACAGGACAAGAATGCTAGTGAAATTCTGGGAACCATGACAAAAGACTAGTTTGAAATTCTTGCTAGTGAAAATGCTTTGATGACCTAGCTTCTTTGTCTATGACAAAACTGATGGGACAGAAGGGAAATATTGGCCAGAGCAACCAATTGCTTCATTATTTTATGTACTGCATTGCTTATGTTTGCGGTTTGTTAAAAAGCTCTTTTATTATTTTCAAAATTGGTTGCGAGATCATTGTCCACTAGAATGCTCATGTCCATGCAACCATATAATTAAAATAAATTCAACACATTACCATAAATAACATCAGCATTAGTATTTTTTAAAAGTTATGACTTCATAAGCAAGGGACTCAATATGAAACTTAAATTGACTAGTTGCTTGTTATACTTAGCAGCACTATTAGCTGCTGTTAGGTTAATAAAAAGGGTGAGTGTTAAATTTTCAACAGTGGCTGGACAACATATTACATTGAAATCAAATGCCCCAGGCTGTTGAACAAGAATGACACAAACACAAATACTTATTGCTTGACTTATTGCTAAACTGCCATATATTTTTTCTCTCTCCACATCTCTGCGTTTGGGTATTTATTCATGGCATCATAAGCCACTATTTATTGAAGCTGCAATTGAACATCATGACCATGTGTTCCTCCTTCTCTCCAACTCGTTCTCTCACAACATGCCATTTCTAACACAAAGATTTGGCTTGTATGCTCAAGCCCCCCTCACTGTCACACACTGCTCTACTCGCAAGTAGACAGTAAAGGGAAGAGGGTGCTTTCTCTAGACAGAAAGCCCACCCATGTACCCTTCCTGGCTGTTCCCTACTAGGCTTTCTCCCTGTAGCCTGGAAGTGAGGAGGACTGCATGACCTTCCTGGCTGCTCTGTCCCAAGCTTTTTCCCAGCAGAGGAAGCCTGGGACGGAGCAGCCAGGAAGGGCGCATGCATGCTCCTCCTCCTCCTCCTCTGTCCCAGGCATCCAGGAGCAGCTAGGAAGTGGGAGAAGGGTCCAACTAGGTGTCACCCCTCTTCTTAGTATCACCCAGTGTGGTCCACACTCTCCGCAGCTTCCATTGCTACAGAACCCCAGGATTTGTAGTGAACTCTTTGGCAGGCTCTTTACTCTTGTAAAACTACAGATTCCAGGATTTTTTAGGAGAGAGCAACACCACTTAAAGTGGTATCAAACAGCATTATTTCAACAGTGTAGATGCACTCTGAGAAAGTTAACTTTTCATAGCTTTTTTTAAAAGAGGAAGATAAACAGCCCTGACATCCAGCCACATATCCACTGGCATTCTATTTATTCATTTTTGTACATATTATATCTTCACCTAAACAAAGGCAAGCAACACGATATCCTTCCCCAAAGGTTATTCAGGAGTAATCACCATGCTATTTACATGTTCACTATGTTGGTGGAACTTGTCAGCAATTATACACAAAGAGGGGAAGACGTTAAAACTAGATGCTAGAGATTTTTTTTCTCATGCCAATGATACATAACCACTCTATATTTCCCCATTCTCATTATCTTCCAAGAAAAAGCTGCTTGGAGGAAAATGTCTTTATATACAGGCACGAGGCCTAAGCTCACCAAATATGCCACGGGTGCACAGGGAATGCCCAATTCAATTACAAGTCCACTTTCCCATGTGGTGCATATACATAGGCATGCAGACACACATCAGCTATTTTCTTACCATACTTATCTGCATTCCTCTGAATGCCCACTTTAATTTCTGGGAAATTTTGCTAATTGTTAGCCAACTTGAGGTTTGAGTGTTGGACCTCAACTTTGGAGACCAGAATTCAAAGCCCTGCTCAGCCATGGAAACCCACTAGGTGACCTTGGGCAAGTCACATTCTCTCAGTCTTAGAAGCAGGCAAAGGCAAACCCCCTCTGAAAATATCTTGTCAAGAAACCCCTGTGATAGATTCATCTTAGGGTTGCAATAAGCCAGAAATGACTTGAAGGCACAAAACAACAACAATAAACAATACTTATATAGCACCAGTTTATACATGTGTATAAACACTTCAGTTTATAGCTTGTTTCAGCTTATTCTTACAGTTTGCAACTGTCAGACTAAGAACACAAAGAAAGAGAGAAGTCTCACAGTTTCGTACTGAGGATAGATTACTGGGACAATCAAATGAGGAAGAAAAAAATAAATAAGATGGCTTTATGTTAGAGATGGCCTGGGATAATTCTGCATCTAACCACAATGGTACCAAACACGGAGAACTGTATAGCACAGACTGAACAGAATGGTAGAGGTTGAGGTTCTGATGGCAACAGACTGGAAAATCACATTTCTTCAGATTCGTAGATCATAGAAAACTTACTAGTCTGGAACAGAATTATTTAAATTTTAAACAGACAGAAATACTTTTTCCTCCAGCTATGAATAAAAATGTAGAATGTGGAAGACAGGGAATGGAAACCAAAATATAATATGGATGAGGAAAAATGTGTTTCATTCTTTTTTGAATGAACACTCCTTTAAACATAAAGATTTAAAACATTAAAATGATTCAAAGCCAAGCTGCCCTAGAAACCATACAATTGTATTTTTTTCCAGGAAGACAATGATTGTAAGAATAAAAACAAACTCAACATTTAGTCTTCTAAACATTACCTTGTGAACAACAGATTTCCAACCCTGTCTCAAGATACATCTACACTGTAGAAATAATGCAGTTTGAAAACACTTTAATAGCCATAGTTCCAACCTACAGAATCTACAACCTACAGATTTGTAGTTTTGTGAGGCACCATCACTCTTTGCACCTTTTAAAACTACAGATCGCATGAATCTATAGGATGAAGCTACAGCACTTAAAGCGGTGTCAAACTGCATTATTTCTACAGTGTAGATGCACCCACTGTTAAACGCCGATGAACCCTCCAAACATATTCTGAGATAGTCAAAGAATAGTAAATTTATCAAAGTATCTCTAGAAAACTTTGAATAAAAATCTCAGCAAAAATACCTAGAAAATATTTCACTTATTCATCAACCTTATATTACAGTTTGCCTCCTGAGAACCTTCTCATTACTTCTAGAGATTGTTATTTAATATCATATTGCTTCTGTTTGTATCACACATAATGCTTCAGTAACCACACTAAACTTTGTAAGAACCAATAGAAGTTTATTTTAAATACCTCAGTTTTAAATGTATCTCTACAGGCTTGTAAATGTTTTATTTTACTATAGAATAACATCAGTTAGTGTCATGCGATTAGAAAAAATGATAGAAAAAAAAAAGAGCCTTCTTATTTTCCACATTAAAACACTGTTGCATTATAGGACCAGTTGTGCACAAAGTAACTCCTAGACACCTTTGTGTGCAAAGTTTTAATGAATTATTTTCCCTTGTACAGTACATTCCTCAGCACATAGCTTAACATCCTTTTTCTTGTTGCTGCTGTTGTTCATGGGAATGGGCACAAAAAGCAGAAACCACCGTGCTCCAAGCTGTCATGTTTCCTGTATAAGAAAGGACTTCTCCTGGCATTGTTCTCCTTTATGTGGAGAGATGTATAGCTTGGTTTCCAGTACATTCTTTCTTCTCTGCCCTGCTAAGTTAATTCAGTGCAAACTACTTTTATTCTTTGAACTCAGTTTGCAGCAACTGAGTAAACCAAAGACCAAAGGTGAAGGTGAGAGAAGAGAGAAAGCAGGGCATTTTAAAAGCTGCTGAAAAAGTGGGACAACAGATTCTGGAACTACCCCTGCCAAACTGGGATAGCTGGAACTGTGATGGTCTGGGGCCAATCTTTTGCCCCTGGGACACTTGGAGACTGTATGGACTGCCTAAAATGCCCCCTAACCCAACACAAACACTAAAGGTGGTTGGAATTGACTTGGTGTGTGTGTGTGTGTGTGTGTACAGAGAGAGAATGAGAAAGAGAACAATGCATGGAGGCCTTGCCAGCTCTTGACAGCTTGGAAATCCTGAAAGCTGCCAGGAGAGGCAATTCGCTTTTTCTTTAATTCTGAATAAGAGCAGTCCTAGAAGTTTGAAGTAAGCAATAACTGCAAAAACCGCCTTTGGGCCACTTAGAATCATTGAACTGGAAGAGACCACAAGGGCCATTCACTCCAAGCCCCTGCCATGCAGGAATGCACAATCCGGCCTGTGTGAAAAAATATCCAAAGGATACTCCACCACCTTCTGAGACACCATGTACCACTTTCAAACAGCACTTATCATTAAGAGGTTCTTCCTAATCTTTAAATGGAATCTCTTTACCTGTAGTTTGAATCCATTGTTCCATATCCAGTTTGTGGAGCAGTAACAGAAAACAAGCTTGCTGCATCTTCAATATAACTCCCTTCAAATAATTAAACAGGGCTATCATGTCAGCCCTTAACCTTCTCTTCTAGACTAGAATGTACCTGCACAGTGCTTGGAGACACACACCCAAACACCCCATTTTTTTTAATTGCCAAGGAGTTTTACCCCAAGGGGAAAAAGAAATTTTTGTGTGTGGTTTTGGTCTTTTTCGTGAGTGGCTTCTTCTTGTATATTGAACCTAATTACAAGATGTCAAAATCATTACTGTCTTCACTTGTAACAGTAATGCTAAGTGCTTTGACACATTTACATATGAATTAATTATACACTGTGAAACTGATCAACTACAAGATACAGCATGCTGATACTTCCTTATCACTATGAAACAATCTATTTGGTTTTTCTAATTACTTTGGACTTTCATTAATACCAAATGAATTGTGATATGGATATTTAACTGTTTCAATCTACATTGTCATTACAATACCCAAAGTCTGCCTACTCCTGTTTTGACATTCATTTTTAGCCTCTAGAGATCAAAATATCTACCAAGGAGACAGTATGGCATAAAGCTATGGAATATATGTGGAATATATTGGATTCTGCCTCAGAATCTCAGATGAGATGGGAACAAAGCTGTTCAGAAGTAAGTTGTTCAATTAGTTACCCTAACTAACAGCTAGGTTTCCCTATTAGTGATGTACAATTCCTGTTTACTGCCTGGACTTCACCTGAACTCCATTGTCTGCTCTGAGACAAAATTCACTTCCAATCTCCATTTTATTTAATCTCAAGAGAGAACCTAAATTGACCATTAACTGGTCATCTTATAATGCATAGCTTTATTTTTCTTTGTTGCCAGAATCACCTGGGCTGTGCAGGTACTGAACAATGTTCAGGTGCCTAGATTCTGTGCTGGGTTCAATAAAGGTCAATAAACTGAAGCAAAATCCTAATAAGATGGAAACTCTTTCCCACAACCCATCTTTTTGGTGCCTTGAACAATGCTTCTATCAATTGTCACAACTTTGGCAGGTGGCATGGGGAAAGATCCAGTTATGGGAGAAGGGAATGGGTGATGAACTCTTCATGTCTCATTCAGGTTTGAAAGGGAAATTTTCCAAGAAAGTCCAGTACTCCCCACCTTCATTGAGGGTCAAAACACACAGGACTCTGTAACGCAAGACTGCTAGTAAAGAAGAAGGTATGTCTTTGACAAACAGCACAGGTCAAGTAGAGTTTTCTCAGACTTTTAGGCAAGGAAGTCAAACTGCACCTGTCAGAGTTTCTAGAACATGTTTTCAAAACACTGTTGATAACATATAGGGAAAGCATACAAGTACAGGGGACTTTATCACATGGGATGGCTTCCATCCTCCTCCCATGATTAATTCAAATTTAAAGCATCCAAATAGCGCAATCAGGGTTCACACCCCCACACTTTTCTCCCATCCTTCTCCCATCAGTAAATTGCAACCAGCGCACTTGTCCCATCAATAAAGCGTCATGGAGCCACCATTTGGCAATAACTGAAGATCCATGATGCTTTACCGATGGGACAAGTGCGCTGGTAAGGAGATTATCACACGGGAAGATTATCCCATGGGGAGGCTGGCAATTGCGATTTACTGACAGAAGAAGGATGTATGAGAATCTCCAGACAGCTAGTACCAAGCTGTTTATCTTGTACTAAAACTAATGTGAAGTTTCATTCTTATGTTTACGTTAACAGAAGAATACAGAGATGGCACCTCTATCAGGCCTTTGTTCTGGCTGCAACTGACAAAAGAAAAGCCATGATTTTTGTGAATGATCTTTTACTATTCAGAGCTACACAAGATCAGCCCTGGCCTGGGGGCACAGGAACCTGCCTTATCTTCAGATGACAAGCAAACACCACAGGGTGCACCCATATGGATAACTCAGTTGTCACCTCACAGTTGCTGCTTGACACTCATGTCAGGGGGCCGGGCTGAT
>NC_056526.1:66163289-66175579 GCF_019175285.1 Sceloporus undulatus
CATATGGAAGTCAGTCACTTACTGGATCTGTGTCTTCTGCCAAGCCAATGTTATACAACTGTAACAATAAGGTTGTGGCCTTTAACATCCAGTCAAAATTCTATGTGGGTTTGGGGGGAGTATGGCTCCCCCTATCCAAACCTGCTTTTTGATACTAGGCCCACGAGTGCATTTAAACATATCTTTTTATTGGCCAAATATGTGTTTTATAGATATACTTAAAATGTCAGCTGCTCCACTACATAAAGCACAGTTACTTTCTGTGCAGGTAAATGAACTATGGCATACTTTGTGCTGCATGTCTTACAATTTTTCATTCTTTGTGTGTCTAAAAGCACAAGTGGGCCACGCTCATTGTCAGTAATACTGTTCATTCAGCAATGACATGAAAATAAATGTGAAACAAACAGAAAATGATTTCCCATTCCATTTAGAAGTTAAAAACCTAATCAATATAGTTTATCTTATTTGATTGGCAACTGATTACTGGTCTCAGAGAATCTGCAGTACATGAAATATTCACTCACAAGAATCTATCTTGATTCATATCTAACCCTAGAGGAAACAAAAGCATAGAAAACAGAAAATGTACATTTTAAGCAAAATGTAGTGCAGTAGGATCAGAAAAAGTGCACTTAGGCCATTCACAGCAAGACATCACCCAAAATAGCTTCCTTATTATAAGTAATTCTATCTTTTGCTGTAATATTCAGAACCACTTAGCATACAAATTGTTACTGGTCTTTCCCTTCACTGAATAATCTTAGCATAACTAAGGGTTTCTAAAGATGGCTGTCACTCACCATCTTTAAGCCTATTTAACAGAACTATAATCTGCATTCATTACTGTAAACTGCAGAACCCTCCTGGTTTGGATGGATTATTCAGTTTCTGTACATAACTTTCTCCCACTCCAGTTCTTAACTCTGAACACTTGAAGTTACTTATATCCTTCTATTTTGTCAGGGGAAAAAATCAGGCTTCAGAATCAAAATCTAAATCAGGCTTCTTGTAGTCATTGTCATGGAGTATCAATGTGAAAGGTCTGTTGACTATGTATGCAGCCTGGGGGTTTCACAGAATCTGATAATTTACCCCTGTGGAAATGCTGGACAACAAGATGGACTACTGGACTGAACCAGCGGGGCTGGATCCTTTGTGAATATACCTTTATGTTACAGGTTTCTTGTTGAGCCGCAAAAAAACAAACAAACAAAACAAACAAGCTTCATTTATATACCACTTCATACCGCCCAAGCAGTGTCTAAGTGGTTTACAACTGTAAGCTAATTTGCCCCCAACAATCTGGGTACTCATTTTAGCAACCTCAGAAGGATGCAAGCCTGAGTCAAGCTTGAGCCCTTTTGCTGGTCTTGAACTTGCAACCTTGTGGTTTTGAGTGAGTGGCTGCAGTACAGGCATTTAACCACTGTGCCACCAGGGCTCCTGGCAAAGAAGAGTACATGCATGTGTACACCTTTGGGTTCTCTTCCAGTCAAAGGTGTTTACCACATTGTGTGGAGTGGAAGTGGAAACTTTAGAGTCGCAGGAGCAATTTTCATCCATCCTTGGCCATACCTCCATCTCTAGTTAAAACTAGAAGTGGTAGAAATATCACATCCAATTTGAAAGCACCCTGCACTGCCTCTCTGATTCCCCTCCCAATTTAAAACCCAAACAAAGCACACAGGACTGTGATTTTAATTTAAACAAGTGTCATATTTTGTGAGGTACAATTCTCCATTTTTATATCAAAAACAATAATGGCGAGGAGTTCTGAGGGTTCAAAAATGTACTAGAAGTGCTTTTTAAAAATGTTATGCTGCGATGTTTGTTTAATTAGCTATATTCTTAATGTGCAATACATAGCTGTCTCATTTATGAACTTGGTCTCTCTTCCCTTCCTTTAAACCTGTTCAATTAAAGTTTTAACAACCATGTAAGGAACAGAAACACTACACAATATATTGGCTGCCAACTTTGCCTCACTTACACACACACACACACACACACAATGTGTGTGGGGAGGAAACCCTTGTAACCCTTAGGAGTGAAATTCAGTATTATTTGCACCAACATTTTTGTTTTCCAGTGGGAACTAGAGTAGAGATAGATGGACTAAAACCTACCTACCAAGATTACAAAATAGTTCTCCATCCCAGGACCCTCGCATTTTTCTTCTGTAGGGTCCCAATATGTAATTCTACTTTAATCCCCCTTTTTAGCAAAATCCCTATGTGCTGTCTCAGGTAGATGAACATATGGTGCCATACCCACTCAAATAATGGTGCATAGAACATGCTAAAGTGCTCTGGTAAACAAGGGAGAAAATCCCTTAAGCAACACTTCACATACCTGGCAATAAAAAAACAAGTATGACAGAGTAAAATAACGTATAGTTTGCTGTCATTTAAACAAGGAGGTGGTCATCTGTGCCTAAGGATATGGCCAGCACACACACTTTCTTTGTTGTGGTCATCCTAGGCTCTTCAAGACAGACTACAATCATTTATATGCAAGACAAAGCATAATCTAATAGGGGCTAGCAGATAAGGTGCATACCTGCCTCGGTTGAGGCAAGATCTGCTAAGTGATCTGTTGCTTTTGACACCATGGCTGAGAGAAGATATTAAAAACCCTTCTTTCTTAGTCCTCCTGCTAGTCATTGCTGTGCCACAGCCCTTTCTCCAAAATCTAGCTGCTGTTAGAAATTTGAGAACAGCAGAAGAGAGAAAAGACCTATTATTGATGTTCTCGCTTCTTTTTTTCACTGTAAAAATTACTTGCCCAAAGTACAGACAACAATTCAGAAGACACAGAACAAGGAGGAACAGCTTGGACTTCAAGTAGACAAAGAAATGTCTCTGACTCATTTTGATTTGCCTACTGGCAATACTTTCAGATACTGGTATGTGTGTACACAGAAACATTCATTCCTGTTATACACATCAGCTACTAGCACAGCAAAGTGCCATTATACCCCACCATGTTGGAACCAGGATAAATCTATTTCTCAGATGCTTTTTCATATATTAGTATTGTACCTCCCCTTTTGTCAGGAAGGCTCAAAGAGTTAATTATGCTGAAATAAATATTAGCATAATGCCTAAGGATACAATTTTCGTACCTAGCTAGGAAAACTTGGCAGCAAATATGCTGAACTTAAAACTGTAGAATAACTCATTAGGAAATATGCAGTAGCCATGGCAAGATTTACTACAAATATGCTAGAAGTGCCTTTAAAAATTAATATTATGCTGCTATGCTTGGTTTAATTAGCTTTCTTCTTCATTTACAAAGCGTATCTGTCTCGTTTATGAACTTGGTCTCTCTTCCCTTCCTTGTAAACCTGTTTAATTAAAGTTTTAACAACTGTGTAAGGTTTAGAAACACTAGAATGATTTTTATCACTTTAGACCCTGAATACTTCTTTTCTCCATGCTTCTTCTTTAGATTACTTTGGTAACATGCCAAAGTTCACAGTATCTCAAAATTAAGACAATACCATTCTGCTGAACTACATCTCATTTCTAATATTTCACTGGTACCTTCATTTTGATCTATAATGGTGCTTCCGCTGAAGCTGAAATCCTGATTAACACTCTCAGCTGCCAAAGCCATCTTCTAAAATTCATAAAAGGTCACTTTTTCTTTTAGCATATGCCCAATCCGTACATTGATTGCCTCATTCACCAATATACCCATCCTTTGAAAAATTCTATCAGTTATTAGCCTCTAATAGTAGGTCACTGAGCTTTGGTTTTCAATTATAAAAATTTCCATTAAAACCTGTTTCAGCATGTATTACTTGCTCTTCCTAAGATAACAAAAGATTTAGCAGTAATTTATTTTTCCATATTTGCAAAATTGAAACCAACGCTTTAGGAAATGCTGCTTAAGATATAATTGGAACCACAATGTGTTATTTTGATTGTATTTTATTCTTTGTAGTCTGTCCTGTTTCCAAAACTCAGACAATAAACAACCCACAGCATAGCTCTAAAAATCAACCTATTTAATTGAATATATACTTTCAAATATGAAATATCCAGCATACCATATATACTCAACTATAAGTTGAGCTCAACTTTTGGGGCCAAAATTTTGGATTTTTATAGACCCTTGGATAAGTTGAAGGTCAGAGTTAAGGAGGGGAGAGACTGTGAGGTGATCAGCCACCCTTCCCAGCCTCTCTGCAGTTGGGCTTTCCCCTGCAGAGCTAGGTCAGATGGGAAGAGGCTGCAGGTTGATCAACTACATTTCCCAGCCTCTCCACAGGTGGGCTTTTCGCGGGGGAGGGAACCCAGCTGGGTAGAGGTTGCAGAGTGATTGGCCACCCTTCCCAGCCTCTCTGCAACTGGGCTGTCACTTGCAGGGGCTCTGGGGAAAGGCCTGGGTTGTACTGTATTGACCTGTTTATAAGTTGTCCTAGTTTTTTAGGGTCAATTTTTGACCTAAATTTCTTGACTTATGCATGAGTATATAGGGTAATCCCATCAAACCCAATTCTGTAATTACAAACAAGATAGAAAAAAAAACATGGGGGGGGGGAATCCATGGTCTGCAAGCAATCCATTGTTGCAGCCCCTAACAGCCTCCTACCATACCAGTTCAGAGTGCACTATGGACCTTATCACATACAGGGCAAAACTTGGTTGAAATGTCATCCAAACGTTGCAGAAGCACCAGGGATGTGATCATGCCTGGTGCTTCTAAAGTGTCATTGAGGCTTCCCGCTATGGAATCATCATGGAATCGTTCGCGGGGAAGCCAGGAGGAGCCATTTTCTGAATGACGGGATATCTCATTATTCAGAAAATGGCTTCCCTGCAAACGATTCCATGATGGGGACATAGCGGGAAGCCTCAATTACACTTTAGAAGTGCCAAGCATGATCAGACCCTGACGCTTCCACAATGTTTGGATGACATATCGACCACATTTGTTCTACATGTGATAAGATCCGATGTTTTCTAGAAGGTAAACATGTATATGGAGCCCTGGTAGCACAGTGGTTAAATGCCTGTACTGCAGCCATTCACTCAAAACCACAAGGTTGCGAGTTCAAGACCAGAAAAAGGGCCCAAGCTCGACTCAGGCTTGCATCCTTCTGAGGTCGCTAAAATGAGTACCCAGACTGTTGGGGGCAAATTAGCTTACTTGCTAATTAGTTTACTTGCTGTTCACTGCTATGATCTTTGGAATAGCGGTATATAAATAAAACAAATTACTATTATTATTATTATTAATTATTATTATACTTCCTAACCTTTCACAGATGACAACGGGAAACATGTGGCCGAGCTCCATAAAAATACAGTGGGACCTTGTTATACGCTGGGGTTTGGTTCCAAGATCCCTCGTGTATAACAAAATCCGTCTATGCTCAAGTCCCATTAAATATAATGACATAGCAAAATGGTGTCCCTTCAAAAAAGATGGAAAACCAAGGCTTGATATTTGAAATTTATACTTTTTTTTGAACATTTTCAAACCGTGGATGCTTGAATCCGTGTATAAAAAATCCATGTATAATCCTTGTATATCATATGACTCCTTTATATTTTACTCTCTCTGATGTAATTACCAGGGAATATAATTGTCAGAGAAATGCACAAAATCTATGTTTGCTCGCAACAGACTTGTTTTAAAGGATTTGTGAATATAAATATTGTTTTATTTCATTCTTGCTTACAAGCATTTTGGTAGGGTTAAAATTGTTTTTCATATTTCAGGACTTTTTGTGAAAAATTCATTTGTGCAAAAATGGCTTTTGTGCAATAGACTCTTTTCTGCACAAATATTTTATTTTCTGAAAAGTTTTTTATGTAAAAAAAAGGTTTTTTTTTAAATCTACAAATAAATTATTTTTATTATTATTCATTTTCTCAACTTTATTTTCCCCAATGTGAATTAAAATTTGGACACAGAAACTAGAATGAAACAAATGGCTATTTTACAAAATATTTTACAAAATGGCATGATTCTTGAAACAAATGGATATTTTACAAAATACCTCCAAATGCAAAATAAAAACCAATGATTCAACATTTTCTCAATATACTAATACATCCTTTCTCACTGAGGAGAAGAAAAAATGAAATTGTTCTTTACCTCGCAACACTAGACAAGGAGACTGAAGCATACTGTGGAAATCTAAACCCTTCTTGGAATAGTTCAACCGTATAATTTCAACATTGTAATGCACCATCTGCTTCAAGTCCGGCACACAGCACTCAATCCACTGGCTGTTATTTACTTCATAAAGTTGACTATTAAGAGAGATTTAAGTTGTCATTGTTGTTTTTCAGTGAAAGCCATGAACTCCAGCCAGCCTCACCTAATTGCATAATTTATGCTCAAATCACACGGTTATTCTGGGCAAAATTTAACACCAGCTTCAAACTTCTTGTCAAGATCTTCCCACACAACAAATTGTACAGCAGGACAGCCTATCCTTGACATCTGACAGAAAAGCCCAAAACATTCCTATGAAATAAAACATGTACCAAATAGACTTTGTATGCCAAGAGGGACCCAAGAAGAATTTGACACTTTGATCACTCCATGCTCTTTAGTTCTCATACTGCTGCAGGATTAATACTAAGATGTGTTTCTATTCACTAGGCTCTCAAAGAGGTGAGCAAGTTCAATTGTTCAAACAAAGAACAAGGGGAAAATCAGTTCTATGTTTACATTTTATAGTAGCAGTGTCAATTCTGTCTTGAACTACCCTAGGCCCAGAACAGATAAGCCAAATGGAGTGGCTTCTGGCCACTGTGGAGATGTGGCATGCAAAAGACACATGCCTTCGAAGCAGTCCAAAGCTGCACCGATGCTGTGCTCTGGTCTTTTGGACTAAAGCAAAAAGGAGCCAGGAAAATCTGGCTCCTGGTGGTGCAATTTGGGGCCAGTGTCCCTGGCCTGCTTTGGGAGCAGGCCTTGCAGTCAGCATGGTCCAAACCCAGTTCTGGGCAGAGCAGACTCAGGCTGCTTCTTCCCACCCCTCTGCTTCATCCCCTAGATTCACCCAAAGAAGACAATAAACTTCCCTGCTCCAGTCAGTTGACTTGAATCATAACCTCTGTTCAGTGAATGAAACAGTGTTGTGTTCAAGAAGAAAGCATTTCCATTTTCCTTTCTCTTTGCATCCCCTTCCTATGATCCCCGATCTGCTCCTGAAGGCTGGGATGCTCCACAGAATAGTATGACACATTGAACAAAAAGCTACAGCTCATAAGGGGAATGTTAACATCTAGGCATCACTTCCATAAGCAGAAAGCATTATCCCCTCTCAGACCCACTAGGTGGGTCTGGGCTGCATAGGCTAAAAGTTCACTATTGATTTCATTTAAGGGGGGGGGGGACCAAAGCAAAAACACTACCCTTCTTTAGGTGGTCAAACAAGTGCAGGGAGTTATGTGCTTTGTTTTAAAGAATATGTAAAGTTCCAGACATTTTGATATGATGATCAAGGACAGAGGAGATTATTGCACTACATTCTTAAAGCATTGCTATTCCACTTTAACTGCTATGTCTGCTTCCTGATGCACTCTGGAATTTGTAGTTCTTAAAGTATTGCTATTCCACTTGAACCTCTCTGGATGAATATTCTAAATGTCCCTCCTTAAACTGCAAATTCCAGAATGCAACAGGAGGCAGCCAGGGCAGTTAAAGTGAAATAGCAACACTTTAAGAGTGTAGTGCAATAATCTCCTGACTGTCTTTATTCAGTCAGTGCCTTTCATAAATAGTTAAGAAGAAAATAAATTGCCACAGATCCTCAAACCCAAAATGTAATACCCATCATATTCAAAATATACTGTACCTTCCTCACACTGTCTATTCTGCAAATGCAAAGGGTCAAAAGAGACAGTTCTGTAATTATGAAAAATAGTAATTTTCACTCCTGTTTTCATTAAATCTCATAACTACAAAGGTTATCAATTTCAAAATCTTATTAGTTCCGCTATAGTGTGAAACATCCACACCCTCATTTAAAGAACCCCTTACTGAGCAGAGGAGGCAACCAAAGAAACAGTAATGTTTAAAAAATTTTCAATTAATATTTCTTTTGAAACCTATTTGCCAGAGAATCACAGTGCTTTCATCTTCATAGTAAATCTGTTGTTTTGTCTAAATATTGATTGTGTTATAAAATCCACTGAGTAGCCCTTCCCTACAGTCAGGCTAACATACCTTACAACAACCTTTCCCAGCCTTGGGTCTCCAGCTGTCTAATTATATTCTCCCTAATCAGAATAGTTAAGAATCAGGGATAACGGGTCCAAAGTCCAGCTGCATCTGGGCACTAGGATGAACATCTGCTTACAAGGACTGCTCTCTTTGAAGGTCTATGAGGGAACAGACTTCTTTTTCAAGATGTTAAAGATGGACTAGAGAGAGAGAAAGAGAGAGAGAGAGAGACGCGAGGTTGAAAAGTGTGTTTCTTGATTGATGGGTAGCCCTGAGAAGACTTGTTGACTGACAAGAATTTTCACATTTTAAGACTTATTCTGAGCAAAATTCCCATAAGATTGTTGTACGTGCAGAAAACAGTATTTTTTTCCTGTACGGAAATATTTTTATGCAAAAAAAATTATGTGCAAATTGCATGCAAAATGCTGAACTGTAAATAGCCTTTACAGTTCCAAAGTTTCGTGCAGTGCAAAGAATATTTCTAAAATTACTCAATGCTTCTTTTGAAAATGAATTTAGCAAAGAATTACCTCCACAGTATTTCAAAGCCTGTCAAACCCACACCTAGTTTAATATGAAACAATAGGCCTGTTCAGACAACTATCTGAACACATCTAGGAATAAAAGTGTAGACAGGGAGACAATAGTAGAGTGGCTGCTAAATTTTGGCAGGAAACTGCTTGTTTTAATGGCACTTGGTGTGCTGCTACTGAATGGAAGGTGGGAAAATGACCTTTGGGGCTACACATTGCCCACTCCTAAATTATAAATATAGATTAGAACATGCCAATTTTATGCGAGCCAGAATTGTCGTTTATGGAGGCGTATTTCCTCTTTTTTGGTGATACATCAATGATCACACTACTGTGAATCCAAAGCTGGGAGAGGTTTCTTTAATTAAAGCTAAAATTCCAACTTAAGTTCTTCAGGGTAAAAACACAATATACATACATGAGATATCAACAATGGATATTTATTTAAAACACATCTATTTACATGTTAAAATGGGGTTATGTGAGTCAGGGTGCTGTTGTTGTTGTTAACTGCCCTCAAGTCGAGCCCAACTCAAAGCAACCCTGTGGATGAGACATCTCCAAGTCCCAAAGTCCCCTCCTGCTCTGCTTAGGGCTTGTAAATTCAGGCCCATGATCTCCCTAATCAAGTCTAGCCATCTGGCATTTGGTTTCCTCCTCTTTCTACTTCTCTCTACTTATCTTAGCATTATTGTCTTTTCTAATGAGTCATGCATTCTCATGATGTGGCCAAAGTACAACAGCCTCAATTTAATCATCTTGGGTTCCAGGGAGATTTCAGGCTTGATGTATTCTGGGACCAATTTGTTAGTCTTTTTGACTGTTCATGGTATCCTCATTACTCTTCTCCAGCACCACATCTCAAATGAATTGATGTTCTTCCTATCCACTTTCTTCATTGTCCTGCTTTTACATCCATACATAGTGATGGGGAATATCATAGCTTGGATTATTTGAACTTTAGTGTTCCGTTGCAGAGTGCACTCGTGTTTTACGTGGGTGCGCCATATGCAGCTTTCAGCATACTCTGAAAGCCGTGCCAGAACAGCCCCTCATGTGCCCCAGAAGAACTAATGGGACATGTGTTGCCACGCTGTTGCAGGTGCAAGCCCCATTACTTCCAATGGGCTCCAGCATATGCTGATTTCCCCTTATGTGGAGGGATCTGGAACAGATCCCTGCGTAAGGGGAGGGCCTACTGTATATCTTTACTCCTTAGGATCTTTTCTAGTTCTTTCATAGGGATGTAATGATAGCCAGGCAGTAGTGGCTAGCCACTCCCACCTGGAGCACCACAGGACCACAGCAACCACATACTGAGGTCTCGATACAGGCCCCTGCCCCACTCCCAAAAGGACCATGGCAAGATGCGAAAAAGATCAGCTCCTTTTGGGTTTGGGCTGCCTTAGGCAGCCCGGGAGCAACCCCAGCATGACTTCCATGCAGGTTGGAGGTTTGTATTATCTAAACACCATGCTCCCAAGCCACATGGAAGCCAGCTTTTTATGCCTGTCTCTTTCAGGACATAGATTCTCTTCCCATTCCTAATCTTCTACTGATTTCTTGATTGCAATCTATGTTCTGATCAAGGTATGATCCAAGGTAAGGGAAATCTTTAACTACTTTGATCTCATAATTGTCTAGGCTGAATTTATGTAGATCCTCCATGGTTATTATTTTTGTTTTCTTTATTTTCAGTAGTAAGCCTGCCTTTGCACTTTCGTCTTTGACCTTTCTTAACAATTGTTCCAGTCTGTGATGTTTTGTGCTACCAGTATGGTGTAATCCACATATCTTAGATTGTTTAATGTTCCTTCCTCCTATTTTCACTCCTCTTTTTTCCAAGTCTGACTCTGCTCTTCGTATAATATTTGTAATACTTTCTGCATGCAGATTGAACAAATTGAGTAATAGAATACACCCGTGCCTGAGCCTTTTGCCAATTGGGAACCATTCTGTTTTTTCATATTCTATTCTAACAGTAGCCTCTTGTCCTAAGTACAGCTTTCTTATCAGGACTATAAATTGTAATGACACTCCCATGTCTTTAAGAGACATCCATAGCTTTTTATGATCTATTCCATCATTTGCTTTGCTATATTTATAAATCACATGTTGGCATTTTGTCTGGAATTCCATGGTCATCCCTAATCTTGCACATCTGGGATTTCACTCTCCATGTATGATTTGAGTCTATAATGCACAATTTTAAGCATAAATTTGCTTGCATTGAAAACTAATGCTATGGTCCTATAGTTTCTGCAGTCGTTTGTGTCTTTTTTTCCCCTCTTGGATGTGGTTATAAAGTGATAATTTCCATTCTGCTGGACACTGTTTTGTTTTCCATATTTACTGACATATATTAGTTAACACTAGAGTTGATTTTGTCTGTGTGGATTGTAGCAATTCAATTGGAATGACCTCAAATTGTTCCTGGTGATTTATTTTTCCCAATTTCTCTTATTCCAGCTTCCACCTCACTTTTTAGAATTTGGGGTTCATCTTCATATTGTTCTGAATTCCATTTTTTTCATCTAATGTGCTAATGAAATTCATACCGATTTATCTTTTGCTCTGACATATTAAAGTTCAAACATCTCTGAAAAGTTAATATAGATTTTCATGCCTCAGACATAGGTGTGATGTAAAATGATTTCAGAAACATTTAATTTATCCCTGCTCAACTTGTTTTCTAGTACCTATACTCATTTTAAAATTGTATACAGTATTGGCATTATAATGTCCTTTACTGCAAAAAAAAATCAGTTCAGAGCAGTTCTGAAGCAGTATCATTTATGTTTTAAAAATTATTTTAAAGTCAAGCAACTGTGCAAAGTGAAATAAGTTTTCTAGTCTTCATTACTGCAACTTCTCTATGTGGGGAAACTTGATTTCAATACTACTCTGTTTTCCCTGTCTTGCTTTCTCCTTGGAAGGAAGAACTATACAGAGTCTACTTGTGCATAATATGAACTGCAGAGATAAGAGCTAAACTATGATTTTGGGTATCTCTGAATCACACAGGTTATACAACTTGGGAGTTCTAGTCAATAAAAGTAACTTTTCCTAGCTCTGAAATGGATTTTAAAGGCAGATTGCTGAAACTAAATTTTTGTAGACATGTGCATGTTTTTACGTTTTCTCTTTCTTTACATCTGATCTGATCATAACAGGTCTGGTATATTCATGAGTCATTGAAGCCAGGAGGGCAATTAGGTTTGGGTATATATTTACAGGGCATAAGAAATGAAATGATTAGTTGGTAAGAAAGAACCCTGAACTGAGTTTGAATAAGTAAAGGGAAGACTAAAATGCAACATATGATTTAGAAATAATTTGCCCACAGCCAGTAAATTCAGCAAGCTAAGACGTTTAAAAAAGGAAGAAAGAGCAGCATCTTGTTTACATGTATTAAATAGGACTATAATGCTCATCAAAACCTCCATGTTGGAGCTTTGCCGTTCTCTGGAAAGTTGACAAAGAGCATTGAATAAAGCAGGCACTAACATATTTACACGATTGGGATTATGTCTATGTGAATGCAAAGGCATCATTGAG
>NC_056526.1:66175589-66179371 GCF_019175285.1 Sceloporus undulatus
GGGGTGCAGGGGGTGAGAGATGGTGTGACACCATGACCACCGCTCTCATGACTCAAGCTTCCCTGGTGCCACTGCCATCTCAGAGTGGAGGCTTCCAGCTCTGATTGTTCCCTCCAGTTGGGGACAGTATGCTCCAAGTGGGCCAAATGGAGTGAAACTGGAGGCATCACTCCTGTGGCTACCTCTCTTCATCCACCAGCCCTGCCAATGGCTTGCTGGTCCTGCTTCTTCTTTCCACTGTATTGACCACTGCCACCATCACTCATGTCCCCCCATCATGGAAGAAGAGTGGCAAAGCCTGGGTGGAATAAGGCCACAAGAAGGTGGGAATTTCTGGTGCCTCATTTCTGCCCGATAGAAGCGTAGAGCTGATATGTCAATTCCTTGTTGCTTCACACCAGTCATCCTTGTCCTCATGTTCCACCAGAGCTCAACCACTCTTGCCATGGCAGGGGGACATGAGGAGAAGGGAGGACCAACAATGAGACTGGAGGAGGAAAGAAGCAGAGAGGGATAGGGGACAGCAGCCCTGGAAGTACTGGTAGCAGTGGCAGCAGGCAGGAAACATGGAGAGAGGTGCAGTGAGGGCTTCTCTTTCTCCTCAACCACCTCCAGCTCATCATTGGTCATCCTTCGGGAAAGGGATTTACCTTTTTAAAAAGGAAAGACATGGAGGATCCTTGGGTTTTCAGCCAGTTTTTTGTGGGGGGGAGGGGGGTATGTGCACATGTTTGTCTTATGTGGAAATTGATGTGGGACTGGAGGTTTGGAGAGAGAGATGCAGACTGTGTGAAGCTTCCAAGAACCATATGGTTATTGTCAAGACTTGCAAGAAATCCAGGCAGAATGAAAACAGAAGTTTCAAGGAGGGTGAAAGACTATCAAAGCTAATTAAAAGGACAATGACCTCTGAGGAGGAAGGGATATGGGCTCCGAAAATCGGGGAGGGAGTTCTCATGAGAAAACTTCCTGATGGTACTGAATAAATGGGCTCCTGGAAGTTTTGTGTGTATGAGAATGCGGAAGCTCAGAACAGCAACGTCCATTTGAACTACAGTTTGAGCTGTTTGATGTCAGACCTGGTTGTAATGCTTTCAGATAGCCTTTTCGATGTAGCAACACTTCAACAACAGGAATGAAAAAAGATACTCACTTGACAGGCCTGGGCTTCCCATTATTTCTGCAAACTTCTTGGTGAGCCCAAATCCCACAAAGATTCTGTTGGTACTTTTTAAAAAGTGGCTTTTAGAAGGGTACCTTGGCTGTTTCTTTTCGGATTATGAGTCAGATTAAAAGCAAGTACATTTCTATATTGCTTACCAGTGCCCTTAAGCACTCCCTAAGCAGTTTACAACGTGTAAGCTATTTTCCCCCAACAAGCTGGTCACTCATTTTAGCAACCTGAGTCAACCCTGAGCTGGCTGGTATTGAACTCACAATCTTGTGATTTATGAGTGAGTGTCTACAAGTACAGACGTTTAACCACTGCTCCACCAGTGGTTTTCTGTAGATTTCTTTTCTTCACCTCTTATTTGTGTCAGGAAACTTTTCAACTCACAGCTATACGTGTCAGCATGCAGTGTGTGCATGTGTGCGCACATGCACATGCTTTCACATGCACATTTTCATTTGGACCTCTAAGAAGGGTGACACCATGAGCACTAGGTGACACCAACCCTAGTAATGCCACTGTATGAACAGCAACATTTTGTATCAGAGAAGCATTATGAGCGCATCAGGCCAGCACACAACAGAATTTTTTTTAAAGGGCCACAATGTACAAGAATTAATACACTAATGTACAAGAATTATACCCACTATATAATACAACTGCCATGGTTTCAGAACTATAGAAAGTGTGAGTATTTATTTTTCAGAAGGTGGTATTTACAAATGGGATAGCACAATTTTCAGCTCAGATTTCTTTACTGTTACTGAAAATGCCACTAAACCTAATTTTTGAGAACTCATTTTGAATGAGAAGGAAAATGATTTATTGCTATAAGCAGCTACAATAGACAGAAGGAATACTGAAATCTTATCTTCAGGATTATATGCAATCTTCCCTTCAAGTGTCATCACGTTCACAGGCAGAATCACATGTATTTATCTTACCTGGGCAAAATCCCAACTAACATGAGATTTCTTCCTCCCCAATATGAGTCAACTTGAATAGACTAGTAAAGATGGCCTTACTGTACATTAGACCAATGATTCTCAACCTTTAACCCTCCATTTGTTTTGGACCTGAGATCCCAGAAGTGCCAGCCAACTTGGTCAACAGTCAGGAATTCTGGGAGCTGAAGTCCAAAACATCTGGAGGGCCAAAAGTTGGGAATCGCTTCACTAGACTATGCTGGAAATCTGATCTTTGGAAATACTAAGTGTATCAAAGCTTGTGTTTCATTTTAGCTTTTTCGCACTACTTCTGATTTGCTATGTAGAGAGTGGAGTGGCTAGTTGGATTGTAGTAGTATTTATTTCGGCTAGAAATTAAGAAACAAGAAGAGTCCATCAGTGTGCCCATATTTTAAGTTATCGTGGAGGACTGATATGTGGCCTGAATTCCTTGTTTAGGGGAGGTACATCTCCACCCATTGCATTATCTGCACTGGCTAGGATACTCTGGGCACAGCTTGAAGAATCCTGGCCTGAGAGCTGCCCCGACTTTATCCTATTTCCTGGCTCTCAGTTTCCCACTGAGCCTCCCAGTGCACGCACTGCTGCCACATGCTGCTCACTTCTGCGGCCAGAATGAAAGACCTAGCAATGAACTCAGAGCAAGTGACTGATAACAGAGGTAGATGCATCAGGTGGTATATGCAACACGGTATGTTGTGTGGACTGTTTACACCAGAACCAAGGTTTGGGCCATCATCCAAAGAGGGTTTCTTGCACTTACCTAAAGTAACCAGCATCAGGTGATCCCAGGTCTGCTACTTCTATCTTCCCTCTTTTGTATGCATATAGAGCCATTGTTTTGCTATTCTCATTATTTGGTAATGTGGAGAGTAAAACACTGGCTGAGTTTTGAAGTTGGTATAAACTAGAAATCCTTGCTGAATACAGAGTAGGAACAAGTGATGTACTAATCTGTGTAACCCATTTCCTCCCACTTTGTTTCTTCCTTCCAATGAACAGATAAACAACCAAAAACTAAAAACATAGCATTATGTGCCATGTTTGGATTATGGTTACCTGTATGTAAACACGTCAGAATTTGTGAACAGCACACCTTAGTTTAATGCTCATTTTAAAATCTTGCTTGGTAAAAATTAACCACAGCCTTAGAGGTTCAGATATAGCACAATGATGTCCCTCCCTTGTTTGTTAAGCCACAAGTATAAAAATAAAGTAAGACAGAATTGTCTTCATATGACAGTAGGAATACTTCTCATGTAGATCATTGTTAAATCAAGATAGTGGGATTAAGATTACTTCCTTTCTCCCACGTTGCCCCTTATTTTTGGACTCTCCTTTCCATGAATTTGTGGAGCACCACCACTTTAGACTACTATAAATCCAAATTAAAGACTATTCTGTTCAGGGAAGCCTTCCAACTTTCGTCTTGATTTTATGACTGTACATTTCATGGCATATTATTTGTATTAATCTCTATTTTATAGTATTGTTTTAATTTGTTATGGTAATATTTTATTAATTTTATAATCTTGTTGGTGGTTTTAGATTGTGTATTGTAAGCAGGTTTTTGTTTTTATTTTGGATTGTTGTTTTCTCGCCTTGGGAAAGGGCTATGTAAAGCCTATGATGCTATAAAAATG
>NC_056526.1:66179381-66255341 GCF_019175285.1 Sceloporus undulatus
TAATAATAATAATAATAATAATAATAATAATAATAATAATAATAATAATAATAAAGATGACATGCAAATGCAACTACTGTCACTGTCACTCCATCGTGCCTTGGTCCCAGGGACTGGTGAGAAGACCTCTCTCCATATCAACTGTCAATGTTGTGGGTTATAAGGAGAGAACAGCAGCCAGACAGATCTGCATTGTGCCTTGGTCCCAGCAGCTGGTGAGAGGTCCCCACTCTGTTCCAACTGGCTTTGCTATGGCCTCTGAGGGACAGAATGGCAGCCAAATACATCTTGGTGGCTGGTCAGAGGCCCTTTTTCCATGCCAACTGCCTATGGACTTAATCCCTTCCCTTGCTGCCATCCCCTTTTCCTTGTGTGCTAATGTTTTATTAGGCTGTAAGCATGAGGGCAGGGAACTGTCAAATTAACAATTTATAAGACAATCTGGGAGCTTTTTTGGTATACTTGTGATATAAATGACCTAAACAGACAAACACACAAATAATAATAATTTGCAATAGTCACAGTCAGAAACTGATGAATTATTTTTATCTAGTTATTCTTGTCTCATTAAAAAAAGTTATAGCAGTAATACCTGTGTTAATAATTTAGAGTCCTGAAGTGACAGAATGTCATGGTTGTCTGGGATACTGACTCAAAATCTACTGAAAAAGTACTAAAATAGCCATATAAGGCATAGGAGATACCATACTTACTTGATAATGTCCCCTTCAAGAGCAATCACTCTCTTAATGATCTTCTGTTCTGGGTTTCTTGGAGACCTGAAGAAAAGGGTGGGGAAGGTTATTCAATCAGTAATGTTCTCATTGTTTCAAGAAAATGAAGAAAAAAATCAGGTATGAAATGGGGATTGCTTAAACCATGAGGGGATTTGCTATTCTGCCTGGTGCAGCATCTGTCACTATAAAACTTGATATGGCATCCCATTGAAACGAAGCCACTGCTGTCACCCTCATTTCAATCCACAGGTGACAGAAAAGTAGATGAATGCAAAAACCAAGGTAATTTACCCTTTTGCTCTTGTGCATTAAATACTAAAAATATTCAGTGGTGATCAAATTAGTGCCCTGTTATAGATAATGCAGAGATGATTGCAAATGGATTCATATTTTTCAAGATGCATTTGCTATTAAATGCCAACATAATAGCATATATAAACAGGCATGTCAATCATTTATTTTAGAAAATAAACTGAAAAACAGATGAAAATTAATTCATCAGATGTAGGCACCTCTTTCACAAATAAAATATGTTTATTTGTTTTTACTAAGATAATTCCATAGTATTATAAAGCAACAACATTTAAAATGTCTAAAAAAAGATACAGTAGTGACAGTACAATGAGATGACACACCAAGTGCTTCATTAAAACAGAGAAAATAATTAATGTTCTGTTGACAAAGCAGCTTAATGAACCACTGTCTATGTAACCTGGCATCAACAAGCATAAAAGAGAGTGGGGTATGGGCAGAATGATATACACCCAATTAAACTAGCTTGTTGTTGTGAACTTTCAAGTCATATCAGATTTATGGTGACCTGAAGGTGAACCTATCAAAGGGTTTTCTTGGAAGGATTTGTTCAGCGGTGATTTTGCCTTTGTCTTCCTCTGAGGCTGAGAGAATGTGACTTGTCCAAGGCCACTCAGTGGTTTTCTACAGCTGAGCAGTGAATCAAACCCTGATCTCCAAAGCTGTAGTGCAACATTCAAACTATTATGCCATTGTGTTTAGTATCCATTTATTAATTCTAACCAGACTGTTGTTATTATTATTATTAAACTTTATTTATAAAGCGCTGTAAATTTACACAGCGCTGTACATAACAATCAGTTAAAAATAGAATAAAATAACATAAAATAAACCTGCCTATGGCCTACATTCTACAAAAATAATTAAAGATAATACATATGTACATATTTACATTTAAATAATAAAATATAGCAAACAACAAATAAAAATAAACCTAGGATAACAATCATGTGACGTCTGGGAACGCTTCCCTGAACAGTATTGTTTTTAACTCAGTTTTAAAGCTGGCTAAAGAGGTGATGAACCGTGCTTGGGAGGGAAGGAGATTCTAGGAGTGAGGAGCAGCCAGTGAAAAGGGGTGGATCTGGGCTGGAAAAGTGAAAATCTTTGCCTAGGACATTGATTCCAAGAATGGAGGATGTGAGTGGGAAGGTAAGGGGAAAGAAGCTCCAATAAATAAGGAGGGGCCAGCCCATGCAGGGCTTTAAAAGTCACGAACAACAGTATATAACAAATACAGAAATGGAGGGGGAGCCAATGGAGGGATGGCAATAAAGGAAAAATATGGTCATAGCAATGAGCAGAACTGATGATGAGTGCAGCTGAATGCTGGACAGAAATTAAAGGATGGAGATGAAAAAGAGGAAGCCCTGCCAGAAGATGGTTACAAAAATACAAATATTCTGGTTGATCCAGACAGAGGTCCAAAACACACGGGAGAAATAAACCAGTTTGAGACGGCTTTAACTGCCCTGGATCAATGCTAGGGAATCCTGGGAATTGTAGTTTATTGTGGCACCAGAGCTCCCTGACAGAGAAGGCTAAATGTCTCACAAAACTATAATTTCCCGAATTCCCTAGCATTGAGCCAGGACAGGCGGTCTCAAACTGCATTATTTCTGCAGTGTGTTTTAGACTTTAGTAAAGCTTAGAATAGCACAGGAAATATAACTTAGGGGTCAATAGTCCACTTCGAAAGGGTGGGCTGGAGCCGCCAGTTTCTGCTCCTTAGGGAGCCCGCGGCAACCAGACCGCATGGGCTCCCTCCACACCAAAAAGAACCTGCTAAAAGCATGTTCTTCTTGGTGCATGCGGCCGCTGCCATGAGTGCACCATTGGCACACTGTCACACCCCAATGACACAAGCATGGCACCGCAACGTACAGACACTGCTCTGTGCTTGTGTCATCATGGCGGCCCCATGATGGCGGCGCCACCACATGCTAGTGCTCAGGAGCGTGCGGATACTCTGCACTCCCGAGTCCTAATTTTGCCCCAGGCTGCCACAAAACGGCAGTATGTACCAGGCCTTAGGATCCTGCAGAGACTGTAGAACTAAACTTCTCATCAGTCTTGGTTAGTATAAAAAGCATTAAGGGATGATGAGAATTGCAGTCCAACAGCATTCAGATAGCCACCAGTTGTTCACCCTGTCCTAAAGTATGACAAATGGTAGCTCTCATATTATACCAAACCCGAGGTTGTGATTAACGTATAAGTTGATCCCAAGTGATGTTCTTAACACTATTTGAAACTTTGCCTCTATTTCTTACTAGAGCAGTAAGATCAGCTATTATTGCTACTAGGTACTTAGGAGTACAATCAGTTTTCCATAGCCATAAATTCCTTATCCATGGATTCCACCATCCATGGCTTGAAAATATTACACACACACACACACACACACATATTCCAAAATGCAAACCTTAATTTCATCATTTTATATAAGAGACATCATTTCTATGACATTTTATATAATAAGACTTGAACATCCACTGATTTTGGTATCCACAGAGGGTCCTGGAACCAAACGCCAGTGGATACCAAAGGCTCACTGGACATTTCCCTCCATTTTCAAGAATAACCAGGTGACTAGAATTTAAAGATATAGTTGTATTAGTCTGGAGAATCAGTATGTAGAGAGATCTTGTAGCACCTTTGAGACTAACTAAAAGAAAGAAATTGACAGCATGAGCTACTTTCTCAGATGCATTTGGTGACTAGAGTTCATACCAGCAGTTGAAGGTAATGCATCTATTATATATAAAGCTGGATTTTGTCTCCTTTGGAACAGATTCATTCAAATCAGTGGGATTTGTTATGAGCAGTCATGAATAATTAGTCCCACTGAATGGGTTTATCTTGAACAGTCTGGGTTGAAGACCATGATTAATCCATTCATATTTAGCAGGAGTAGATGAGATTGACAGAGTGATGAAATTTTAAGGATAAAATTTATCATTGCTACCAGGAAGTCCCAGGCCTAAATACCCTAAAGGCACCAAATACCATCTGATCTTGGAAGCTAAGCATGCTCAGCCCTCGACAGTACTTGGATGAGAGACAACCAATGAAAACCAGGTGCTGTAGGCTATATTTCAGAGGAAGGAATTGGCAAAACCACCTCTGAGTATTCCTTGCCTAAGAAAACCATTCTGAAATTCATGGGATTGCCATAAGTTGACAGGTGACTTGAAGGCACACACACACACCAGCAACTGTTCCTAGAAGACATCTACCACCCTTTCCCTTATCCCACAGGTCTGATAAAGGGGAAGAATGACAGCACCCACTATTTTTGTTATTATTTTAACTGTAACAATATTTGACACTAATTTCTTGCCACAAGAGAAAAGAAATAAGATGATCAGGTCTCTTTTACCCATTTAATGTACTGAAAATCAGCCCCCTATACTTTTTTAAACAGTAAAATTGCCTTTTGGCCACTTTATATATAGTTCATTTGTTCTAATGAAAAAAAATGTAAGTGTACCCTTTCAAAAGTCTTCCTGTACTTCTAAGCTTTAGTTTACTGAGGGGGCATGGGGTGTGTGTAATTGTTCCTACAAAGCATTTCCATTTGATTACAGGATTTGAGTGTGTGTGTGATATAACCAGTCACCCATTCATTTAAATTACCCCCATTCAGCGATAATCACAATATCCTTGAGAAATATAATTCCAAATCAGATATAAGAACATTCATCGTGGTTACTTTTCTCCTGGCAATGACACGTAGATTTTTCTGTCTATCAATCAGGTTTCGAACATTATAAATCAGGGATGGGCAACTGCAGGGGGTGCAGGCTACAGTTTTCAACCTTATAGCCCCATGGCAAGCTCTCTGCTAATTTTTGAGGGGGTATCACATTTCTGGTCACAAATTGCAATTTTGGTTGGGGATTTTTGCTTTTTGAGGGGGCTTGGCATGTGTACAGAGGTAAACTGTCACTCTACAGCAGATGTTCACCTTTAATTTTCAACTTGGGATGTACAACCAATGTCCGTCATGGCATTAAATATTTGAAACTAGAATATAGGTCTTCTAAAGTTCTGCTTAGGGTTGCCAACAACAACAGTAGTAATAAATCTATTTGGATTCCAATTTAGAATAGATCAGAGACCGATTATCGGGAAAAGTAAGTGACAATAAAATAAATTTAAAAATAGGAAGAAGGAAACTGAAGATGACAATTTTCCCAATGAATAATTTTGGACTGAAGATCTATACGAAAAGCCTGTGTCTCTCATACCAGCTTCTTCATATCACATTAGAACCATAAAATGTGTGGGACATTTTTTTATCCCTTTATATTTCATCATCAGGGATGGAAAAAATATACCTCAACGGAAAACTACAACAGATTTATTAGAACATTTTTTCCCAGGGTAATTTTTTCTCTCTGTAAAAAAAAATGTAAGAAAAAGAAAAACCTGCGCATAGCAGGTGGCTGAAACTTGGGAACATCGTTTATAACTCTTCAGGGAACAATGTCATAAAAACTGTGTCTTACAGTTCTAGTTCTGTGTGAATCCTACAACAAATCCTTTGTGACTCTGGAAGAGTAAAATCCCCTGTCCAACTGCATAAGGTTTAAAAAAAACCTCACCCAAACCCTAATAAATCTCACTAACAGGTTTGATGTGTCTGTAAGAAGCACAGCTACACTTCCTAAATGAATGTAAAATCACTTATCAAAATTATGAGGTAATAGTACAATTACAACTTTAGAAAGCATCCTACCAGAAAGAGTTGAACCTTGTGACTGTATCCTCCCACTCAAGACACAATGACATGTCAATGACCTTTACCACTTCTTGACTGATTTATAATTTTGTCCTAAATTGTCAGGGCAGTAACAGTAAACATGCAGCAATACAAGCCTATCTGAACAGCATCTTCATCTGCCGAGAGAGACATATGGTCATATCCTTTTACTCTAAATTAATTAATCTGGAATAAATAATACTACTGATGATCACACTAGAATCTTCACTTTGCTTATTAAGAAACATTAAAAGGATAGCAATAGCAACAGCAAGTACATTTCTATACCACTTATCAGTGAACTAGCACTCACCAAACAGTTTACAATGTATAAGCAAATTGCCCCCAACAAGCTGGGTACTCATTTTACTGACCTATGAAAGAATGGAAGGCTGAGTGGACCTTGAAGTCCTGCCTGGGATCAAACTCACAACCTTGTGGCTGCAGTACTGGCATTTAACCACTGTGCCACCAGGATGCTCAGAAAGTCTACCAATTTAATAGACCGAGGGGCAAAACAGATCGCCTTGAAGGGGTGGCTTTAAGCTGCCCTTTCTGAAGCTGGATTGGGGCCACAGCAACCGCATGCCATGGCCCCAATCAGCCTTTTTGCCAGCCAAAAAAAGAGCTGCAAGCAGCTGCTCCTTTTTGAGACAGTAAAAAGATGGCTTTTCACTCCATCGTGGCTGGAAGCCATCTTTAAGGTGCTCCGGCAGTCTGGAGCATGTACACACTGCACGGCCAGAGCACCTGAAATATAGCCCCTGTGTAAATGGCTGGGTGGCTTCTGGGTGGCTTGGGAGCGTGCAACATGACAACACCACGTTTCCATACCACCCAAAAGGTGGAGAAAAAGGGCCATCTGTTTCGGCCCTAAGACTCCCCTGCTCTGCCCAATATGCTTGTCTGTGTTCCTATTAATTATTAGATGAAATAGTAACAGTAACTAATAATTGCCTGCAACCCTAGAACTGTTGGCACTTACTTACATGATTATGATACATCTTTTTTTCTCAGCCTCTGCCTACAGGTGTAAATTTTTGCATTTCGTTCTCACAGGAAAGAGCAAATAATCTTATCATTAGTCTCTCCACTGCTACAAACTTGTTGGAAAATGAAGCCAAAAACTATTTGCAGTTTGGGATGTATTCTGTGCAAAATAATAATAATAATAATAATAATAATAATAATAAAATGTGGGGATGGGTGGATGCTATTTTTGCCCAAAAAACCCCCAGCATTTTCTGCACATAAATTTCATTTTCTTTTTTAAATTTTTATTTCAACATAAAATAAACAAATAAACAAACAAATACTTTCTTTCATTATACATTTCACATTAAGTCACCTATTATCAATTCTATTATATTGCAAATAAATTTCTTCCTTCTATGAGTCAATGCTATTTTTGTTTCAGCAAACTTGTTCTCTGCAGAGAAAATACTGTGCCCACATTTATTTTTGGCACAGAATAAATACTGAACAGTGAATATTATCTTAGATTCTCTCTTCAGGATTTCCCAGCACTCATTTTTAAAAAAAATATTTTCAAATATTCTTTCCATGTCCAACTTACAATACACGAGAGGCATCTGTAATGCAACATGCTAATGCATAGCGTCTGACCACTTCTATATGTTCTTATTGCAACCAGAAGCATATGAAGTAAGAAGAACATATCCAATGGTGTACAGAGTTTTACGAATGAATGCAAATCCTAAATTGCTCCTCACACAAACCTGGATCTCTAACCAAGCTTCCAGCTCTGTTATCTTAGAGGAGAGACAAACCTGAAATCCAGATCTGGGTGTAACACTAACCTTTTCTGGTCTAGAACATTTCTGGTTACTTTAGCCACCTCTGCTGACTCTGGATCACCAGTTCTCTGCATATGTCCTCATGCACACTAACATGCAGGGTTAGAATCCAATGATTCTCATCCATTCTATTAATTTACTTTAAATAATACTTCTTTTTATGGACGTTGAGCAAGTGAGCCTGACAAGCAGAAAATTCAGAATGTGAGCCAAATCTGATGAACTTGGAGTGTGGACAAACAATTACTTCACTAAGTATTCAAACAAGTTGCATAGGTCCATTTATGGCATGTATGCATTCTTTTTCACAAGCCACATTTTTCAAGAGAGAAAAATGTTGAGATTGTATGTCAAAACAGCCCCCGAGAAGCTTGTTTAAATGTACTGTACAGATATATCTCAACTGCAAATAACAGTACCCCTATCCCAAATCTGGTCCACATTTTGTTAATAATTATGCTAATAAAGCACTATCACTTTCCTGTGTTTTCTGATTCTCTGTCTTTTCTTTCTTTGCAAAGTTCTTTTTTTTTTTTTAATGATCTGTTTCCTAGTTGGTGTTCACAAATTAAACCAATTTGTGCTTGGGAGGCTGCAAGTTAGAACTTAGTAAAACTTTCCCACATACCAGTGCTTTTTCAGGTTAGCTATGGACTCCTGCTAAGCAAGGGAACACAATTACTTTATTTTAACTCTCAAAAGAAATTTGGGAGATATCTTCAAATGCTACAGGAACCTCTTTCCTGCTGGGGCATGCAGTCATCTCTTCTAAAAAAATAATAATGAGTGTATATGTGTAACTCAGAACTCCTAGGTAACAGACAGATAGAGAAGTCAGATGCAGTAGTGAAGCAAATGCAATTATATTCCTCAACATACATTAAGGATATTACAATCTGAAGAACAAAGAAATTAGATTTTCGTTCCATCATGACTCAGTCTAAATTACGACTACATCATAAAAGTGAGGTCTGTTTCAAAGGGCACATAGAGTTCACCCAGGAAACAAAGAGAGACAAACTGATACCATTAGCTCATTACTAGGAATGGAGTTGGAACACTAAGGAGTCCACTATGCCCAGGAGAACACCTCATTACATTCTGCCATTCATCACAATCTTCAGGATTAACCAGGAGGCCTTTCTCAACAATTCATTCCTTACCTCAAATATAAATGCATAACAAACAATCACTGTTAGATGTTATGTCCCCGCCGCCCGTGTCTTCGATTTTTCAGAGACTGTTATTATGTTTTGGAAGTATTTCAGTATTATTTTCACTGGTGGCTGTCGGTTACCTAGCAGGGTTAAGCTATGCTGCAGAGGACTTTGAATTCCTTGTTTTATACTCTATACAATACAATACAATACAATGGATTACTTGGTTGTGCTTGGGAAAGTTGCTTCTAAGAAACCTTCAGACAGCCCAACCAGTGATGATACTGATTGTGGGATTCAGGGGACAGTAATCCAAAGAAGTAACTTTTCCAAGCTTGGTATGCATTCCATTCTCTCTAAATGTTTAGCTTCCTGATTAATATGCTTGTTAACTGTCAAAATTTTAAACTACTAGTTTAAATTAAATATAGAAATAACTTGCTGAGTACAAAAACATAATGTTAACAGTGATGGCAAACACCAGAAGGAAATGAAATTGTTTCATTGCCTTAAAATTCTCTGTAGGCTCTGCATTAGGAAAATGGACTTCAGCCTTAATGAAGGCAGATTCAGTGAACCATACTGGGAAAATACCCACCATTTCTGATATGCATCTCCAAAATGTGGAATTGCATTTAACTGAGAGTGGAATTACCCCAACTTATTGAGTGGAAGCTTCAGTGATGCCTGACAAGAGCCATTATTTCCAGTGTAGAAAATTATGTTTTAATTGGTATATTCAACAACCCTAGGCAAACTATTTTTGTCAAACTAGTAATTTTTGAAATTCCACTTCATAGTGAGACATCCTGAAGTTTTCCTGATGTTTCCTCCTAATTAAAGAAGTTTAAAAACAAACAAGATAAGTACCTTCACCTCTTTTCTACAAATATGGGAACTAATAACATCTTAAATGTAATATTTAAAAGAATCAGATAGCTGGGAGCCATCCAAACTTGAACAACTGGACAACTGGAACAACATTGTGAATTACTTTGGTACTGCACACCACCAATCACAAAGTACAACTATTTGAATTAAACTGAAATTCAGTTTAATTATAGTCTAGCATTTACAAACAGTCATCCCTCCCGATTTGCAGGGGATCTACTCCCCCCACGAATCCAGCAAATGCCAATATTGCAGTTGCCATTGGTTTCAATGGTGGCATGCTCCTGCATGCACCGCTGCATGTGCTCCTCAGGTGCACACAGCATTTTGTTCTCCCCGCTTGCTGCCTGCAAATGGGTGAGAATGCAGATTCCAAGTCCGCAAACTGGGAAAGACGACTGTATTTAGATCTACAATGGCAATTGTTTGTGATTTCCCCTTTTTATCTCCTAATGGAAAGGCTCTCTGTAGTTGGAATCAAGACACAATCAACAAAATTATCCAACTTAAATTCCTCTTATGCTCAACTGTATCCCCTCACAGAGGGCCCATCTAGACTCCAGGTCCTAATTACATTATCCTCCAAGTTTCCCCTTGAACTCTTTCCTTCTAATATGTTTTTGGTGTCTTTAGTATGCTAACTAATCCACTTTGCCTTGGGTAAGCAGCTGCATTTCTTCTATAGCTCTCATATCTTATGGAAAGGAAGGGTCATTTTCAAAGTGATTTTTCATCAGAGAAGCAGTGAAAAGGGAAACAGAAGTAATGTGCTGCTTTTACCCTTCTTTCAGACTTCAGCATGTGACTCTGCTGTATGATCTTTGCGTTAACAACCTGAAGAAATGACTTGCCCTGCTTACACAAACTGGGACAGAGGATCCCCATGGGCAGTTCATGACAGCAAAGATTATCATCAATATATTTATATTCTCTCAGTGCAGGTAGGTTTCACCAAAGCCTAGATTTGCAAAGTGTGGGAGAAATACATTAACTTAAAAGGACTTCTCTCTCAGACATCTAAATGATGCGGATGGTGATACATTTATACATAGAACAAGTGCAAACACACGGTGGTATTTTGTTGGTCAGTCAGCTAGAATACACCAGCTAGACTAGTCAATACATTAATCAATCCATTGCTGATTGGTAGTAAATCCCATTGATTAAATGGATTTACTCTAGTTAGGACTAGCAACAGGATTTAGACCATAGTACTTGCACTTCAGCAGGTGTTAAACATTCAGCTATAAATCCCAGAACTGTAATCAGTTCAGGGAGCCCTGATGGCACAATGGTTAAATGCCAGTACAGCAGCCATAATGTTGTTTGTGAGTTTGATCCCAGGGAGCTCCAGGTTGACTCAGCCTTTCATAGGTCAGTAAATTGAATACCAGCTTGTTGGAGTCAATTGTTTTACAGATTGTAAACTGCTTAGAGAGTCCTGAGTTCACTATGAACCAGTACAGAAATGTCAGTGTTATTACTAATGCTATCATGTTTCTCTCTCTCTCTCTCTCTCTCTCTCTCTCTCCCCTAGATTTGCTCCTACAAACTATAGCCAAAATCTAATAGGGTTAACCTGCTGAAAGAGCTATTTCCATCAGTGGAGACAAGACATTGTGCAGCTTCAATCTCCACCGCTCCATTAACTTCTGTACTAACTTTCCAGATTAATTTTTTTGATGATGTAGAAATCCATGGTTGGAGGCAAAGGAAAGGAAAGAAGTTTCCTAACGCTAACAGTTACATATTAATAAAATATTAGGTTTAGGCCTATGTGGCTCCTTCAAGAAGAGCAGCAATGTAAGTTTGTGGCAGCTGAAACACAAAATTGCCTTGTGGTGCATTATTATGGCATAAGCTTTCATAAACTGCATTCCACATCATTCCATGAATGATAAGTTATCCTCTGGTAGCAATTGAACATGGACAGAAATGGAGGGAGGAGATGGGGGGAGGGACAGAGAGAGAGAGATGCAAATGGTGAAATCAGGTGGAAATGAATATCAGAGGGAGAGAGAAATAAATCTGTGACAATTAGGCTAAAATGTAGATATATGTAAACTAATCACAGTGGTCACTCACAACAGCAGTAATTGATGATAACATGAACATCTTAGCTCCATCTTTTAATGCACTCTTATTAAAATGGGTACTTTGGATTAATGATTTTAACTCTCAAACCTGAATGACCTTGTCACTATGCCGAAAACCTGTGTAACTACCCATATAGACGTGTTTCTATTCAAAACAACATGAAAGAAAAAACACTCTGTCAGTTTAGAGCAGTCCTTTTTTCTGTTTTCCTTCTCATCCTTCACACATCTTCACATAGCTGATCTGTCCTGGCTTCCCTATTTACATGGTTGCTTAATTGTGTAAATTAAGTGCTATCTGGTGCTAGGAAGCTGGAGGCACTTCTTTCTTCCCTGTCATAGAAAACATTAGAAATATCAGTTGCCTGCTAGGCATTCTTCCTTGCATTTTGCAGCTATCTCCTGCTATCATACTGTGCAAACAGTGCTATAGCAATGTCTAATTACAGAGAGCAAGCATTACATCACAGTTTTAAGAAATTAAACCAAAGGTTGGGGAGAAGAAAATCATCTGGCCTGTTCCAATCTTGAAAGGATTTGTGTGATTAACACAAAGTAAGCACCCTGCACTAGTCAACCAAAGACCACATCACATACTGGTAATTCCAGTGCAGCCTTACAATATGTCTAAGAATCTAACACCATTAAAACCCAGTTCATGTGTTCACCTGAATGCACACAGGACAAGGAGGGTGGTGGAGATATCGACACTCATACAAGTCCCCTACCTCAATGTCCTCAGACAGTCTGCAGCATCTGAGACCTTTGTGCCTTAAACATGTAGGACTGCAGATGGCTTTCCACAATATTCAGCTGAACATGGTGACAGACGTCTTGTGACTGCAGACCCCACTATGCCAGATTCTCCCCCTCTTCTCATTGTTCCTACATTTCTAACATGTGGGCTCCTATTACTCACCTTGTCCTTCCGACCTTAAAATCCCTTCCTGGATCTAGTTTCTCGAGCCCCAGGATAATACTTATACTGGACAGGTGGATGAATTTATTGGTGGACATAGCTTGGTAGCATATGATCTAATTCTCTTAATAACTTAGAAATAAAATATATTCAAGCACAGAGACAAATAGCAAAATAGCAAAGGTTTACTATACTGTATCAAGGAGCCCTGGTAGTGCAGTGGTTAAATGCAGCCATTCACAGCCACAAGGTTGTGAGTTTGATCCTACAGGGTCCACTCAGCCTTATATCCTTCTGTAGGTCCCTAAAATGAGAACCCAGATTGTTGGGAGCAATTAGCTTACACATTGTAAACTACTTTGGGAGTGCTTATGCGCACTTATAAGAAGTATAGAAATGTACTTGCTATTGCTATATTGCTATTATATAATTCACAAGTTAAACATCAAGCATTACGGGCTCTATAGACAGTACAATCTAAAACTTTAATTAAAATGATATCACATTTTTCCTGAACCTTTTCTGCACTTTCAGCTTCCATCAAACTAAAATTCCTGCTGAGTCCTCATCAGCACTATCCCTGTTTCTGACTGCCCCATCTGACAGTTTAACAGACAAGCCTGTAGTTTTATTTTCTTTCCTGTATAGGCCACCCTTGGGATCCTAAAAGCTGTATTTAGATGGCTCTTCTCAGCCATGTTAATAATGTAATCCTTTCTTAAATCTGCCTTATTAGGACTCCTGACTATGGGAGCTTCTTTAACTGCATCCAAATGAATATAGTTATAAAGTCCTCTGCAGAAGTTCATTGTCAACACGTCAGATGATTATGTACCCATTTTAATAAGAGTCCACAACAGTGATCCTACCACATATTTAGCCTTCCAAGAATTTAGGTGAACATATGAATAGGACTTGAGCCTTTCTTCTTAGGAAGTTTCAACAATAAAAGTATGGGCCAAGATCCAAAGATCATTTCAGGAAAATTCAAGTGTGTATATATGCGTTCAATAAGGTTTTGTTTTTGGTTTATTTTTAGTTGTATTCAATGCCAGCAGAACTGAAACTGCTGCTGAAATAGATGTGTTGTTCCCATGTGTTTCCTCAAACCTGCCCCAGAGAGTTGTATCATCCTCTGGACCATACCAGGAGCACACAGGGGGAATAGTTCAAGGTGTTTCTGCAGGAGTAGAAATCCACTCACATGACATTTGAATTGACTCTTTGTCTTCTAATTACATATCTTCCCTGTCTTGCCAGAAATTGCTTTGAGAGTTGTTATGTGATCTCTGTGTTGATTCTGGCCAAACTACCTGTAAATATTGTTAGATAAATGAAAATGTAACCAATACGTTCTCTTGTCCAAGTTTCCTCTACAAGCAAAATGTCTGCTACGTAAAAAATCAAAGACATATACCTCTCCCATAAAAACTGTTTTAGGAAGGCAGGCCCCAACCCTAAAAGAAAAACAAGACCAGGGTAATAGGCAAAATAAATAGTACAGTGAGTTCTTGCTGTTCTCTGGGTATTGGTTCCAGGACCACCACCCCTTCCATGGATACTCAAGTCACATTATATACAGTGTCATAGTAAAATGGTGCCCTTATATAAAATGGTAAAATCAAGCTTTGCCTATTGGAATATATATATATATATATTGTTAACATTTTTCAAGCCATGGATGGTTGAATCCATGGATAAAGAAACCATGGATAAGGAGGGCCAGTGGTAATTGCACCTGCCCTACAGCAGACACACACAAAAAGAATCTGTGGATACAGAGGGCTGACTGAACAATGAAAGAGCATTAAAATGGCACTAAAATAGCAGTCACACTAAAATACCAGGAACATAATAAACATGAGAGTAAAAAGCAACTAGAACAGCTTTAACTTGTTAAAAAAAAAACCAAGCAAGGTGCACTTTTGTGGAAAGAGTTACAGGTATTTCACATTCAGGACATCACTGCAGAAAAATTCATATTGCCAGTGAGGAGAATGAAAGAAGATCTTCCAAGCATGATCTTAATTACTGGACAAATGTGTGAAATTAACAACATTTCACATGCTTCCTAGAAAACTTTCTCACTGTAGCTAGGAAGTTATTCCTAACATTTAGCTTAAATATAATTTGCTTAAGGGCAATAACATTTACTACTATTTTTCCTCTTGCTTTTCCCCCTCCTTTTCATTTTCATTGCCTTTAATTCCCTCCCCTCATAATAACACTGTTGTAAGTTTTTAGAAATATAGAATAAAGAAACCTTTATGAAATCTACAAATAATTTTAAAATCAAGTAAAATTCAAAGCTGGTTTTGTTATTTTGTGGGTTGCTCTTTATTTTCACTTTTGCTCAAAGAATCAACTCCATATGTAATTTTTGCAATAGCTTTTACCTAAAAGAAATTGAATGAAAGAACAATGAGAGATTCCAGTGTCTGATTTTGTCTAAATGACTCAAGATAGAGAGAAACTCAAATTGTGAAGGCACTAATTAAAATGCTTCATGCAATAAAACTAACTGGTGGGTGGCAGAGTAATGGGACTAGTCAATCTAATAACCTGAATGTACTTGAAATATCTGGCAAAGTCTTTTGAATTAAAAAATTCACTTCCATTATTTCATAGGCTTCCAGCTTGATCACTTTGAAGTTAAAAGGACCCACTGTTTAGAATGTAGGCTGCCTAATTACTAAGGTTTTGTGTAGTTGACATTTTCTCTGTTAACAGCATGACTCAATTAATTATTTGCCATTTTAACAGGTCACTTAACCTCACCTTCCCCTTCTCCTAAAAGAGCAGAGCAGCTTGATCACCTTAACCTGTGCCTTGGTGAATGCACTCAGAACTGCATCTCTGGTCAATATGAAGTTGTCTTACAACATAATGTACTGAGAAGTAGTGACCTATTTATGATTGAACATCCAGTAAGCCTTGCAGCTGAGCATGCATTGCAACCAATATATTCCTGTCTAAACCGAATACTAACCATAAGACTGAATTTCAAATATCTCACTTGGATGCCCATTTGCTAGTTGAACCTTATGCCCCCAACTATATACAGGAATAGATCAGAGACAGGTAGCATGACCTCTTGATTTGTGGTAATGCTCTTCATGGTCTGAGAAACTGTAGGAGGCAGCTTCTCTGCTCATGCCTAGTCTTCTCCACTAGCCACCTCAACACAGAGAGGAGAACTGAGAAATGTTAACTGGCTTGCAATTTGCAAGAAGCATAATGCAGAATGCTTTTATAAGCATTTATACCAGGAACAGGCAAAGTGTGGCCATAGGCCTGCATGTGGGACCCCAAGATATTTTCGAGACTCGTGCCCCCTCCTTGAATCCTCCAGATTTCTCCAAAACAGATTATTTGTCTTTCTTGGAAACCTCCATAAACGGCAGATTTTCAATAGATTTAACATCCCTTGAAAAGAATCCTCCCACAATCAGAATTGGACACCCAGCCAATTTGGAGGCATTTGGCAGACATTGCTGATAGTCCACAAGCCTCAGATTGTTCAAGGAGGGAAAAATTGGCCTACCACAGTTCACCACTTCTGATCTGTAGAAAGGGTATTCACTTTGTAAAATCTAGACCTGGCTCATAATGTTTAGGGTTGAGGTGGAACATTACTGTATTTGGCCCTTAAAACTGTCTTTTTGGAAGCAGAGATATCCAGACACCACACACAATGGGGTAAGGGAAGCCCTCCAAGCCCAAGATCAACCTGATCCCCATTTGTACTGGCCAAGGCAAGAGGATGGACAGTTACATTCTCCACTTTGAGGATCCAAATGCTTCAACATGACTTGCCACCCTCTCTTTGAAAGGAATGAATTTATGGCCAATGAATGAAGAAAGATTGAGGATGCTGTGGTCCCTTCCCTCTACATCCAAGGACTAATGTAGGAAGAACACTGGCAGGAGGAACAGTAGTCCTTTATTCCATAGCCTAATTACTCACATGTTATCCCTGCTACTCTTCAAACATTTCCGCCCTAATGCATCTGGAGCTTAATGGGAAATCCTGGTGACATTCCCCACAAACAGACAAAAGAAGTCTGTTTCCTTTTACCGAGAGTGCAGAGGATTTTATGTTGCAGCTAATCCACATATTCCCTAATCAAAGGATAGAAACAGCCACATAACACAACTGAAGACCAAGGTTTCACTTTCAAGCAGCAGTTTTTGGCAAGACTCAAATTACATTCACAGTCATAAAGAAGTTTTTTATTGAATGAACACTCAGGCTGCAAATGAACGCTCATTATGAGAAGATCATAATGTATGAACTTTGAGAGATGGAGGGAGGGAATCAGAGAAGATAAAAACACATTCATTAAAGGGGTGGGCTTATAGAAGAGCTGTTATTATAAATATGAATAGATAGGTCAAGAAACTAAATGCCCAATTGTGGAAGGGATTTGATCTCCTTCTCTTATTTTATGAAACTGGATGCACTGAACACAATGAAAACAGCTGAGCAGAATGCTGGTATGAGAGATGGTACTTGAATATTATTCACTAAGAAAACAATCATATTGTTCTGAGAATAGCATCCCATAGTCACAGGAAGTAACAGCAATCTCCTTTATGGTCTTAGATTCTCATCTCAGTGGGCAAGATGGGATTTTCTCTCTTTGCCCTTCTCAGCAACTGTAGAGATTTCTGGATTGGTTTATTTTCTAAGGCTGGAATTTGTACTTCAGTGAAAGGAGGAAACTGATGTGTTGGAGATATTTCTCATCCCAAACCACATCATCCAGTACCCTTCCAATGAAGCTTTTTTTGTCAGGAAGTGGAGGACCAAAGACCTCTCCCTAGACAATCTTCAACAACCAATGAGTCATGCTTTTCAGTACAAAACAATATCTTTCCTTAGTTGCAGGTGTCTTCCTCCTGCAATTACAGCAGCTGGCTAACCAACATAGGTATAAAAATGAGAAAGGGGAAAACCCTACTTTGCTCAAGTAGAACAACAAAGATCCCTGGGGGCAAGCTCAATGGCTTGCTTCAATGGTCAGACAAACATCTAAGGCAACCTTTGTTGTCGTTGTTGTTGTTAGCTGCCCTTTTTATCTGCTTCACTGTCCAGCTCTTGCATAAGTACATGTTGATGGGGAATACAATAGTTTGGACAATTTGTGCTCTGTTGTATATCTTTACTCTTTAGGAACTTTTCTACCTCATTCATGGCTGCCCTTCCCATTCCTAATTTCCTTCTGATTTATTGACTGCAGTATCCATTCTGATCAATGTTTGATCCTAGATATGGGAAATTTTTACTGTTTCAATTTCCTCGTTGTCTACATTGAATGTGTGTAGGTCCTCTGTAGTCATCATCTTATATTTAATTATGTTCATCATTAAGCCTACCTTGGCACTTTCCTCCTTGACCTTCTTCAGTAATTGCTCCAGGTTGTTGGTTTCTACTAGTAGTATTGTGTCATCTGCATATCAATAGATAGTTAATGTTCCTTTCTCCAATCTTCACTCCTCTGGCCTCTGAGTCTAAGCCTGCTCTGATATATTTTATGTACACGTTCAGCAAATAGGGTGATAGAATGCACCCTTGCCTGACCCCTTTGCCAATTGGGATCCATTCTGTTTCTCTGTATTTTGTTCTAACCATAGCCTCTTCTCCTAAGTACAGTTTTCTCATCAGGGCTATCAGATGTAGTGGCACTCCTATGTCATTAAGAGCAATCTATAATTTTTTTCATGATCTATGCAGTCACATATTTTGCTATTGTCTATAAAGCACATGCTGATTTTTTTTCTGGATTTTTTTTTTTTTGTACAGTCATAATATGTTTGCAATGTGAGCATAGTATTTCTTCCTTTCCTGAACTCTGCTTGCACCTCTGGGATTTCACTTGCCATGTCTGATTTGAGTCTATGTTTCAGAACTTTGAGCATAATTTTGCTTGCATGGGAAATTAATACTGTGATCTTATAGTTGCTGCAGTCTTTTATGTCTCTTTTTTGTGGATTGAGGTGTACATTGAATGTTTCCAGTCTGTTGGCCACAGTTTTGTTTTCCATACTGGTTGACATATATTAGTTCACACTCGAGTTGATTTTGTCTGTGTGGATTGTAGCTGGTCAATTGGAATATCATCTAATTGTTCCTGGTGACTTATTTTTCCCCAATTTCTCTTTTCACAGCTTCCACCTCATTTTTTAGAATCTGGGGTTCATCTTCATATGCTTCTTCACTCCATGAGAAGATAATGTGGTAGGAACTGACCCTAAGGTTTGCCTATACAACTGGTAATGGTTTGCATATTGTCCACTATGGAAACACAATTGTAATCTAACATGGATAATAACCACTAAAAGGTCTATTCCACATTGTTCTTTAAAAAAAAAAAAAAGCTTTTAAAAACATTTTGTTTGAGTTTCCAGAGCTATTTTTTTTAAAGAGAGGTTTTGTTGTCTTTTTAATTTTGTTTCCATGTATTGAATGTTTTATTTAAATATTTTAAATGTTTTTATTCACTGTACATTGTCTTGGGATCCCTGCTGGGCTGAGAGACAATAACCAAATGCCTAAATAAATAAATGAAGAGGTGTTCACATTGCTTTATTATATTTTTATATTGTACAGGTTTTTACTTATATTTTATGAACTTCCCAGAGAAACATAATCAATCAATCAATCAACATATTTTAACATATTGTGTGAAGAACAAATAGTAACTAGCAATTATTGTCCCAGAAAGGAGAATATACTCCATATTATCCTTGATATGATATATAATTTACATAAATTTTGTACATATAAATCACCACAATTGGCAATTTATATGTACAACAACAACTGAATATGAAGCAAGGACTCATTCATGTTTGTATATAAGCCAGGGGAGAAGAATAATGAAATTAAATTAAAACGAAGAAACAACAACAAAAAGTGGGGAATAGTAAGCCCAAAGCCTTGAAAAAGTGAATCTAGAAAGAAACTTGGTTTTGAATTCAGAGCTTAGGAAACTCTGCCTTTTTGAACAACGTCTCCCATTGAACCACATTCAGTTGGCCACTGGCTGTGATACTGTGAGCGATGTTAGTCCCCCAAAAATAACTTTGTCTTGGTATTTAAGCAATATGCTATCCTACAGCATGTAAGGAGGCAAACATAGCAAATACATTTTTCTCAAGTTCCGTTTCTACACTTTCAAGGATGTCAAGGCATAACCCGATAATTAGATATAACTCCCCAAAGAGAATTATATCCTTGCCCCTTTGTAATAAAAGTATGCTAGTCCAAATGCAGAGAATTGTGCATTTCTTTAAAAATGTTTTTCATGTCAACCTATGTTTAAAACTATTCATTCTACATTTTTATTTTTCAATAGCCAAAATGGAAGCAGCCACAAAAATGAGAGAAGTACAGGTTGAGTCTCCTTCATCCAAAATATCTGTATCAGAAGTGTTTGGGATTTTTTTCAGATTTGGAATATTTGTATATACACAATCAGACATCCTGGAGATCTAAACATAAAATTGGTTTATGTTTTGTATACATTTTATACACATTAGATACGGGAAATGCTCAACTATTATGGGATGTGTATAGGTGTGTGAACACATGCATAGAAATAATGTGGAATGTTCCAGAAAGATTGGTTAACTAACTCAAACTTTGGAGAAGAACTTGTCTCATGGCAAGTCCAATCCATATTTTGCTAGCTGTGATTGTTCCTAATAACTTTAGAGCAGCTCAAACAATAAATTCAGGAGAGTGCAGACAAACAACAATATTATCAAGTCTCAGCTTATTAACATAAAATGAAAATATAGGCCCGTGCTGAAAAAGGAGAAAATACATACATTTTTTCCTAAGGGTACAATGGTTGGTGTAGAAAAATAATAAAATGAAATTAACTCAAAGAAACAATATGGGGGAAGGGTTAGAAAGCCCAAATCCTTGAAAAAGTAAATCTAGCCAGACACTTGGTTATGAAACCAGAGCTTGGAAAACCCTATCTTTTTGGACTATGTCTCCCACAGACTGATAGATTTAAGAAACTCAGCTGAGGGTGCATACAAGAGACAGGCACGATGGCAGTTGATGACACTCATGGCAGTGAAGTGGCAAATTAAAGGAGCCATGTTGGGTGCTCAATATATTTTGTGGGGCAGGAGCCAGCACCATGAATAGCTCTTTGAGGTTCAGACTACAACCCAGAACAGATTCACCACCCCAGTGACATGGAAGCCACCAGTTGCCACCAGTTGTACTGACAAAGTGTTGACAGAAACTTCTGAATACAGTGATATATTTATTATCAGTATATAATGACCTACAGCAGCATGTTTCATGTCCTCTATGAAAAAAATTATAAAAGACTTTGGGGATCATGCCAAATTTGTTCATTAAAGTTTATGAGGTTTTCTGAAAAATAAACAAGATAAATGTAATACTCAAGTTAAACAACTCCTTCATGAGTGAGACACTCCGACAGAGATTGTGAAACAAGTTGACAGTAAGTGTATGTGATGGACATTTGCAACATACAATATCAATGTAAGAGGTTTGTGAAGAGTAACTCTGCTAAAGCATTTAGGGCAATATTGCCTTTGGCATACTAGAATTATGACCTTTTCTGAAAACCTAAAAGTGTGTACCCAAGAGATGTGAATGAAAAACTCCACAGACACAGCTAAAAGTACAGCTTTCTTTTCCTAAAACAGTAGAGGAAGAAGAAAAGGAGCTATTTTAAAATTCCCTAGAGTAGGAGAAAATATTGGTGGGAGTGAAAATGGCTGTAAGAAAAAAAGAAATGCACACAAGCTTTTCATATGCTCTATTTGGATGGCTCTGACCTTTTCTCCAGTGCTCCTTCCTTAAGTAATAGTTTTATCCACTCCCAAATAAAATGAAATAAAATTGTGATTTATGTACACAAAAATTACACATCACATGCAATTTGCCCATCCACTGAAAGCTTGTGCACATATCTTCCAGATGAACAATCAATATTGAAAGAAGGAACATAACTTATATTATTCTCTTAAAGCTCAAAGTGCCTACATAAGCAACAAATGAAGCTTTTGAAAAGGGTATGAAAGGAATCTATCCATTTTAGTTACTGCAGTAGATAAGAGTGTCAGTGCAGTATAATGGTTAGAGTAGAGTGTGGCAGAATGGTTAAACTCTGGCACCTTGGAGAACCAGGTTCCACTGAACCATAAAACTTACTGGGAAACCTTGGGCCAGTCATCCTCTCTCAACTTAGCCTATCACAAGGGTTGTTGTTACAATAAAGTAGACACTATATGTGATATGCACCACCTGGATACAAAGTGCCATCACTAGGGGATGCATTGGTGCGGACCGCACCGGGTGACATCCCAGAGGGGGTGCCACCCTTCAGGAGGGAGGAAGGCGGCTGCCTTCTGGGTCCCACACGGCCATGGCCATGCAGGTCTCAGAAGGCTGGGTGGCCAGCTGAGCATGGCCCTTACCTCGCTGACACAGCACCATTCTAACTACTGCAGCAGCCAGGTGGAGGCAGTGTCCTTTTGGTCCCACCTCCAGAAGCCCTGCACCTCCAAACAGGGTGACACCCTGGGCAAGGACATCACTGGCAATATATACTGATCAGGCATCAGAAGCCTAAATAGATAAATATACTATTTAGAATATTTTATTTCTTCCTACTTTTTATCTATGTAGGTTTTTATCTGCTATTGAAAACTATGGCAGAAAGTAAACATATTTTAGAGATTATTTTAAAAGTGCTTTTTAAAGGGTTTTGATGGTTTATTCATGCATCCAATATCAAATTTTAATATGGCCAAAGTATCTAAACTCTTTACAGTTAAATGCTGCTATTCCCTGAGCCAGGATTTCACAGAAGGCCTCTCCTAAGGTCCTAACCTAGCATCTTCCAGATGCCTTGAGTCCAGAATGCACTGAGGAAACAATCCAGTTTGAGCTCAGTGCTAGGGAATCCTGGGAATTGTAGTTTATTGTGGCTCCAGAGCTCTCTGACAGAGAAGACTAAATGTCTCAGAAAACTACAGTTCCCAGAATTACCCAGCTTTGAGCCAAGACAGTTAAAGTGGTCTCAGACTGGATTATTTCTGCAGTTTTGGACCTTGGACCTTCATTAGCCCAGTCAATGGTCGGAATGGTTGGGAGTTGTAATCCAAAACATCTGTAGAGTACCAGGTTAGGAAAGGTTATCCCAAGAGATATAAAGAAGAAGCTTTAAGCCATTTGCAAGGTAAGGAAAGAAAGGTATAGAAACCAGTTTGTAGGCATACCCACCTGCCAGTCTAACAGTATAATGTAGCTGATACAGGGAGCGTCTCTATTTCTAACTGAAATTTATTAGGCATGGTCTGGAGTCTGGTTGATTTGATTTCAATTTTTCTGTTACCTCTGTGGAATAAATTATGTATTTGCGAGTGTACTTCTTTTATTATTGTATAAAATTTAAGGCATCTACATTCATCCACATTTGCTGGGGTTAGGGGCACAGGGCCCCTGTGAATGTGGCAAGACCACAAATAACAAAACACTATGTTTTTACCTGAGAGAACACCTCTTTAGGAATCTCTAGGAATCTGCTGGACATTGACCATAAAATTGTGCTTGGAGGAGTTACAAATGTCTAGTGGGGTGTTGTCTCTAGGAATCTCTAGGTTCATCAGTGCAACGTTTGGTTAAAGTTGACCACAGAGTTGCACTGGAGGACCTAGATATTTGTAGAGAGATTATATTAATAAAATCCGTGAATAATCAAATCCACAAAAGTCAAAGACACAAATGTGGAGGGATGAGTGTACTAACGACTGTCCTGTTATCACAGTACTGGCTGAAGCTCAGGGAATTGCTGTGCTTTTCTGGGTTTTCTATCTATAGTATAAATCTCAGAAATTGGTAGGGTGACCTGATTATTGGTTATGTTATGAGATGGAATTCCTGAACCAGCTTCCATCTTTATATGTACAATTAAAGTTCATAAAAAATTCTTTTTGCTTCATCACAGGATTCTAGACCAGAAACTTAACAATAAAACTCTTCCCATATCTTTGTACAATATGCTCAAAGAAGCTGAGAGTCACCCGGCAAACTACTACAAAGATCAGGATTTATTTTTTGCTTGCTTCTTTTGTTCTATGACCGTGGTTTTCAACCTTCCTAATGCTGCGATCCTTTAATACAGTTCCTCATGTTGTGGTGACCCCCAACTATAAAATTATTTTCGCCATGTGTTTTCCAATGCTCTTAGGCGGCCCCTGTGAAAGGGTCATTCGACCCCTAAAAGGGTTGCAACCCAGAGGTTGAAAATGATTATTAAAACAATTTCAAGGAGTCTCCAACTGCCTTCTGTGAACACAGATAACTCAGACCATTTCATCCTGTAAACTCGGGACATCTTTGGGCAGCAATAGACCAACTGGTGCCCCTAAATATTATTGGACTACAATCTGCAAACCATCAGCTGACAGTTCACAGCACGTTTCCAGGAAACAATGTGAATACAGCAATGACATGGACCAAATATTATACCATTCCTTGGCACTCGGTGTGTGTGTTTGAATTTGTCCTATTAGATTGCTTGAGAAGCACTGTCCTACACTTGTCTTATAGTTTGAACTAAGTTCTGGCATTCTAATTAACAAGGTGACAATCTACAAGCTGTTGGGGTAAATGAAGGCGCTCCCAAAATAAAACAATAGCAGGTAGAAGGGGCTTGTCAGCAAGACAAAGGCAAATATGCCTTTATAACTATGTGGGAATATGATCTCTTAAGGTACACCTCATTTCTTGTAGTCACTATTTAATAAAAATATTTTACAGTTTCTTTCTTTTTGTCTCTTTCTGTCAGAATGCAGTGAGGATTTACAGTACTAAGTACAAGGTCCCTTGTACCCCTTAAAACAAGGATAAAGAAAGGCCCCATATCATTCATGTGGGATGTGAGTTCTTTCCCCGCACATCTGGCATTGCCACAAATCACTCTACTTTCACGACTTCCACATTCCCTAGGAGACAACCATACAGTAAGACAACACCTGCTACCTCCAAAGTTTGGTTAGCAGAGACAAATGTGTTCTCTGTCTGGAATAATAAAGGTTTTCTGTAGCTCCTGCACTTTTCCTTCATGGAAAAGGTACAAGGAATTATACATAAAGAGGAGAGTTAAAGACATCATTTGGAAGATTTTATGCTACCTCCAATTAAAAGGGAAAAAATTCAGTAAGATCCCTTCAAAGCTGTTTTAAAAAAACCCTTAGGGGATTAATGTACACATCAGCTTGGAAAGCACAAGAACACCTGCAACTGAAGTAAGCCTGTCATTTAAAAAACTTGAAGGATTTGCTAATTTGTGTTCCGTGCAATTCTTATGTTTTAACGACACAGCACACAGAAATCCTTTAGGCAACAGCCCCTACTTCATGACACAGTCTTCCATAAAGCAATTTGCCTTCTTACATCTCAACAGGTCCTCAAGCTGAAGGCAAGGATGTAACTTGAAATGAAGGTCAATCGTCTCAAAGAAATAGCCTGAAACAAATACCAGATTGCACAATTGTAATTAGGGCATGCTATCCAGGTCATTGGTTTGTAACCAGTCCAGCTGGAGAGAACTAGACGGATCACAACTTGAAAATCAGGGGCATCTCTGGGTTACAACTGCTTTGCAGAAGGAATACATGATTCAAAGACTTATTTGTAATAGATAGGATTCAACATTAACATCAAAATAAAAAGATGAATACCAAGAACCAACACTGGCTGCTTCACAAAACATTATTGTGTTTTGAGATGGCAGAGATCTAATTGGACAAGGATTGTTTTCTAAGGAATGCTGATTCAGTTGTAGGGACTAACCTTACATTGCTTCTTCCAACACAACTTCTGTAAAGAAAGAAAGAAGTCTCACTTTTTTCATGCTCACAATGGCTGCATCTGCACTGCAGAAATAATCCAGTTCTACACCACTTTAACTGTCATGGCTCCATGCTATGGAATTCTGGGATCTGTAGCTTGTAGTAGCACCAGAGCTCTCTCACAGAAAGTAAATATCTCAAAAAACTACAACATGTAAGCTAATTGCCCCCCCCCACAACCTGGGTACTCATTTTAGTGACCTACGGAAGGATGCAAGGCTGAGTGGACCCTGGAGCCCTGCCTGATACTGAACTCACAACCTTGTGGCTGTGAATGGTTGCAGTACTGGCATTTGAACACTGCACCACTGGGGCTCCTAATCATCATTGTATCCTAAGGAAACAATCAGGTAACAAATTGATGTGACGAGGAAATCTCCAAACTGGGTTGTTACAACAACAACAAAAATTAATCAGATCCAAATAATCATTCATGATACTGCCATTTCATAATCTGTATTCTCCAACAGGGACACATTTGACCAAGGAATATCACGGCGTGGTCAAGATGGTAAAAGCTATTAATGAGGAAGAACATACAAGCTAAGAGAGGCTGGACCAGCTTGCTATTTGGCTCCCTCCTCTTCTTCTCCTGCTGAGTTACTTAGGTATGAACTACTTTTGCCTCCTGAACTCAGCTTGTGCCAATGAAGTAAGCTGAGGACAAAGGGGGAGAGCAGGAGGAAGAAAGATAAACTAGATCATGTTAAAAGCAGCTGAATAAGTGAGATGAAAGAGGATTAATCAGGATATCCCATGCCAAATTAGGACAATTTGAGGATGCATAAGTCATTTGTTGAGGCAAGCTTTCATGACAAGAATGTACCACTGCAACTGGGCATTCATTTGGGGATCTTTAATAAGAAAATACATCTAATTAAAATCACACCATACAGTTCAGCCAATGGACAGACAGAAAGATAGAACATTTGATGATCTAAGTCTCATTTTGATTACTCCGGCCTGATACACACCGCCAGGATGTGATGTCCTGGCGGTGATAGTAGGGCTCGGGACCGCACACCAACTGCATGGTCCCGAGCCCTACTATGTGCCGGTGGTGCCACTATTCAGCAGCACCACCCGCATGTGGGGCGTAGGGATGATGTGTGGGAGCACCCATACATCTATTCCCAGAAGTGGCGTCATAAGGGCTGTGACGCAGTGCTTACAATGTCGCAAAAAAGGATCCGCTCTAGGTGGCTCCTTTTGTACTGCGCAGCTGCGCCATGCAGTTTGGTTGCCGGGGCAATGCTGAGCCATTTAAAGGGCTGGCATTTATCTACCAGCCTGTACTGTGCCTCCCTCCCTCCCTTCTCTCTCTCTCTCTCTCTCTCTCTCTCTCTCTCTTTCTTTTGGTAAATGCTGGCCTAAAACATGCCTGTGGGTTAATAACATTAAAAAAACAAAGAGATAGAGAGAGCGAAGCTGTGGCCTACTAAGAACAGAGAACAGCAAAAGATGGACCCACCACCCTTGGAAGGGCCATCCCTGGCCTAAAAGAATGTTCTACTCGCATACACTTGCATAAATGTAGATCATTCTATACCAGTGATGGCAAACATTTTAGAGACTGAGGCGGGTTACACACCACCATTTAGTACGCGCTCCACGCGTCCTAGGGTTAGGAAGGGGCGTGCTACAGTTAGGAAGGTTCTCACCTTCCTAACTGCCCCTCTGCCTAGGATGTGCGGAGCGCATACTAAATGGTAGCGCCTGTCCACATGGGCACTGCCATGTTTACGTCTTGGATGCACAGTGTCCAGACGTGGCGCAGCAGAAGCGACGGCGTGAGTGCGCGCCTCGCGATTCGCGCCATCACTTCCGGGGGCCAAAAAGGAGCGCCATTTTGGAGCTCCTTTTTAGCGGCGCCGGGAAGCCTTGCGGTCTGGCTGCTGGGGCTTCTCGGTGCAGCTAATGGAGCCGGCGCCAGACCGACCGCTTTTGGGCAGTCTGTAACGCACCTGAGTGCCCAAACTGCAACCCAAAACCCACTTATTTATCACAAAGTGCCATGTCCCTCTGACTTTCTAGTAACAAAGTCTGGCAAAGTCTGTGCTAAGGTGATGGCATGTGAGCCCACAGAGAGGGCTCTGAGTGCCACTTCTGGCGCTCGTGCCATAGGTTTGTCAGCACTGTTCTATACTATCAACAGCCCAAATAGAGCATGGTTCTTGAACACATGGATCATTCTATATCCATTCAAATGATGGAGTTAGAGCCCCCCTACAAACCTCCTTGTTCAATTCAAGGAAGTTGGGGACTATGGTCGGGGAGGGATATAGGGACTGTCAACCAATATATAGTGCTCCATGCATTTGTCTACTGTTACCCTTCACATTTCATAGCAAATCCCAGGGGAAAGACTAGAATAAAATTCCTAGCTCTTAATTTTAATCTATTTTTAAACGGACTCGGATCCTGCATTGGTAAAGATGGGATGACTGATTGATTGACTGACTGACTGAAATCTCCTCAAAAGACAGCTTTGATTCTTTGGTACAACATATTACCATCCAATTTTAGTTTGTCAGAGAAGAGGGCCTCAATTGCTATCATCATGTCGTAACATTTTCTAGGTTAAAAACAAATGCCCTAACTAATAATTCTTGGGAGTGAATATTAATAAACATATTGTCCTCTATAAAGATCTCACTCAATATTACTTGCGTCATTAACTGCCATCTCTTAACATTATCTTCAGTAATTCATACTATATAAAACTTTATTAGGTATCTTTAATGAACTCATTCAAACACTTGTTCATATGAAAAATGTCTCCAAATGTATCAACAATTCTGAGCCAGTATCAAAATATTTATGATGCAGTCATGCATAATATTGCTTTTAATATTTATCTGAATTGTCAATTTCACAGTGAATATATGCATGCTGTCCTTGTGTGTCCTTTGTATTCAGTCCCTGAAGACAAAGTAATTTGGCTAGTCTCCAGATTCAAAACACTGTTCAAAATCACAAGTCCCTTGGTGAATATGTATTGCATCAAAAAATAAATATAACATGTGGGACAATTATAAATAGCTTGTACTTCTCTGAGCTTTAACCCAACCTTTTTGTTATTCCGAAATGTTTGATTATTTCAGACATACGGAACACTATGTGAAACATTATTTAATTAACACAATATAGACAATAATTTACATCAAAGCCAAATGCCTTTACTGAGGCAAACTGCACTGAAGAGTTTCCACAAACATTACCAAAATAAACTTTTAAGGCAGTGACTAGTAAGCAATAGCAGACTGAAATTCAATAATGTCTTACAACCCATTACATGATTTTGCTCTGTTTCTAGGGCATTGTCATTTTGTAGCTTTATAGCTCTTTATTCGGAAACTGATGATTTTTAATTTTTTATTGCCTGATGAGGTCTGTACAATTGAAAAAGATGTGTATCCCTTTCCCAAAGCTGGTAGGACTATTTGACAGAACAAATGACCAACAACCAGTTTATTATGAGGAACAAACATTTGGACGGCAGCTTTAAAATATGTAAGGTGCAGAATTCAGCTCTTCTCCCGATCTCTTGCAATAAGGGAAGTTGGCAAAATCTGAGAGGAAATCATTCCTATCCTCTTTAAAGTTCACTGAGTCTTAGCAAAATTATCTTCTTTCTCTAAATTCAAAGACTATCCCCTGCAATTGTCAGCATTAGGAAGAGGCTAATAAACCATGAAGCAAAGTAATGAGAAGATAAAGAGACAGGCATTAGCCATTGCTAGATAGGTGGGAAAAGGAATACAAAGCAGCCTATATTGTTATTATTATTCAAATCTTGAGACTTTGTGGTGGTTGTGGTACCTGGTTAGTGCATAGATTAAATATCGTGCCTCTGAACTCATCCTGACCCTTGCTGTGAGTCATTATCGAACACAGATACTGCGGAAGGCACAACATTTAGTGAGAGATCAATAAATCTTTGTAAGCAGAGGCTTTTATATACTGAACTACTATTGCCACACATTAGCATTTGTCATTTCCTAAACCACTAAAATATTAGTAAGGAGAGCAGATAGTCTATCAGTAAACAGAGAGACACGATTTTTATATTCCCTTTCAAATGTCAAGAAAAAAATCAATATAGCTCCAAATAAAATTGTAGTGTCAATATTCAGCCAATATATTAACCATGGTTAAGAGATCAGGCTGTGTGCTCCCTTATACTCCATCTCTCATGTCAATTCCCCGTGCAAAAATAGTGGAACAAAAAATCCACCAGCACCAATCAGTGTTAGTTTTGACCAGTGCTTGTAAACCAGGTTCACACACTGGCCAAAATCCTACTGGGACCATGTATTCCATTAGCGTTCTCCCTCTCTGTGCATTTCCCACCATTCAGGCTAACTTAGTAAGCTGTTTTGCATATTTAAAAGAGTCTATAAAAAGCAGCTGTTATATATATCTCTCTTCAACGGAACATTTGTTACTTTAAGCAGTCCAATTTATACTTCTCTAATGCAATATTTACTTATTTGTGTTCCTACTATGAAACTGGAAAATTGAGATCATACGCTTTTCACACTGCAGGCTACCCAATCTGCAGGAGCCACATAGTTTTCAAATGACAAGTCTTACAAAGCCTCCAGCAATGCTACAGTTTTAGGAGTTCTTCTCTCATAAAAGACAGATGAAATGTGCGAAGGCTGATTACATGTGAAGGCTATTGCTTTCAGACTTCTCCAGATTTCATTGTGACTGCCATTTAAGGATGATTATTAGATTAAACAGATACCTGATGGGTCAATATTTTGCCGACACTTTTCTTTTCACAACTTTCTTGTTAAACAAGACTACTGCATTGCTTGATTTTTCTTCTGCCTTTCAGTATTGTCTAGATGTGCTCTATATCTTAACATTGATCTATGGATATAAGGAAAATGGAGAATCAGACTTTTTTTTAGTGTAAGTTTGTCAGGCATCCATAATTTGACTGAAAAATCCCCAGTCAACGATATTCTTGTGTCCCTCTGTCTTTCCAACTGCCAGAAGATGTAATGATGGCTTCAAGAGGGTTTAGATATTATTCAGAAACTTAAGGTCCTTTCACACTACACAGTTATAGCACTACAATTCCCCTTCAACTGCCATGGCAACATCTTGTGGATACCTGAGGTTTGAAGTTTGATGAGACAGTACAGCTCTCTGGATGAGAGTTCTAAATACTCTTCCTGAAACTAAAAATCCCAGTATTCCTTAGGATGAAACCATGGCAGTGAATGTGCAATGACAGTGATATGGTTGAGTAGTGTGAATGGGCCCAAGATGCTGAGGCAGAAGTGCAAAACTGCCATTCACAAGTTGATGAACAACAGCAAAATGTTATTGGCTATATGGCCTTTCTGGAGATAACTGTCAAGCCATTGTGGGATGCTAGCCAAAACCATATTTTGATCTGTTCCTTTAGGGCTTTTCTTGTCCTTTGGGGTAGTTTATTTATTTATAGTAATGTACCAAATATGCTGTCAGCCTCAGGGGAACATCCTCTGAACAAATCTTGCCAAGAAAATATCATGCTAAGGTTGCCATACTTGAAGGCACACAACAACAACCAGATGTGCATATGATGTAAAATGATATGTTAATGTTGCCATTATTATCATTTATATCCCATTTTCCCCCAATGATAAGGCTAAAAATGGCTTACAAATTACTATTACTTAAAAATAATAATGCAATGTTGACATGAGGTTTTTTATTATTATATTTGATATGCCACTCTCTTGCAGCTGACATATCCTATTTCAGTGTGTAGTGAATCCATTTTGTGGTTTATTCCAGACTTTTAAAGAAGCTATCCAAGGTGCTGAGCCCTTTCTTCAAAATAGGTTCAACGTCTTGAATGTCTGCTTTAAATGAGCATATTACAAAAGGAAGTCCACCAAAGTGCCTCCACGGCTGCATTTGCACTGTAGATATAATTCAGTTGGTCACCACTTCTGTTGCCATGGCTCAGTGCTGTAGAACCCTGGGAACTGTAGTTTGTTGTGGTACAGAAAAGCCTAACTACAGATCCCAGAACTCTCTAGTACTGAGCTGTGGCAGTTAAAGCAGTGTCAATATGGATTATTTCTGCAGAGTGGATGCAGCCAGGTGAGGCTTTGAATGTGCAATCCCACTGACTGATGCATGGAATTTTATGGGAGGCCCAGGTAATTATAACTTTGATGTCCAGCTCTCAATCTTTTTCTTCTTATCAGAAAAAAATAAAAAATAAAATAAGGGCTATTAAGGGATGAGGAAAACCAGCACAAGAACCAAATGATGCTTTCAGAAAGAATTACACTCAGTATTTTCTATTCTCTACAAAAGTCTCAGCTGAACTGCATTTTGATCTTTCCACAGACAGTGTTTAGCGTCATTAAACTTGAGGCTTGGTTCAGCGATCAGCAAATGGGACTATACCCATGTAAATTATCCCTACATTCCTTGACAGCTGTTAAAACTCCATTTTCCCTTGTAATTTACAACTAAGGTTAAAAAGACTTAGCACTTACAAAGCTAAATGAAAAAGTACCTATTATTATTATTATTATTATTATTATTATTATTTCTACAATGTTTTAAGTGATATGAAGAGGTGTATGGAAAAGGAACAAGGGGAAACAAACAAAAGAAATCAAACTTTTTTTTAAACTCTAAACATGAAAACCACTGGGAGACCTTGGGCAAGTCACAAGCTCTCAGCCTCAGGAGAAAGCAATGGCAAACATCCCCTGAACAAATCTTGTCAAGAAAACCCCATGATATCTTCACCTTAAGGTTGCCATAAGTCAGAAATGACTTTAAGGCACACAACAATAACAACAATAACAAAGTACCCAGCTTCATCCAGGTTGCAAATGAATTATTCCCATCCTTAACCCAGTGTTCTTTCCCTCACCACAACTCTTTTTTCCATACAGGCCTTCCTTTCATCAGCCATCATTATGCCTTCACCACTTTCATATACTGTAGGTTAGAAGCCACTTTGTCCCTCTCCCTCTGATGCTGTTTCTCTTCTCTTCCCCACTCTTTGTCGTCTTCCCTGCTTTTCCCCCCATCTTCCACACACATGCCTGTTCAGACTTTCCATCTCCTAAATTCTCTTCCCCATCCTTACAAGCAACCAGGATTGTCTCTCCCACCATTCAAGGTTGCCATATTCTAGTTGGTCAGATCCATCTAGTTGTTCAAATGATATGCAAATGATTTGCTCATTATACAAATCAAGTGATAATTTATGAAAGGGTTGACCAGCACATGTGTATATAAACAGATTTCTAACTTTCCACTCCTTTTAAAGGTGCTTTATTGATAGAAAATGCAAACTCAGGTTCTCTTAGAGTCTTTGTATGTAATATGAAAATGCACAACATGATGCCTAAAGCATTCACACACACCCATCATGACCATTTCCCCCCTTACCCTCTTTTCTCTTCAAGGGCTGTCATGCCTCTAAGAGCTGCAGGAGATACAGATATTTAACAAGTACAGCTTTCCCAAGAAAGACTGTTCCTCATTTGGAATCACACCTGACATATCTAAAATTATCCATTTATACCTAAAACTCAGGAAAGTTACACTGTATGCTCAAAATACTTTAAAAGGACTATTATTATGCTGATATTACACAGTAATAGCACTGACAACATTAAGTAATTCCTCTTATGCTGGCTATTTGCCATAATAAATGAAATGAAAGTAATTCCTCTCCAAAATATCCTTATCTGAAAAAGGTACTGCCTTCTGTTTTCAAAAACTGTCTTGAGGACCAACAGTCTTGGAACATGTACACAAGGCTTCCCACATTTAACACAAAGTTAATCTTTATCAAAGGTCAACTAGCAGTGTCTATTCAGAAGTTAAGTACCAATTAATTCAAAGGGACTTATGTCAGTATATTTTTGCCCCAGGATGTGTAAAATGTCTCAGGTGCATGCAATAGGTTAAAGAGGAAATGCTCACTAGTTAAGAAAGCAGATAGGAAGAGAATTAATTCATTTGAGATATGGTGCTGGAGAAGAGTACTGAGGTTACCATGGACAGCAAAGAAGTCAAACAAATGGGTCCTAGAGCAGATCAAACAAGAAATCTCCCTAGAAGCCAAGATGACTAGACTGAGGCAGTCAGCCACATCATGAGGAGGCATGACTCACTGGAAAAAAAATAATGCTAGGAAAGGTAGAAAGAAGCAGAAAGACAGGAAAGCCACATGCTAGATGGATGGACTCTATTAAGGAGGACTTGGGTATGGATTTGTAGGACCTGAGACAGAGCAATGGAGCATAGGGAGTCTTGGAGATATCTCGTCCACAGGTTTGCCATGGCTCAAGATTGACACCAGGGTGGATAACAACAAAAAAGATTAAAAGCCTCTTCGGAAAAACTTCAGCAGTTGTGAACTACTTCCAGACTTGGCAATGATGTTTGTCTTCTTGGCTGGCTGTCTTCTGTGTGTGGACTCAGTTTTTCCCCAGTGCTAACAATTTACTCCTCGATAAGCGGAGATAGGATGGTGGGATTACAGCCTGAAACACAAATAACTATGAAAAGTGAAATTTCCCCAGTACCATTCTCTCTCACTCACTCACTCACACCGTTTTTATCTGAATTTTGTTCATGCACATATGTGAAGGTCTCTGAGAAAATGGAATTTAATAGTATTCATAAAAACATTTTGATACAGCACATTGGGGTTTTGTCAGATTCACTGGTCTACTCAAAAATGTCTTGAAAGTAAACAGATGCTTAGTCAATAGTCCTTGATCATTTTCAAAATGCCACTATTTCCAGCTACTCAAGGGAAATGTTTTGTTCCAATTTCCTCATGGACATGGGTATGGGAGACACCTCTGATACAACAGGAGTGAAAGTGGTACTTTGTTGTTATTGTTATTTGCCAATAAGTTGACTTTTAATTATGGCAACCCTATGAATTAGAAACTTCCAAGATCCTCAGTCAACAATGTCCTTGCTCAGGTCTTGCAAACTCAGTGCCATAGCTTCCTTGATTGGCTTAGTATGTCCAAAGTATGACAGTCTCCATTTAGTCATCTTTGCTTCTACTGAGAATTCAGTGTTGATTTGTTCTAAGACCTTTCATTTCCCTTTTTAGAAGTCCATAGTATCCATAGGCTCTCCTTCAGCACCACATTTCAAATAAGTTTATCTTCTTTTCTTCTTTATCACCCAACTTTTATAACAGTGCATTGGAAAGTGATACTGCCGCTAATAACTTTTGCATTTGTTGCTTCTAGCTACCTTTCTGAACACCACTGCAGCTGATGATGATGCCAGTAATGAGGAAGGCCAAAGCAAGTTTTGAAAATAATTCACCCATTCAATTCAGAGCAAGAAACATGAATTCTTATGTAATTCAGTCTTACTGCCGTACTACACAAAAGTCCACATGAAGATGGTGAAGTGTGATAGCAGAGAGATCCACTTGGACCCATACATCTCCATAGAGTATAAGCTATAGAACTTGATTATAAGGCAGAATGTGAATCATCCAAACTGTCCTGTGATGAAAATCTAATCACTTTACTATGGAAAATACTGAGAAATATACCTTTTGTTCTTGTATGCCTTCAATTCATTTCTGACTTATGGCGACCCAAAGGTGAACTATCACAGGGTTTTCTGAGTTTCTGAAGGTCACCCAGTGGGTTTCCATGGCCAAGCAGGGATTCAAACTCTGGCCTACAGAATCATAGCCAATGACCAAACATTACGCAATGCTGATCTGCTTAATAATACATTGGTTCTATATGGTAGAGAAATAGCCATTTTTGAGACAGTCTTTCAGATATTCTAGAACTCTATCTTCTTTCAGTCAACCAGTGGCTATAACTGTTATACCACACTTGCTCACTGTTCTTCTATCATAAGTGACTGTCTTCAGGTAGAAAAATTGTACGTATTTGCATTTGAGGGGTGTTGGAAAATATCCCATCGAGATCAGAATTACAAGTATTAGCACCTTACCTCATTGGCTACATGGTGTAACAAGAATGGAGGGTGCAATGCAAAATGATTTAACCAGATAACGAATCTATCCAGGCATGCAAGCCTTTGCTCGAAACTAACACTTGTTATCTTTAGTGATATCTTATTCCATTGCTTGCAATAAAGCAAATGTTTAATGGGTTTTAGAAGTCTGCATGGGGCAACTGAGAGGCTTGGTATAATTAAAAGCTATTGGTGCATAACTTTGCACCTACATGTTTTTCATATTCACAGTATTGTGCCCAATCAGGTGTGAAATGCTGTGAAATATCACAGCTTTCTTTAAACCAGTGAACATCTACATAGGCCCATACATATACAATTACTATGTGGGCAGTGAAATCAGACAGTGGTGATTGTGGTAGGAAGCCACAATAGAGTTCTGAAAAAATAGAAACCTTCATTAACTTCATAGGCAGCTCAGGTGATTGTGTGTGTGTGTGTGTGTGTGTGTGTGTGCTGAAGGGTTATGCCAACAACAAATAAATTAGCGATACATGCATAACTAAAAAAAAATACAAAAAGAGGAATGATACAACAGTATTTTCATTGCCATGAACTCTGTTACAACCCCCAACAGAATGACTGTAAACTTTCTGCATCACAAACAGCTGATCCAAGCAGTAACTTTAGATTGGCTTGTGTGCACTTAGTGAGACTTCCCCTGGGCCTCTAAAATCAGATGCAAAGAGGGTTTTTTTTTTTTAAATAGTCCTTTCTTGCAAAAGCCATTTGCTATATTGCTTAGAAGGCTGCCTTTGGAGAAAGACAGCCAAAGCCTCTTAGGAGGTTGGAACTAGCTATAGGTTTGCCCATTTGTTTGTTTTGTTTTGCTTTAAGAACTTATTCAATGAAAATACTTGCAATATATCTTTCATTCTTCTCTTATGTGGTATTTTCCCCCTTACTAAAAGACTTTGAACAAAAGCTCAATAAAAATTGAGAGATGAAGTAAACTGTGTATTAAAATGTTGTAGAGCTGGGGATGTTTAGCCTGGAAAAGAGAAGGCTAAGAGGTGATATGATAGCCCTGTTTAAATACTTGAAGGGATGTCATATTGAGGAGGGAACAAGCAGGGACGTAGCTAGGATTTTAGGAAGGGGGGGGGGGTCCAGACTAAGTGCCACCATTATAATGGGGCTTGAGTGCGGCGGCGCAGCAGCACACACCATTCATTTTTCTAATGGAAGGGGGGGGTCCGGACCCCCAGATCCCCCCCCTGGCTACGTCCCTGGAACAAGCTTGTTTCTGCTGCTCCAGAGAACAGGACCCAGAACAATGGATGCAAGCTCCAGGAAAAGAGATTCCACCTCAACTTTAGGAGGAACTTCCTGACAGTCAGGGCTGTTTGACAGTGGAATGCACTCCCTTGGAGGGTGATAGAGTCTCCTTCCTTGGAGGTCTTTAAACACAGGCTGGATGGCCATCTGTTGGGGATGCTTTGATTGAAAGTTCCTGCATGGCAGGGGTTGGACTGGATGGCCCTTGCGGTCTTTTCCAACTCTATTGTTCTATGATTCTATGATTCCCTCCCAAGGGAAGCTAAGCTGGTTTCTCCTTTGCTATCCTTAGACAATCTATGGCCATCAATTTGGTTGTTGTGGAAAGTATTTTAAATGGATGGTCCTGGGTTTTTTTCTTATTTCATTTGTTATGTTTTAAATGCTGCTAAATAGTTTTAAATTAAATGTTGGTTTCAATATAATTGTTTCTTTAATCATTTCTACATTAGTTATTTAGTATTATGATTGACATTAGCTACATTCTGTTTTAATCTGTTATATCACATCTAAGTCCTCAAACCCATAATATTGATCACTTCAAGTGACTGATGCAACTTGGGCTGGAAAGAAACCAATAGTGAGTTTTTCTATGCATCCCTCTCAGGAATGACAGAAAGTCAAAAAGAAGATATTGTCAGAATGGGGGACCAAAAATTTAAGTTGCTCATTAATTGCTACTTAAAGAATAAGCATCCTTTGTTCAGGTACAGAGTTATGTTTAGAGGAATCTTAGCAAACCAGGTGCACTTTTGGCATGTTTGACTACAGCTCCCATCATTCCTAGCCATAATGACCCCTGCTAACTGGACAAGAGAGGATTTGTTCTTCCACCTGGAAGGTTCATAATTGGGGAAAGATGCCTTAAAAATGTATCACTCAGCCTACATTACAGAACTGCTATACAAATAAAATCAGGATACATTTTATTCTCAGATTAAAATAAAACTAAGTAAATCTGTATAAACCTTTGTACACCTTTTTTACATTTGCCTCACCATTCTGTTTAAGGAATACATGACTGTGAAGAGTGAAGAATCCTTTGAGGTAAGGGATTATCAATAGAGTATTGAGTGAAAATCATTTCCATAAATGTGTCTACAATATAAAATATGTTTCAAACAAATAAAGCAGCCAGCAGGGAAGGGAAAAAAATCCAAAGGCTTTGTCATGCAATGCAGCTGGCACTGAACACGCATTACATACAAGCCCAAAGCTTTGTTTGTGCTCTTCCATGCTGCTTGGAGGCGATATATTTTCTTCAAATGTATATTCTCATTTGCATAGTAAATTAAGAAATAAAATCTCTGTCTGTGTATTCCCACCATTAAATCAACTAGCCACCGGCTTATTTTCAATTGAGCTTTAATTGGACAGATAGTTTTAACTATCACAGCATGCCTGCAACTCCCTAGAGAAACATTTCTAGCACTTCCCATAGATGTCAGTGGCAAAAAAGAAAGAGTAAAGATTAGGACTGTGCATTTGAACATGTCTTTAGCTAGTGGGCAGTATCGTAATTACAGACCAGACCACGCTAAAGATACAATGGTCAGAAAGCCTTTGTGCTCATTAAAAGTGATCTAATGTTCTTGCATCACAGCATGTGATTGAAGCCATAAAGTTGGCAGTAGGTTTAGCAGCCTTCTTTATTCCCCTCATTTTCTTTCTTGATGTGCCTGTCAAACTGGCAACATCACAATAGGGAGTGGCGGAGCACAATCAAGCATCCTCCATATCAAAACAAATGGGAAAGAATGCCAAAATAAATGGAAAAGCATTTGTAGCACTTAGCATAATTCACCATGGTCTGTGTTGGGAAATGCTGCTCTTTTCAATTACAGCTCCCAGAATCCCCTAGCTAGAAGGACCATTGGTTGTGGTGACTGGGGGATCCTGGGAGTTACATTCCAAAAAAAGGAATTCTCACAAGTTTTGACCCTGACTATGTTGAATAGAAGGGCATATGCCCAACTGGAAGCTTATCAGCAGCGTTCTCATGTGCGGCAAGACATGTTCTCCCCCTGTTCTGTACCCTTCCGTTCTGTTCCCGTGCCACAGAGAGCCATTCAATAAGCTTCATAATTCCAATAACTCCTTCCACCATCCATATGGTTATCTACTCTCCTTAGCTTTAGGCAACCTCTTTCCTCCTGCTTTTGTCCCCAGTGACCATAGTTAAAACTGAACTTGTCATCTCATCACATTACCCACAATTTTGTATTTCTATTGATATTCACATATGCAACCAGCTCATTCATAGCTAGAAAGACTGGTTCCTAGGCACTTGATTTCTAGCATCTGGGGAAGTAGCATCAAGTCTACAAAAATCTATGTTACCAAGTTGTTTCTCTGAGTCATAAAGGGCACCAGCAGATCTCTTTGCATAATAATCATCTAGGTGATTTTTCTCCTCACCACACGAGAAGCATGGGCATAGGTGGCCGTTTGTAATGGAACAACATTTCATGTGTGAAATATGTTATAGAATGCAATGGCCCTTATGGCTGTGGCAGCTTGTTCTAATTAAACATAAATTCCTTTTTTTACAGAGTGAGGAGTTGTGCTATTGGTTCTTGCAAATAACATCACCAGGACAATGTAATTTGTTATACAAAGCCCTCCAGTTTCTTCCTCTCTCCTCCCCTCCATCTAAATGCTCACAGTAGCAATAGCAATAGCAAGTATATTTCTATTCTGTTTATCATTGAACTAGCACTCCCTAAATGGTTTACATTGTGTAAGCAAACTGTCCCAACAAACTGGGTACTCATTTTACCGACCTACAAAAGGATGGAAGGCTGGGTGGATCTTGGAGACCTGCCTGGGATTGAACTCACAACCTTGTCGCTGCAGTCCTGGCATTTAACCACTGCATCACCAAGGGATTGGGGGAAGGATTTTACTAGCAGAAATATATTGACATGAGCTGTCCCAGATGTAATGCAAAGTTATGGGTGGCTTGGTCTTCAGTGGGCAACCAAGACCCACCTTAAAAAAAACCCTGTGCCAGCCAGAATTGATTTGTTGATATGAATCAACATTGTTGCCTGCATTTTTAGGTTCTCTTTGGGTGACAGTCATGATGAGCATCTGTACTTCAAAATTCACCACTACACCAATGCTGATACACCAGTTAAAGCTCATTCATTGTTTGTACATTGAGCCTCTTATAGCCAGTTGCAGGTTTCATTCACAGCTACATTACAAAACTTATGGATGAATGTGAAAACATTTAAATTATTGGTTACCTAGTCTTTAAATAGAGAAACAAAGATTTTATGTATAAGATGGCAAATTTCATGTACGGGACAAATAGGGACATTAGCCTGCCTTTGTAACTGCATGAAGTGCAGAGCCCTGGGTTTTAATGTAATTCTGGGCTCTACACAGGACGATATTTTTTTCTGGAAAATACTTTGTGAACATAGGGTATGAACATTTCTTCATAGTAACCTTTGGTCTCTCTTTTAAAAAGAGCATGTTGCTGCATTTATTTTTAACATCATTTTGAAACAACCCCAATGGATAATCTCCTCTGACAATTGTAGTAATGTAAATCAGCATGTCTTCCTGAAACACTGGAGTAGCAAGCTTATAAAGTTGCCATAAATATTAATAGTCCTCAAACATTTGACTGGTGCAACTGTCTGTATACCTGATTTATTCACTTGCATAGAAAAATAGGCTGTGTGATAGTGGGGGAGAGAGGTATATGTGTATGTGTGTGTGTGTATTTTGCAAATGATCAGGCAAGTGTTTGGTATAACTAAGTTTGAGGCACACTGTCTGAAGGATTCTGGGACCTATGGTCCTAAAAAGTAACTTTTGCCATACTTTGTTCTTCAAAATATGTTTATGTATAGAACACAGCTACTGATGTATCTCACAGAGCTATAGTTTATATTCTAAACCATTGCTTATTCATATGGTATCACACCCAAATATGTGTATGTCTGTCATAAAGATGGGCACACATAGGAATAAAGCATGCAACTTAGTATGTTGCTTTTACTATAAAGCACTGGAAAGTGGGTTTCACAGGTTACTTATTTAAAATACAAGATTTTCTTATAATCTGATGCAAAAGCTCCAAACTATTTTTTCCACTGTTAATAAAACATGGGGAAATTTGTTGTTGTTTTATTTTTCTCCCATTAAAATCTATCTAAACAGTTAAGAGTGTGTAGGAAAAAGTCCCCTCAATACTCAAAACATTTTTAGGTTGCCTGAAGTAACAAGGAAGTAGGAAGTAAATATTACTCATTCCTTGATCAGGGCTGGAATCATCATTATTATTATGATTATTTTGAGGAAGGAAGATACTTCATCATGCCCTCATTAACCTGAAAGAGATCATAGGCATCAACATCACTTGTATCATGTTCTTGAAGTTTCCCAAGGAACTCGGTGGCTGAAGAAATACCGAAATTAGTAAGGAACAAGTTGGCAAAATGCAACAATTAAAAGTTGGCAACATGCAACAATTCCACTTTTTCCCTCTTTGCACACCCTCATATCTACTCCACAAATCTCCACCACATTTGAGAAAAATTCTGCAGTAACTCAGTTTTCACAATTACAGTGACAGAACTGCCACAGGTGACTGCTTCTCCCCAATGGTATGTTGGGGGCGGGGGTCCAGCACATCCTATTGAACAGATAGATCCCTGTAATAGTGTTCCAAGCTCTGGCAACACTATTGATCATGCTTAAGATGAAGACCTAGAGTTTATCACAAGAATGTTCATGTCTGATTCCCTCTAGCTTAGTTGTGTCTGACTCACGCTAGCATTTGTTGTCATTAGTCACCTTTGAGTCGATCTCAATGCATGGTGACCATGTGGATGAGACATCCTCAACATTCCCTATCCTCCACTGCTCTGCTTAGTTCCTGTAAATTCATACTTAGCATATTCAATATATTTTCTCTGTTATGCCCCTGCTTGCCCTGGTTGTAGCTCCAAGCCACAGTACCCACTGGATCATTCATAAAGCAATTAGAATGCCCTGACTATTTCTATAAAGGATGTACATTTTACCTTCAGGAAGCAACCTATCTGAATTTTCTTTGTGATATATTGGAATGCAATACAATGCAACGCAACAGAATGCTCTTCCACTCTCAGTGCCTGTGTGAAGATAATCGGGGCTATCAATCAGAAGCATATACTTGTCTCATAATACATAAAAATAATTCTTTTTTTGCAAAAAGAAAAGATACATCTTGTTCAAGGTGTACATTCTCAGAAACCTATTATTGGTTGACTGTAGTTACAAAAAACTGAAAGCACAAGGCAATCTCTGTATAAAATGTGGACAACAATTATTACAAGACTGTTGTCCATTATATGTGAAGTCATAGATAGCTGTTGCCAGTGAAGGATTTAATTTGTTTTTATGCTTGTCAGATTTGGGTTTGATCAAAGCAGGCTGAAAACAAAGACCAGGAAATCCATGGACCGTTGAACAGTTATTGAAATGTCAGCTTACTTTACTTGTTTAGTTCTACAAATTGGACTCATAACAAAGAAACAGTGATGAATAACAAAATCCTTTTGTGAGTATAAATTCTGCCATATGCTTTGAGGGGGATATTCCTACACAAACATTCCTCTGTAGTATAGTAAATGAAATCAGCCAGTGATGAGAACTTGGTGAAGAGGAGATTTGTAGTATAAGCAAAAGGGAGCACATACCCTTTGTATCCCAAAGCCAAGCTGAAATTTATATCTCATTTGCTATCTCAAATGGGTTGTAAATCCATAGACAACTAGCTAGGTTGTGTGCTGAAAGTTATTAAAAAGTTCAGTATGGGACCTGTTTTCTTTCAAACATATGTACCTTAAGATGCAAATAAATGTCACTCTTACATACAAACATCAGATTTATATGTACCATATCCACAAGAATATACAAATCTAAACTGTAGTCTCAGTGTAGGCCACATTTTAAGAAAAGCTCTTTAAAAAGACCTGAATAATCTACAAGAATAACATGAAAACAATGCGAGAAACAACAAGAAAGCTTTGAATTACCTTACTGAACAACAGACATGTTGAAATTCAGTTGTGGTATAGTATGTGATATCTGTACAATATACCATAGTGTTTAACTCGGAAAAACATTTCAAGTAACCAGAATTTATTTATTTTCTCTAATAAAATTAAGATATGCTATAACTATCAGTCTTGGAACATGATGTAAATAGTGTATTATGAAAAGCATGGAACACAGTCTATGTGACGGACTGTTTAGTATTTAGAATGTCAAACAAAGTCACACTTTGTTTGACTAAAGCTCCATCTCCAGTGCAGAAATAATGCAATTTGACATCGGTTTAACAGCCATGGCTAAGTGCTATGGAATTCTGGGATTTATAGTTTTGTGAGATGTTTAGTCTTCTCTGTCAGAGACCACTGATGCCATAACAAGTCCCAGGATTCTTTTGCACTGAGCTATGGAAGTTAAAGTGATGTGAAACAGCATTATTTCTGCAACGCAAATGCAGCCTAAGCTTCAGATTTCCTAAACATATATTTAAGGACTTTTGCACAAAGGGGTATACTCTAAGACTTGAAGTAATTTGAGGATTTTAAGGAAGAATGTGTCTTCTCTTGGCACGTTGCTGTGGTGAATCACACATTATCTAAATGTATATCTAAATCTAGGATCTAAACCTCAAAGGCATTAAGTCTTAAGGAGAAATATCATGCTAATCTCTGCAACTTGACCTAGTGAGTCATCCTTTCTCTTTTAACCAAACAAATTCCTTTCAAGTACCTTGTACTTTTCATATTGTATCATGAAGTGGTTGAAGGAGGGGCTTAGATAATAAGATTGAAATGTATTAATCTATGTAATGACGGAAGGTTTCAGGGTCTCCAAGGTCTTGTAAAAATGATTGCACTACAGTATAAGAAATAATTACAGTATTTCCAAATTATACAATCACAGACAGCTGAGGAAAAGAAATAGCAGCAAATCAAGAGAAAAATTATAAGAACAATGTAACTTTTTATTCAAAGTTTGTTTCTAAATCTAGGGATGTAAATCTTCACTTATTTTTTTATTTCACGTGAGACCAACAAAATTCCTTGGTGATTGAGATTATGAGAGTTTTGTGCAATTTCTTTGGATGATTTTTCATATTTTTGAAGTTTTCACAAAAATCTGTTTCAGAAAAATTACATTACGCAGAGCACATAGTTTTTGCTTCCTTGTGCTTTACGTTGCTTTAATCTTTCATTTTAAATGAACTATCATGTAATGGTTTTTAAACGTTTGTATTAATGACTTTTTATTGTGAAATATTTCAATATTCTGCTTTTAAATGCTTGTAAACTGCCTTGGATCCTGTACAAGGAGAAAAGTGGGATATAAATAATATATATATTATATATATATTAAAAAATAAAACCATTAATTGTATTTTGAAAAAAAAAATTATTACAAAAAGTCTGACCATGCAAAACAAAAGACTAAAAATGCACGAAAAAATTGTAACATGTTTAAATATGTTGACACATTAAATATGTTGACATATGTTTAAATATGTTGACCTTTCGCGTTGATGATGAGAACATCTGAGAATATTCTTTACATCCTACTTTACAGCCAAGAGAATGTTTCTAACTCTTCATGTTGGCTGTTGGATGACAGATACCCTTTAACATAATGTCTTGACAGGCAGGATACTCAAATGTAGGGAAAGATAATTTAAGATCCCAAGAAATTATAGCTCATGAGCTAAAATTAGAAGCTATACAAAGTACTGTAAAGGTTAAATCTTCCAGAAAATGACTGTGTTATACATTAGATAAAAGTCCAATAGAGATGTAATTTTGATAACTCACTGACCAAATTCACACAAACCTGTCAGAGACAATAGAATCCCAGTGTGTGTTTTGTCTCTGTTGTAGAATTCAAAGTATCTGTACCAAAAAGCGGCCGCCTGACTCGGCAGGCAGGCCACTTTGCCGCTAGATGCGGCGCGAACTAAAAGTTCGCTAGATGCGGTCAAGCGGTGTTCATTAGCCCCTAGGTCATCCCAATGCCTGGTGGGTACCAGGTTTTGCTGTCAGACAAACATGGGGTTGTCTGATATTTTCAGATCCTGACCTTATGCTTTATGCCAACACTTCCAATGGTTTGCTTAATAAAGTTGTGGCCTTTCTTCCAATTTGGGCTCCTTTGGTTATTTGAGCAAGCTTCTGAGGCAATTATCATTTTTCTTAGTAGTAGATTGCAGATGATAGAATTGCAATACAACTTCCAAATACTTTCTTACTACCTTCTAAATCTTGCTTTCATTCTGAGGAATGCAGTCTTCAACGTTACAGTATGTTCTGTTCTTCACTAACTAAACTAAATGCAATTTTTGTCAGGAGCTGAGCTGCTGAAAAAAGCTGTTGAATGGGGGGCAGCCCCAGTTCTCCTGCTGCCTGAAGCACAAATCCAAGCCCCATTTTCACATATCCCTCCCACCTGAAAGATCCTTATGGAAGTGCTACTTTCTACTGATCTCAGCTCATGGGAATCTTTACCCAGCTATGCTACACTCTTTCTGCTGACCTCTGTTTGGCAATGTCCAAAGGCAGTTAGCAGCCGCCAACAAGAATAATGTCTCCAGAAAGGGAAAGTATGTGGCTAGCCGAGTAAGACCTGCCAAGCACACCAAGGTGTGGAGAAACTTCCTTTCCAAACTCTAATACTCCATCTCAGTGTTGCACTCACTGTATGTTTCAGTCGCACAGGCAGAGGTACTGCCTCTAAATCAGAGTCACAGGCAGCCATTGCCCTGCTATGCCATGCTAAGCCAGAGAGCTTCCCTAGTATAAGAAAGGCAAAGAGGCAACAGAAGCAGTTTACTCCCTGGACATTAGAAGGAGTGGGGGAAATCATGGTGACGATGGCAGCTGTGCCAACCACAGCCCGACATGCTGTAGATGGAATAGCTTTTAGCTTTTCAGAGCAGCAAGGGACCTCATAGGGCAGGGCATGAGAAGTGTAGGGCAATGGAGGCAACCAACACACCAAGTCTAATGGTGGAAGTGTTACCATATTTATATCACAGTTCATTTCAGATCATTCCTTGGCTACTACAATAAGCAAAACAAGCAAGAATATAATTGGATGTCCGCTACATCTGCAACTCTAAATTTCCTATTTTGGTAAGAGAAAACAGACTGAATATGTGTGCAGCTTCCACTGATTAATCCTGTTGGACCTACTGCCAGTGTACGAAGCCCCAGAGTCTTTCAGTGTATGGAGTTCCAGAGATTTTGCTTGTTATAACCAGGGATGGACACTAGTAACAGGTCCGAGGGCCATACTTATACCTTGAGAACCTCTGGGAATCTCTTATACCTTGAGAACCTCTGGTTTTAATCCGGAACAGCCCTGTCCAGATTGCTTGAAATCTTCTTAAATATTCATGTGTCTCTTTTCCCCATAGATTCCTTCACTGATTACTAGATTCAACTAGGGCCTGTTTCAAACTTTTATTGTGGTATTTAAGACTATGCACTGTAACCTTCCCCAGTACCTGACAGTTTGGCTAGCACTCCAAGGCAGCATATTCTACTGTTGAACAGCTCATATTATCAGGAGTTCTTCAGAGGATAATCCTACTATTTAGGATTATTGTCTATTCTATCGAGATGCACAGCTCTGTCAAGGAAGTGGGCTGCATTTGCTTTGCTCCCATAAAAGATGTGGGATGGAACTTTTAGAAAGCAGATCTTATTGCATTTCCCCATCGCTAGGAGTAATGTGGGTTTCTCTGGGCTCCTCCCATATCTTTTTACCATTCTTCAAAAGATGCTCCAGAAGCCTGGGTTGCAAACGGGCAAATGGGTGATGGGGAAATGTGATGAAATTCGCCTTTTTAAAGTTACATCCCGTGTCTATTGTGGGAGCAAAGCCAAAGCAATAAACTTCAAAGCTCCAAGTTTTTCAAGATCTGGCTCCACATCTGTTGAGCAGTGTTTGGACCTCCAGAGAGGAAGACCTGTTTGGGCGTAGAAAGATGTGCTGTGTCCACCACGACCACCTGCAGAATTGAACCATGTCGACAGGACGCCAGGGAGAAGGAATCTGAAGAGATGTCTGCAAAGGTATTCAGGCCAAGAAGGAAAATATTCCTTCATCACTGCAAATGGCCTTGAGCTCCCGGCTTGAGAAATAACGACAAGAGCATTTCAAGCCTTCACTCTACACGAGGGCTTTAATAAATAAGTTACTTTAACAAATAAAATACTTTGCCAACCAAACAACCATAACAACAAAACAGAGAAGCAGTTACTCTTACACCAACTGTCATAACTGACACTCTCTCTCAGAATGACTGGCAGCATCAACATTCCATAATGCAAGTGTCAACTGTTAACTGCCACTGGAACTGTAATAGGTTCCGCTACAGCTCTATCTTGTGGTCACATACATGTCACTTCCTAACAAGACCTTCTTCTTTGATTCTCCAGATTAAGCTGCTGAGCTGTGCCCGAGATTTCGGAAGTGGATAGTGACAGGTGGGGCATTGGGGATTTAATTTTATGTATTTGTATGTTATGTTTTGTTGTCCTCATCCTTGATTGTGTACTTTGATTTTCTACCCTTTGGTGAAAAGTGCATTATAAATAAACATTGTTGCTGTCATCGTCATCATCATCATCATCATCACAATCTAGACCTTTCAAAATTACCTTTGCTACTAAACCATTTGATTGGTTTATTCAAAGTAACCATCTTCTGCTAATGCATTACATCTACTTTACACTTGCACTAAAAGTACAAAAGCCTCATCATCTTTTCCTAGAATAAAAGAATCATAGAGTTGGAAGAGACACCAAGGGTCATCCAGTTTAACCTTCTGCCAAGAATACACAATCAAAGCACTCTTGACAGATAACCATCCAGCCTCTGTTTAAAACCTCCAAAGGAGACTCCAGACACTCCAAGGCAGCATATTCTACTGTTGAACAGCTCATATTATCAGGAAATTCTTCAGAGGATAAGTATCATTCAGTAACTAGAATCCTGTTGGCTAGTCTAAACTAGAGTAAACCCTTTGCATCAATTGTTAAGTCATCTTATAGGTAATTCCAACTGGCTCTACTTGATTTTGGACTTAGAATAAGATTTAGGTTTATGGAACCTATGATAAAAGTGGAGGAAGACTAGCAGTGGTCTTCATCCACTCTAGATGCTGTTGAACTGCAATCAGCCCCAGTCAATACAGACAATGGTTCAGTATATTGAGAACTGCAGTCCAGCAACATTTGAAAGGTTGATGATTCTCATTCACTTATTATTTTGGGGAAACTATAAATGAATGGATTATTCAGATCCAGATACAGTTTCCTTACACCTGATGAAGCAATCTTCTATCTACAAAAAAAAAAGGGGGGGGAGGACACAGTAAGGCTGCTATTTTCTGGTCCCATGACAACACCCCAGGGTAATAGCAAGAAGTGCAAATTCCTTTCTGAGTTCTACATTATTGGATACCTCTAAATGGACCCAGTGTTGCTTTCACTCTGTGGCAAAAGCTTGGGAGTTGGATTTTTGTGTGGTTTTGTTGGTTTGTTTTTTAATACAATGAAAGCCTCTGGTATTGGAGCACTCCTTTTTCCACACTGTCTTCTCTTTAGGAATGCACACTAAGTGAGGAATTGTTCCCCCCCCCCCCGAGCCTTCTTTTCAGGATATTTCATTTAGGTGTCTGGGTTTTTTTAAGCCCAGAAATGCTGGAACAGAATGAAATCATCAAGGTATAGCTAAGATAGGGCCATCATGAATTGTTCTGCAAATTTATTTCAGTGGTGTAAAGTGGTCTTATACCATTACTCTGCAACAGTAAAATGGAAAGCAATTCTGATATGTTGGATAAAGGATCTTATCTATAATGACAAACAGCATTAAAATAGGTAGTCAAAATGAAACCTGCATCATTTCCTGAGCTCTGGACATACTCATCTCAGTAAGATTGCATTCTTTCACTATGCTGTTTCAGACCTTTCTTTCTGTACGCATCAAAGTAACTGAAGTATATATAATGGCTATGTATGTTGTACAAACTAAAGGAGACTGAATTGAAAACACAGTGTCTTCTGTTAACAAGCTCATAAAGTTTCCTGACAAAATCACTTTTTAACAATTCTCCACTTTTATAAAAAATCCTCAATGACAGCATTGCAAGTACTGAAAAAAGTTATGAACAGCTATTTGAAATGTCCTATTACTGGAATTGCTGTTATAGGAATTCCAAAATAAACACCATAAGATACCAAGAATCCTGAGCTCTACATTACAATATCTCATTATAAAATAGTGTATTAGGTTTATTGTTGTTGTTGTTGTGTATCTTCAAGTCATTTACAAACCTGGCTTAAAATGAGTAAATTTCATTTTGATGACACTAAACTGTTGAAAAGCTTGTGCATTGAATGAAGAGATATAGGAGGAAACCTCCCACAAAAGTCTCCTCCTTTGGAGGTTTTTAGACTGTTGCTGGATGACCATCTGTCAGGAGTTTTTGATTCTGTATTACTGCATGGCAGGAGGCTGGACTGGATGGCACTTGGGGTCTCTTCCAGCTATGATTCTTTGATTCTATGTTAAAAATACAGAAAAAGATGATACTATTAAACACTTGCAGATCTTAAGTGGGTTTTCCATTTTGTTTGTTCCACTTTGTTTGTTCCACCTTGAAGATGTTTCAAATGGTCTCATACTAAAACAAAATTAAAATAAAAAATCTATAATTCCTGTGGTGTTTCAAGCAGAAATTATCATGATCACATCCCATCTCCAGAAAGAAAGAAAAACCTCCAGAAGGCCCTAGTCATTTGTAATATTTGCTGGCATCTAGGTATGTCCTTCCTGTTTTCTAGTCCTATAGATGGCAAGTGGAAGCCTGAAGGACTGAGAAGCTGCAATTTTTTTAAGGGTAAAGGCATTGCATTTGCACTGTCAGCATTCCTAGTTGTCCCATAAGCTTGTGTATGTCACTAACAGGATGCCAGACATAATGCCCAAGGCCTCCCAAAAATGTTACATAAGCTGCATGAATCTGCCCACATTTAGATAGACTGACAAATCAGTTTTATTCCAATTAGTTTTTGCAAATTTCCTGCTTAATCCATGAGACACCTATTATCATATTTAAATTGTTTATAATAATTCTGCCTTGGGGATAAACTGCCAGGGTCCACATGTTGATGTAGAGTGAAGCCTCAGCCAGTGGTGGTGCCAATAACAGACTGGACAACCCTCCTTTTGTTTTTCTCCCCCCTTCCCTACCCAAAAAACTGCTGAGTATGGAGAGGGTGGGGAATATATGGCTTTTGAAATTATACCCCAAGGCTGCGTGAGGTTAGATTGCAATTTGCAGGCAGCTCTAGATCTACATGCGCAGACCAGGGGATGATAAAATATGCAAAGCCTCTTTTGCAAAACAATTGGGTAGGAATATTTGCTTTGGAATTATGAACTAGTTAATCAGTATCAGAGCACAGGGGGATCACCTGAAATTTGCTAGAATTTCCTGAACAAAAAGAAACTTGTATTATGAGAGAAATCACTCTGTCTGTCTGTCTGTCTGTCTGTCTGTCTGTTTACCAAACTATCTATAACTATCAATTATCATATACATGGCCTCCAAAGGAGGGTGCCAAAGAGTACTTCTGAGACCACAGGCAGAACAAGATACACCAGGCATGTTCATTCTTCAGTTCAAGTTTCATGGCATACATTTTGTAGTAAGCCACAATGCAACATCTCCAGCTCTAGAAGATGGCTCTGACACCATTTGTCTATCAAATCTCTATGTAAAAATTTCCACAACTAATCAGGAGATTTTATTCGTTCCCCCCGCCTGCTGGAAAAGAAAGAAAGAAAGAAAGAAAGAAAGAAAAAAGAGTGGCTCTTCATGAATACTTCATTCATCATTACTGTCCAGACACTATAAACATTCACTAACTTTCTGGAACTCATGAAAATTTCATGAGACACAATGCACACAGAATGAGTTGTTTTGTATCTTTTAAAATATTGTGCAGCCAGATGTACAACAGAAGTAGAGATGTATTAAGGAAATGAAACAAAATAAAACAAAACAAAAAAACATAAGCATCATCCACAGAGTAAAATTATTCATTCCCTCTCCAAATTTCTCACAAAATACAGTTTAGAGTAACTGCCGAATATAGGTTGCTTGCTTTGGGCAGCAATCAAGCATACATCATTTACAAACATAAATGTTAATAAGAGGCCATATGTATATACATATTTTCTCACGGTCATGAAAAACCAGTGATCATAAATGAAGGCACCAGTAGGCACGCTATTTTCTTCAGAAAATACAATGTTCTTTTTTTTAGTATAAAACAACATGTCCAGCCTGATCCTATGTAAATTTAATTTCAGCACAGTCCCACTGAATTAAATGGATTTCATTTTGAAATAAGAGTCAGTTTTGCTTGAGTGTTAATAATAATAATAATAAAATAATAATAAAAAATTATTTATATACCGCTATTCCATCGATCATAGCGGTGTACAACAGTGTAAAAACAGTATAAAACAATTTAAAACCATTGAGACCCCAAACCCCATCATATTACACATAAAAATCCATAAAACACTTCAAAAAAGACCACACACAAACAGCAGGCTGTGAAGATGGCAATATCTCACAACACATTGGGAGGGAGATGACCAAAGGGGTTCACGTGGGAAAAGCCTGGCGGAATAAGTATGTCTTCAGATTTTTCTTAAAGACTTCAAGGGAGCTAGACGTACGGAGCTCTTTCGGGAGAGAGTTCCAGAGTTGCGGGGTACAGATCGAAAAGGCTCTCCAAGAGGTTGCATAATGCACCTCTGGAACTGACAGAAGATGTTTAGCTCCCGATCTAAGAGTGCGGGGCGGATTATATGGGGAGAGGCAGTCCTCCAAGTATCCTGGCCCCAAGCCATTTAGGGCTTTATAGGTAATAACCAATACCTTGTATTCGGCTCGGAAGTGAATAGGCAGCCAATGGAGATCTTTCAGCACAGGTGTAATATGGCTGGTCCTGGAACAGCCAGTGACCAGCCTAGCAGCCATATTCTGCACTAATTGTAACTTCCGAGATTGGTACAAGGGTTGCCCCATGTAGAGCGCATTGCAGAAATCTAATCGAGAGGTTACCAGAGCGTGTACAACAGTTTCAAGGTCCCCCCAGTCCAAGAAGGGTCGCAGTTGGCGTATCAGCCGAAGCTGATAACAGGTGCTCCTAACCGTCGCATCCACCTGAGATGTAAGGTGAAGCGACGAGTCCAAGAGCACCCCCAAACTGCGAACCGAGTCCTTCATAGGGAGCGTGACCCCATTCAGGACAGGTGGAAAAATTTCCTTACCCGGACCAGGAGAGCCTATCACCAGTACTTCCGTTTTCTCTGGATTCAGGCTGTTTTCCCTCATCCAGCCCATTACCGATTCCAAGCAGGCGTTAAGAGGAGAGATGCCATCCTTAGTTACTGCATCAGTCGGAGACATAGAGAAAACTATTTGGGTGTCATCAGCGTACTAATAACACCGCGCCCCATGTCTCCGGATGATCTCTCCCAGCGGCTTCATGTAAATGTTAAACAGCATGGGGGATAAAATTGCTCCCTGAGGGACCCCAGATGTAAGGGCCCTCTTATCAGAGCGACAGTCCCCCAGCTCCACCATCTGGAATCTACCCGAGAGGTAGGAACGGAACCACTGCAAAGCAGAGCCCCCGATCCCCAACTCCCTCAGGCGATCCAGAAGGATACCATGGTCGATGGTATCGAAGGCCGCCGAGATGTCCAAAAGCACTAACAGGGACATGCTTCCCCTGTCCATGCCCAGACTACAACTTTGGACTACAACTTTGGAGATCAGAGTTCGAACCCCTCCTTGGCCCTGGAAACCCACTTGGGAAAATCACATTCTCTCAGCCTCAGAGGATGGCAATGGCAAACCCCTTCTGAACAAATTTTGCCAACCCCCCCTCCCCGTGATAGCTTCGCCTTAGGGTTATCATAAATCAATGATTTAAAGTCACACAACAACAAGGGTGCATATAATTCCAACTGTCCTTAATAGAAATGTATGGATATGCACCTTCAGTACACGTCTTATGCAATATATTGGTTGAACAATTCAAATATAGATTCTAATTTAACCCAAGTAATAAAATAAAATCAGATCTGAAATAACTGCATGTACAAAATTCAATGTAGTCTCCTTGGGACCCTCCTTCAGAATATTTTGAGCAATTAATACCATGTTACACATGTATAGCTAGAGTGTTCTAGCACTCTAGTGCTCAAAGGTACAACAGTAGGCCCTTGGTATCTGCTGGGGTTTGATTCCAGGACCCCCATGGATACCAAAATCTGTGGATGATCCAGTCCACATTAAATAAAATGACAGTAAAATAGCGTTCCATATACAAAATGGCAAAATCAAGGTTTGCTTTTGGAATTTATATTTTTTTATAGACAAGTCATGAATGCTGAATGTATGGATAAAAAAAATCCATGAATATGGAGGATTGACTGTATGTACAGTTAGAGCTCTACAGAGGAAAAGTACATCATTAATGTTTCTGTACACTTCCTGGAACACATACAGGCTTCAAGAAAACCTGTGGTAGGGGAAGTACATCTGAGAGACTACCTTACATGGAAAAAAGAAAAAACTGCAATACTCTTGTTGCCCCCAAATTGTACTGTGTTAAAGACACAACATGATGACTTGTTACGTGGTACTTCCAAGTTCCATTTGAAATCTAACTGTTGAGCTCTAATGCTTGATACAAACCCAGTGGGTGGCTTCCAGTTTAATTAAGCCCACTTTGAAAATTTTACTTTTATAAAATCAGAAAAGAAATGTATTACATCGTACACCCCTTGGAAGCAAAGAGATGCAAGAGCACAGCATCCAGTTAGATTCTGTCCTGTTGTCACTTATTTCTCATTTTTCACCTCAATGTTTCAGAATGAAACCATTTGCATTTTTCCCCATAGCATTTAAAAGCTAATTGTGTTTTCTTGCTCCCTATTCAAGTACTGTGTCATGTCTACTCTCAGCAGATGCTGGATACAGGGTGCGGGGAGAGGTGGAGTAGGGAGGACACTGAATTTAATCCTTAAAACAAAGTTTCCTTCTTTTTCTATTATTGCAAAGCAAAGTAATGTTGACAGGAGGATCAAACTGTTTGCCCTCAAATGCCATTATGAATGGATAAGGAAGGCAAAAAGGTACAATTTAGATTAGATTACTGGGCTGCTATCAGCCTCTTCTTGGACCAATTACAAAAGGCTTGCTTATTTACATATAAATAGCTAGGATATTCTAAAACAGCCTGTAACTAAAAACATTGCTTCAGTAGTTCACTAAAAAGGAGAATTAGCTACAACTTGGTTTACTGAAAAAACAATTACAACAAGCACACATCTAACAAATGAAAGTCAGAAAAATACTGTAAAAAATCTCTCCTTTTTTATTACTATTAAGGGACAAAATCCAATGCATTGTTTTTTAAAAAAGATAATCCTACATCAATCTCAGATTCAACATCATAAGCAGGTAGAGCTGCAATTGTCTGCATGAAGCACAACTGCTTTTTTATTTTACAAATCTACTTTTAACCTGAGCTTGATAGGAAAAAGAGGTGTAACATCGCACACAGATGATATCAAATATCCAAAATAAGCTTGATTTGGATAAAATGTAATCACAAAGAGTGCCTTTCATAGAAAAAACAGTTGTGGTTTCAGCCACAAGCAATATAAAAATAAATTTGGGATAATTTTTATGCAAAGCCGCAGGATAGTAGGAAATACTCCAATTAAGGAATGAGAGGAAAATTGAAGAATTCAAGGAATAAAATGTCCATTTTTGGAACTGTGATTATCTAGTTCTTGAAATTAAAAATAATCAAAGTCTAAACTCAATGGCTAACTCTAACTACAGTAGAACTACTGGATCATTTACTAAATGGCAAATCAACACATATGTAAATCATATTGATTCATTGAGTCTACTCTAGTATAACCTAACAAAAAGTTTAGAAGTAGCTAATTAAAAATGACTAGATGATTGTGATTGTTTCTTTTCCCCATATATTGACATTAAATTGAATTAAAGCATTAATTGAGATTTAACTTAAATTCAGTTAAATTTAGCATTAACTGCAACTTTTCAAATTGCCTTTATAGTTGGAGGGAATGGTAACTAAATGGTGGAGAAGGAATATACAATGGTTCATGTACTCGCACATGCTTACTTATATTTGTTGAAGAGACAACGAGGGAGTAAGAAGAGTATCTTCAGGACCACAGTATAACAAAAACTATAACTTTCAGGATGGTTAAAAAAATCCTAAAAGTTATAAATGTATTTATTTTAATTACTTCTGAGAAATGATAACATTAATGGGTTTTTTTAATTGTATGTATATACTCAACTATAAGTTGACCTCATATATAAGTTGGGGCAAATTTTGGGGCCAAAGTTATAGATTTTGATATGACACGTGGATAAATCGAGAGTAAAACCTAGGAGCACACAGCAAAGATCTAAAGGATGGAGCAAAGCAAAACAATGTCAAAGAACTTACAAAATTCCAGCAGACATAACTCTTTGTGCTTACTCTTAAAACTAGATGGATGAGAGAGTAGAGAGGGTTGGTGCTTCCTGGACATATTATACTCTTGCTTTTCACCAGGAGATGGTTCCTTCTTTTAAATAAGAATTAAGATACAGTACTTACATTGATCCATGGATAAGTCAACTGAGGTTTTTGAGGTCAATTTTTTGACCTAAATTTCTGGTCTTATACATGAGTATATACAGTAAATGTGATGGTAGACTATTTTTGTGGGGCCAAGGCCGTAAACACCATAATATTTGAAGCTCTGCAAATTACAGTGTGTAAAACTACTTTATTTAGGCCAAACAGATTTCCTTTTAAAGCTTTTACTTCCTTTGTGCTATCATTCCAAATAAGACCTAGCTCACCTCCATGTTCATCTTTAAGAATTTTAAGAAAATCATGGATAGCCAGAAAGTTTTTAAAAAGGGAGGGTTAGGGGTGTTACAGCAGATCAGGCCTGAGTTCTCCCTAGAAGTCAAGATGACCAAACTGAGGCTGTCATACTTTGGCGGCATCATTAAGAGGACACAACTCACTGCAAAAGACAAGAATGCTAGGAAAGGTGGAAGGCAGTAGAAAGAGAGAAAGGCCATATATTAGGTAAATAGAGTCAAACAAAGAGACAATGGCCCTGAGCCTGAAGGACCTGAACAGAGTCATTGAGCACAGGGGTTTTTGGAGGTGTCTCATTCATGGGGTCACCATGAGTTGAAGTCGAGGGCAGTTAACAACAAATGCTGCCTTCTGGAACGTGCTGATTTTAGCAGCCACCCATGCTAACAGATTTATTACTATGGTTCTAAAGTTAAGTGGAAGGTTTTCTATTTTTCTAACTTTGGGATATAATATTGCTTAAGTCATGCAAACACAAGCAAGCAAAATCGGACAGTATGGTCAGGAAAATAAGGAACAACCTCCACCAAAAAAAATAGTAGTAGTAATAGCAGTAGCTGTTGTTTTTGTTGTTGTTGTTGTTGTGTGCCCTCAAGCTAATTCTAACTTAGGGAGACCCTATCAGAGGGTTTTCTTGGCAAATATTATTTGGAGTGTGCTATCATATCCCAGTGCAATGCTGCAGCAAAGAAGGAAAATACTTTTTTAGCCTGCATCAATATAACCATAGTTTCTAAGTCAAGGGAAGCAACAGTCCTGCTATATTCTGAGTACACATTTGGAATACTGTGTTCAGTTCAGAGCACTTCATTTTAAGAACGAAATCAGAGTGACCAGACACCCTCCTTTTCCCAGGCATGTCCTACATTTTAACATTCTGACAAGAGACCCAGGAAAAATCCCAACATGTCCAACATTCAGTCTTTTGAACCAGCCAAAGCAGAAGATCCCCAATTCCTCCTTGTTACCGTAGAGCCGTGATGGCTAACCTATGACATGCATGCCAGAGTTGGCACACAACACCATTTCCCCAGACATGCGGTGGGGGGAGGAGGAAGAAGAGGTGTGCACCTGTTCCCCCTCCTTTCTGGCCTCCAGTTGCCTCTTCGGAAGCAGCTAAAGGCCGAGAATGGCATGGGGAGAGGAGGGGGAAGAGGTGTGTGCCTGTTCCTCCTCCTTTCCTAACCTTTCCAGCCTCCAACTGCATCTTCGGAGGCAGCTAAAGGCCAGGAGTGGAATGGGGAGAGGAGGAGGAAGAGGCATGTGCCTGTTCCTCTTCCTTCCTGACCCTTCCCAGCCTCCGCTTGCCACTTCAGAGGAAGCTGAAGGCCAGTAATGGTACGGAAAGATGAGGGGGAAGAGGCACGTGCCTGTTCCTACTCCTTCCCGACCCTTCCTGTCCTCCACTTGCCTCTTTGGAGGAAGCTGAAGGCTGGGAACGGCACAGGGAGAGGAGGAGGAAGAGGTGCATGCCTGTTCCTCCTTGTCCCCCCGCCCCAGAAGGAAAAGGCCCTGCCCCAGAAGTCCCACCCCCAGAGGGCAGAAGTCTTGCTCCCAGCACCAGGTAACACCCTGTGTTGGAAGGCCTTTTAGTTTGGGAACTCAGTCCCTAAAAGCTTCACTGTAGAGGCTGCTGTTACAATTGCAGCTGTGCAGGCATGCCAGAGCTCAAAAGAGCACAGTATGGAGGCATTAGACAGTGATGAGTGTGTGCACTGTAAATGGTGGTTATGGAACAAAGAGGGGCCAAGAGTTGAGGAGAGAGGCTTCAAACTACCGCACAATGGTAGGGATTTCTTTTTCTCTCTCTCTCTCTTGGTCTGGGGCTGTGTGGAGTTTTTTTAAACCTATATAGCTCCTAGCAAAGTTAGCAAACAGTGAAGTTTACCACATTAAAGCTGGAACAGCCCTTAAGTGTTCTTAAAGGGACCGTTCCTGGAACAGGAGGCGGTGGAGAACGCTGTATATCGCACAGCGGGAATGCTGCTGCCACCGCCGAGCGTTCCCATTCTGTTCTGGAAGTGATCCAGAGTGCTGATTTTCAAGAACACTTGAGAAAGCGGCGGCAGTGTTCCTGCTGTGCGATATACAGCGTTCCCTGCCGCCTCCCGTTCCAGGAACGGTCCCTTTAAGAACGCTTAAAGGCCGTTCCAACTTTAATTCGGTAAACTCCAGTATCTAGCTGGTGTGATATTAGGGGTGTGGACAGGACTCAGAGAGGCTTCAAACAACCCTACAGTAGTTTGCCAAATTTATATTTATACTAACATTTTTAGTTCTTATTTTGTAATATCCTACGTTTTTCTTTAATGGCCTACATTTTCTGGTGTCCTGTCTTTCTTTCTTGTTATGACATCTGGTCAACATGAACGAAATAGACAAGTTAGAGAAAGTTTAGAGAAGGACAATCAAGATGAGATTTGAAAACAAAACATATGAGGAACACTGGAAGGAGCTGGTCAAGAGAAGACTGAGGGGTGGCATAATGGCACTGTTTTAATACCTCAAAGGCTGTCACAGAGTTAAGCGTGCAGGCTTGTTGTCTGCTATTTCAGAGGGAAGGACCAGGTCTAATGGTTTTACATTACAGGAGTATAGATGTCTATTGAACATTAGAAGGAACTTCTTGATGGCAAGAACAGTTTGGCAGTGGAGTCATTTGCTAGAGAGAAAATGGGGTCTCTTTCTCTGTTAGAGGAGCTTATCGCACGGGGCTCTAAGAACGCAGCTAGCACGGAATGAAAGGAGGTGGGAAGGGAACGGAACGGGGAAAGGGCGCATTTCACCACACGCTGGAATACCACCAATGCCTCCGGAAGTCCCTGTTCTGTTCCCCATCTGTCCCAGAGAAGGCGATTTTCAAGAACTGTTCAGAACAATTCTTGAAAGTCGCCACCTCTGGGACGGATGGGAAATGGGACGGAATGGAACGAGAACATCGGCAGTGTTCTGGCATCCTTTCCCCATTCTCTTCCCTTCCTGCCCCCTTTCGTTCTGAGCTAGCTACGTTCCTAGAGCCCCATGCGATAAGCTCCAGAGACTGGACAGCTACCTGCTGCGGATACACTAGTTGGAGATCCTGCACTGAGCAGAGGAGGTGGGCTTGGTGTCCCATGTGGCTCTTTCCAGCTCTATGATTCTACAATTCCTCTCAGGCTGAGAGTCTGATCCGCTCAAGGTTACACAGTGAGTTTCCATGGCTGGGTGGGAATTCAAATCCTGAGGTTTTTGAGTCCTACACCAGCACTCAAAATCAATATACCACACTTGCTCCTTTTTGCCTAAGGGTGGCTGCCTAAGTATTGGTTGAACTAAACCCAAAGGTCATTTAGATTGTGTTAACTACAAACCATAGCTTAATTCACCATTCAAAGTTGAAAACTGATTTGCACACATTCTGTGTTTATAGATGGAACACTCCTTGCAGCACCTAGATACACAGATAATAATAGTTCATATGGAGGAAAGTATATATGAACATGTGACACATGACCATTGTGAAAGTAATGAAAGTATAGATGGGAAGATGTGTTTGTAGGCACAAGAATGTGGGCTGAGAATTACAAACAGACCAACACACAAATATTGCTAGCAGTATAAGCAAAGAGTGTTAGGATTCTGATGGAGTACAAAACTAATGAATATTCTCTGCTCATCTTCCCGCAAGAGGTCCAACTATTGTAAACAAAGATAGAGCCCTGTTTACTCATACTGTCCTTCTGTGGTTATTTTTGTGATGCATGAACCAAAAATAGGAAACTAAAGCTGTATTTTACTCCCCTTAATTACTTAAGTAAAAGTTAAGGTCCTATAGAGGTTTTCCTGAAATAAAGGTTGAAAAATTCCAAGTCACTAACAGTTCCAAGAATTTTAGAATCCCTAAACGAAGTGTGAGAGTTTAAAGGTCTGTTTGCAAGGGGAGGGGGGGCAAAAGTTCAGATGTATGTACTATATATTATGAGTATATTTGCTCACACACTCAGTAACTACTTCCTATCTTTTAAAATGTAATATAGCAGCTGGCGCAGAGCACCTTGGTTTGACTTCACAAATCTTGTTCCTAATTAGACCACTTGAGTCTTAGAATTTTGTTCAGAGAATCCTTCTGATTCTAGGAAAACAGAAGAAAAGAGAATAAACCTAGTCCACTCTTTTTTTTTTTTTTTTTTTTGGATTTGTGAATCAAGATTGGAACCAATTATGAGTATTCTTTTTCCCAGAATGAACTGATAAGGTTGCACAGCATCAGCCCTAAGAAGCAAAGCGAACATCTGAGTACAGAAAGTACAGCTGGCAGCTAGAAGTAAATAGAATAGGTACACTAATTATAAACACGGATAAACATGATTAGAAAGTTTTGGAGATGTTAACATACTTCCCGTCCTATTATTGATTTGCGTTATCTCATGAGACAAAAGAGCTTCTTCATACAATTATGTCAAAATGACCTATTTCTTACTTTTGCAATTCCAGGTCTCCTGAGAGGAGGGAATCCTTCTGACAAGACAGGTAAATGGTCCTACTTTAGAAAATGAATCAGAAAAGACACCAGGAGTGTAATGTATGGATATGTGTACAGGTTGAGTCTCCCTTATCTGAAATACTTGGGACCAAAAGTGTTTCAGTTTTTGGATTTTTTCAGATTTTGGAATATTTGCATATACATAATGACATACCCTAGAGATGAAACCCAAGTCTAAACATGAAATTCATTTATGTTTCATATACACATAGTCTGAAGGTAATTTTATTCAAAATATTTTTTTAATAATTTTGTACATGAAACAAAGTTTGTGCACACTGAACCAAAGCAAAGGTGTCACTATCTTACCCTTGGATGATTTTGGCTTTTGGAATTCCGGATAAGGGAGGCTCAGCCTATATCTAGCTTTGAGCAAGCCTACAAGTTTCACTTTTGGCCCATTCCCACTTACCGGAAAATCTGTTTCCTGAACCGATTCCTGAAACCAGTTCTGAAAAAACCATAGTTCCCACTAGGTTTGCGCCGGTTTCAGGAATCAGTTCAGGAATCAGCAAGTGGCAGGGGCAGCTTGATTGCCCGGCCTGTCTCTGGTTTCTCCTGGTCCCCACATCCCCAGCGCAGCCTCCTTACCAGTTTCTTTGGCTGCCAACCGGGTTCCCTGTGGCCTTTTTTTAAATTTCCCATGGCCCGGAAGGTTGGAAGGAGGTTGCAGAGAAACTGGGAGAAAGCCAGGAAGGAGGTTGCAAGGCTTCCAGCTTCTCTGAGACCTCCTTCCAGCCTCCCCGGCCATGGGAAATTTTAAAAAAGGCCCAAGGAAGCTGGTCAGCAGCCAAAGAAGCTAATAAGGAGGCTGGGCTGGGGATTTTGGGGCCAGGAGAGGCTGGCCCATGCCAGCTGTCTGCCCCCCTTTCCAGGACCAGGCTGCCAGTGGGAACCAGGGCAGATTCAAATCCAATTCAAATCCGCTTGGTTTCCACTTGGGCTGAATCGACTTATTTCTAAATAAATCGATTCAGCCCAAAAAACACCCCATTTTCCCAGCATCTTTTTGACGTGGGTTAAATGAGGAAAAATGGTCAAAAAGCATGGCCTCCCTTTCTGAATCGATTTCTAACATCGGATTCAGTGAGAACCATGCCCGTTTAACCCGGATCCTGATCCCAATTTAAACGTAGTGGGAACAAGGTTTTTAATCCTTCAGGCTGGCACAGTCTCTCTCTCTCTCTTAGCACAGCTGTCAGAACTGAGAAGGTCCATTCCTTTTCAAAGTGGAATTTATTTCATCAGTAGCTGGTGGGTTTTTTTTATATCTGACAGAAATGAAGAAAACTGTGGCTAAAGTTACCTACATGAGTTACCTGGAACATAGATCCAAGGGTGGACTGCAAGCTCATAGATACCAAACATATGCAATGGTTACTACTTGGTGGTGTTAGAAGTATGATGTGCTCTCAGAAACCATCAGCACAGAGGTTTCTGAGTCCACAGCTCATCTTAACAGAAGAGAGAGAGAATTTAATGGCAATTTAGGAGAAAATTGGAAAAGGAACAAAGAACACTGTTACACATAGCAGCTGCAAATGCCAAGGGTAGAAGAGAAGCATAAAGCTATTGCAGGCTCACATAAAGAGGCAGACATATATACATCAAAAGTTGCTCTTTTCCTAGTTTTGGTGTTTTTAGGCATTAAAATACTGCACAGGTTTTGAAGTACATTTTGTTCACATCCACTTAAAATACTTGGGGGATCAAGGTTTTTGAATGAAAGCCTGCCCCACCTAAACTGGTGTCTGGATAACACTGCAAATAATTATGCTCTTCGTATAGAAAAGTCATATCATGAATCACACAATGCAGCTAAGTACCCAGTGTGGATTTTTAAAAAAAACATTTAAATGAGGAAATGTGTGTGTATGTGTATTTATATTCTTATGTATTACACTGTTAGGCCATCCTTCTGCCAGAAGCTCAAGGAGTACAAAGATGGCTTTAGCATTCTATTATGAGAGCAACCCTATCATTAAGATTACAATAATTTATATCCAACTGCTATCCTCAACTAGAGTAGACCCACTGAAAAATTGTTGAATAGCACTTTAACATTTATGCAAATCACAATGATTTAATGGATATACTCCAGCTGAAATCTAATGGAATTTAGGTCACTTTCCATGAGTGGGAAAAGGCCACACAATAGGCTTCATATTGTGATGCTTGTGACTTTAATAAGTAGAGGATTTATTTAAAGGCATAAATCTTCAAGGGCTAAATACCATGTAGAAAATCGACAAAATATATGAAGTTGAAGGCTTTCACAGCCAGAATCCATAGGGGTTTTTTGTTGGGTTTCAGGCTATGTAGCAGTGTTCTGGAAGAGTTTATTACTGACATTTCACCAGCATTTGTGGCTGGCATCTTCGGAGAATGCTGACAAAGGAGTGAGTGGAGTATATATATATACTGTGTGACCTTTGGTTTAGAGGGACTGATTTACATGTTAATCTGTGTGTTGTTCTGTTGTTGAATGGCAAAACCTCAGGGTGTCCATTAACTTAATGATCCATTTTCTGCTGGGAATCCCCCTCACCCTGGGTGGTTTTCATTTACATGGTCTGGGTCTTGATTTTGGTGTTTTTTAGGGCTGATAGCCAAACTCTGGGATGAAACAGATGGCCCCAGAGGGGCGGTGTAACACTGCCCCTGAGAGAGCCAGATCAGGGCCGTGGCAACCACCACCATGGCCCCAATCCAGCCAGCTTCCACCCTAAATAGGAGCAGGAAAAGTCCACTCATTTTTGAGGCAGAAAAAAGCTGCCCCTTCAACTCAACAGCTGGATTTTCACTGGCTCTGGGGCAAGTGGCATCTGAATGCCATGCTCCCAAGTGACCCGGAAGCCAACCAGCATGAAATCATCTGCATGGCTTCTGGGTGACTTGGGGCTATGCCATGTCCAAACACCACACCCTCAAGCCAGCTAGATGCTGGCTTTACCAGGCCGTCAGTTTTGGCCCTAAGTTTACTTTGAGGGTTTCTTCTTTCCTGTTGAAGTTGTCCAGGTGCTTATGAATTTCAGTGGCTTCCCTGTGCATTCTGACCTGATAGTTTTTGGCATGGTCCAGAATTTCAGTGTTTTCAAACAGCATTTTATGCCCAGGATAGTTTATAACATGTTCTGCTACTGCTGATTTTTTTTTCTGACTGACCCAGTCTGCAGTGTTTCTCGTGTTCCTTTATTTGCGTTTGGATGTGTGTTTGGTGGTCCCTATGTAGACTTATCCACAGCTGCACAGTATGCAGTAAACTCCTGCAGCCGTGAGAGTATCTCTCCTGTCTTTCACTGAGCACAGCACTTGCTAGATGTTCTTGGTTGGTTTGTAAATTGTCTGGAGGTTGCGTTTCTTCACCAGTTTCCCTATTCTGTCTGTGACTCCTGTGATGTAGGGTTAAAATACTTTCCCTTTGGGTGGTTGTTTGTCTTCACTCTTATTGGTTTTTCTGGGTCTGGCAGCCCTTCTGATGTCTGAGCTGGAGTAACTGTTAGCCTGTAGAGCCCAGTCCACTCTCTCCCATGTCAGCATTCTCTGAATATTGTAGCCACAAATACTGGCGAAACATCAGGGATAAACTCTTCTAGAACATGGCCACATAGCCCAAAAACCCTACAAAAATTTATGGGGTGAAAATAATTTCTGGACAGTCTAATGCTGTGGAAAATATCATTTCCCCTGCTCTGTTCTCTCTGTCAATAGACAGAGAGAATCTATCAGGAATCTATCAGGACACACAATGTGTGTGTGTGTGAGAGAGAGAGACAGACAGACAGACAGCTAGAGAAGGATGAAGAGGAGAAGGAGGAGGAAGCAGAGAGAAGGCCAGCCTTGAACATGTTCACTCTTTGCAAACACATACAGTCTCTCACACATAAATAAGCTATCAGCAGTTGGGTGAGAATATTAATTTGAATTGGGAAAATAGCATAGAAGTTAAACCTATTCCTAAGGTGACAAAAAGATTTCAGATATCGAGAATATTTAATACCTCAATCAGTATCAGTGAAGAAAAAATATACACCTTAATTAACCAATGTGAATAGATAGCTAAACACTACTTTCCAAAAGCACTGTCTACGAGAATTATTTACCAGCTATAATGGGACTATTATTCCTAGCATTACAACAGTCGTAAACATGGCTGCTTCACCAGCCTTCGTTTAATTGGCTGCTATTGCTAACATGCCATAAATTGAAAGAAGACAAAAACAGCAGACCAATTGATGAAAATTATTTTGAATGCAAATTTCTTCCATCTGCTAATTATACAAATTAGATTTCATACACTCCCATCTTCTGAGAGTTGCCAGAGTGACAAAGGGGACTGTAAGTAGTTTGTATAAGAAAACAAGCAGCAGCTGCCTAACAGTAAAGAACAGAAAGGGCAACGACCCAATGCCTAGTATCCTAAAGCTGAAGTTGGCTATTCTGCCAATGCTGGAGTCATCAATTCCGTGTGTGTGTCTTCAAGCTGTTTCTGACTTATACCAACTCTGACACAGGGTTTTCTTGGCAAGATTTGTCTGAAAAGGGTTTGCCAATGCCTTTCTCTGAGGCTGAGAGAGCGTGACTTGCCCAACACTACCCATATTAATTTAAGTGATGCTAAATGACAGTGTTGTGCAACTGAAGCAACTTTACTTTGTAGTGAGTAAAAAAATTGACCACCACTGCTCCCAAGATTTCTCAACTGCAATAGTTCCAGGTGTATATTTTCTCTTATGTGTATGTGTGTATGTGTGCATATGCACACACACATGTGTCTCCAAATCATCTGTTAACTTATGGTGACCTTATGAATTTCATAGCATTTTCTTAGGCCAGGAATGCTCAGAGGTGGTTTTGCTATATATTTCCGCTGAGATATACTGAGGGTAATATGTAGCCATCAAAAGCAGCAAGTAGCCTTTCATAGCCTTATCCTTTTAGGATGTTCAAATACTGTTTCATAACAATCCTTCAAAAACAAGAGCAGCCATCATCTCAACAGTCTCTGAGCAAAACCATTCTTCTGAAATTTCACTCAACTGTTTAGGATGCAATAGTTTATCAAATGGATAAGCAATATTCTTTGGCAAGTGTCCAGATGCCCACTTTGCTAAATGTTCCAGCCTCGGTTTTGATAATAGTGCTCTATTGTATTCCATCAAAAGTATTCCATTGCCCCTGCCTTCATTTCCAACCTGTAAATCTTTCCTTTTTCTTTGTTCCCTCATCCCAAGATATCTCAGTATGTTGCCATGGAAAAGCCTGTGTGAACTGAACAGAAACAAAAGGCGCATGTCTGCAATCAGAAATAAGAGACAGCCTAAGACAAGAAAATCTTTCCGGCAGTACCTTGAAAAAGAAGTTTCAGTGTGTGTGTGTGTGTTTTAGAAAAGATTTTTCTAGCAGTCTTTGCTTTATAAAAAAAAGATAAACAGGTTGTACCATTAGCAGCTGGAAAACAGAGTGTCCTCATGCAGATCAAGAGGACAGAAAGGAAAAAAACAATCCTCACTGTATTCTTTTAATGGACTTCTCTCAGAAAGGCTTTCTCCACTGCAGGCTATATTACCAGACATGAAATACACTGTACGTAAGGGTCCTGTATCAAAAGGACAGAGCGAACAGCATTTTGCACCCAATAAGAGATTCACCTTCCATTTTGCTTCTTAGAAAGAGCAGAATAATTGGCAAATTGTTGTTTATGGAGCAACTCAGAATATTAATCAACCCTCTCTCAACACATCACATGCAATGAACATCACCATTCAAATGATGCAATCTGTATTTTGACATCCACTTTAAAGAGTACAGTACATGGAAGTCCTAGTCATCATGATTTAATTCAGTGGAGGGAGCCAGTCCATACATGCACATTGGCTCTTCTTAGCTCTTATTCCTGTATAAAAGTGGAGGGCAAAACCCTTTGAGAGGAGGAAAGCACAATACAGTAATTCTTTATGTACATTGTAGCTCATATACCTAACAACAGATTTTTGGCTATGAAGATAATTTACCAATAATCTGATCCAGTCTACCATTAAATCTATGCTCCTAATAACTGTAGAAGAGCCCTAAGAGAGCAAATCAAGTAAGAACTGAATTGAACAGATCTGACATCATCGTATCATGATCATCACAATCTTTATACTCTGTCTTTCCTCCAACATTGACTGGTTTTATAATTTCCCATCTTGGATGTTGCAGATTTTAATAGTAGATGGGTTCCGGAAAGGTAATTTGTTCTAGTTTACAAGCATCAAGTGTTTCCATTCAAAACTACTATGCCACCGTCTTAAAACATGTCTTAAATTATGTTGTTCTGCTAGCTCCCCATTGCAAAATAAGTAAATACTCAGATTTTCCCACACACACACATACCGCAAATAACAGCAGCAGAAAAGAATAAAGGCAAGGGAGTGAAAACTGCACACTGTTTCATGATATCTTCACGGGAGGAGGAATTACTCTCTCATGAAACAACTGTAGCAATGAGCAGATTGCCTAATTTGTAGAGACAGGATAAATGCCTTAAAGTGCAGTCTTGAGAGGTACAGTATCTCTCCGGAGAAGGAAAGCAGGATATCAGGTCCTTCACTTCTAGGTCAATGCTTTGGAGCTAGAACGTGTCATCAATACAGTAGTCAGTGATCCAGCTACACGTACAAAAGACATTTGCTTAACTTCAAACTTAGGACAAGGGACACCGAATTCCCAGTGCTAAAACTGGTACTGACCCTCTCTCACACACTATCTGTCTCAACAGAGGATGACAGTACTTTCTCTCATTTGTAGGGAGGGAGAGAAAAAGATGAAATCCAGAAAATTAAGACTGAATATAAATCATCATCTCTTCATATTCCTAATACAAATCACCTAGTTAAATGGAGACCTAGGCTGCATCTGCACTGCAGAAATAATCTAGTCTCACACCACTTTTAACTGCCATGGCTCAATGCTGTAAAATTCTGTGTGAGATATTTAGCCTTCTCCATCAGAGCGCTCTGGTGCCACAACAAACTACTGTTCACAGAATTCCATGGCACTGAGCCATGACAGTTAAAGTGGTGTCAAGGTGGATTATTTCTGCAGTGCAAATGCAACCTTAGTTGGATGGAGCTTTCTTTACTCTCTTGGTTGAAGAATGTACCCATTATGATTTGTATTCCTTACTCATAATTTCCCAGTCATAAAACAATCCATGATTCTTGTACAATGTATGTATGTATAGGTTAAGGAGGGGTACTTCACCTTTCCTCCTCTAGCTGTTTTCCCACACAAAATCTGTTCCCGTTTTCTTGTTACTGTATGGGGGAAACAAAAGTACAAAGTAAAAAGGAACAACTACCCTATACTGAGTCCATCAGCAGGAATGGGAAAGGCTCTCTAGAATTTCAGACCTACCTGAAGATATTAGGGGCTCAATGTATCTCTATACTATAGAAATAAAGAGTAAAGTGTAAAAAAATATACAACTTGAGCACTAAAGCTAGAATCATCCAAGCCACTGTATTCCCCATCGGCCTGTATGGATATGAGAGTTGAATAGTGAAGAAAGTGGATAGGAAGAAAATCAAATCATTTGAGATGTGGTGCTGGAGAAGAGTGCTGAGGATATTGTGGACAGCCAAAACAAAACAAAACAAAAACAAATGGGCCCTTGAACAGATCAAGCCGAAACCTCCCTGGAAGCCAAAATGATCAAACCAAGACTGTAATACTTTGGACACATCATGAGAAGGCACAACTCATTAGAAAAGACAATAATGCTAGGAATAGTGGAGGGAAGTAAAAAGAGGGGAGGACCACAAGCAAGATGAATAGACTCGATTAGGGAAGTCATGAATATGAATTTGCAGGACCTGAGCAATGGAGGACTGGGAGGCTTTATCCAAAGGGTCAGTGTGAGTCAGGGTAGACTCAAGGGCAGATAACAACAAAATTAAGTCCTATAATTCCATCTTGTGGAATCCTGGGATTTGTAGTTTTATAAGGTCTTTCGCCTTTGCTGCCAAAGAGTGTTGATGCCTCACAAAACTGCAAAGCCCAGAATTCTGTAGGAACCATGGCAGTTAAAATGGTGTCAAACTGCATTATTTCTACAGCAGATGCACCCTGACCCTGGGATAGCTGATATGTAGCAACATATGTACAATCACAGGCCTATGGTCCTTCCCAAGGTACCAGGGAATGGGTAGTTTGACCTTTAAGTTGCTGTCAACCTGTTTGCAGTGCAAACAACATTGCTTTATAGAAGCAGAAGATGCTTTATCCTACTAATTCCACTAGAACAGTCAGGCTTGGTCACCAGTAACTTTCCAGAAGCTTGGTCACAGACATAGATATTGCATCACTCCTTCAAATGATGGGTCATAAAAGAGAAAGCAGACACAGAAGTAGAGAACCTATGATGGCCCAGCTGGCCTTAGGCTTCAGTTTCCATCAACACCAGTCAGCATAGGAATGGATAGAGAGTTGTGGTATATCAGCATTTGGAATGGCTGCTTCTCCACCCCTATTGAACGGTATTTGGTTTCCACTGAGGTAGTGTCTGCATGGGCCATAATACTTTGTGAGCAGCCCAGAATATTCTGGGCCCAGACCTATCCCAATGATCCCCATTACTTGTCACTCCAGAGAAATGGTTGGTGGGTCACTTTCTCTGAGGCTGCATGCAGTACCCAGCAAGAATCACATGCCTGGGTGCCTCATTCTGACTGTAGAGGAACTGACTTTTGCTTGCTATGAGCAGGACATGTTGTAAACAGCTGCCCACCATTACAACAGATGGCTCTGGATCTCCTAGAAAGATTGGAAGCAAAGGGTGAGTTTTTAAAATTCACCTTATGGGGAGTATACAGAGGGTTCAGTGCTGAATTGACCAGACATCATCCAGACACTTCGCACCAGAACTGGGGAATGGGCCCTGCATTGCCAGGACTACTCAGCATGAAAATGAGGGAATACATGGTATTTGGCCTGAGATCATTTACTCAAACAATTGGCCAAGAATAGCGTGTGTTACTTTTTCATGGATTCATAGTGCTACTTTAGAAAAAAGCCAAATTCCCACTAATGCAACCAGCTAGGGCTGCTTTGATTTTTCCAATCCACTGACATCCAAAACTCATTTTTCAAAGCTCCATCTCAGATTCGCTTCAGTACAAACATGGAGAGTATTCAGAGGCATACCTGCTGATTTTTAAATTCATGTGAGATTGAAAAGGCTTTCTGAATAAAATAGACAGACAAGGAAGGGAGCCCGCTACCAGTGCTTTAGGAAAGAAGATGCACTTTACAAAGCCACTATATTTGAGAGTCAAAAATTATGCCATGCATTCATTTGGGTTCCCCCCCCTTCTTTATTGGCAAGTGTCCAAGTTTGTTCCACAGCTAATGCAGATGAAGTCAATATAACAGCCCACATGTTCATTTAATCAGGATATTTCCTGACTTGAGATCAGAACAGATGAACTTCAGCATACTAAGATAAAAGGCGAAGCCATCAGAAGCTGTTTATATAACTACTTATTAGAGATTTAAATCTTTGCCTGTTATATCCTTCCATGTAAGAATAAAGAATTTCAAAAGTTTTCTCCTCATTGGATGAGATTATAAACATACTTTTTCTCACCCCATCACACCACACCAGACCCAGTTTCATATTTGGGGACTTCTTTGGTTAAACATTTCTTCATATATATTTTTGTGCAAAATTAATTGTTTTCTGTGCAAAAATATTTTTGTGCAAAAGCTATGTTTTGTGAAAATGATTTTTTAAAAAAAAGTCCCAGTGTGTAAAAAAAAAAATCTCTCAGTAGTTTTTCCCTTCTCTGATGGGCTTTCCCAAAAATGTCAAGACATCCATTCTTACGAAGGATGAAAAAAATTAAGAATATTCTTTACATTTCTACTACTTATGAGCAATATAGTATTTTCAGACAATCCTTGGCTGAAATATAGTATATTTGGGCAAGTGCTGCATCAAAACATGGCAGCAGCATCAACAGATAAGAAAAGTTTTAAAAGTTTGTTTGGAAATGAATGATTTTATTCACTTTAGATATAAAAATAAAAATTAAACTAATCAAATTATACGATGCTCAGCTCACTTGCTCTGGAGTCATCAGTGATGTGACTAAGGATTTTTCTGGCTAACTTGCAATATCATGTGGTTATAAGCCATTTTTAATTGAAGTGACAGTTCTTGGAAACATAGGTATTTAAAGTTAACATTTTGTGATTGAACACACATTTTCCTGTGAATGAATACAGCCTAAAACATGTGCCATATCATTGGCCAGGTGCAATATTTTTCAGACAGAAATATACGACAAAAACAGTGGGAGTGACATAATTAAGAAGAGAAAATGTTAACATTTGAATATGCATGATGGAAGGTTGCAAAGAAGTGTCATTGGGAAACACCCAAAGTTCAGAAATAGGTTTAAGTGCCTCTTGAGAAACCACTTTGAGAGTCTAATACCCAAGAGCTACTTCACAAAATTAACATTTTCCTCTTGCCTCTGTGTTACATTAATGGAAAATAACATTTTATATTTTTGGATTGCTAATAGGCCACATTTCAGTATAAAATGAGCACCCACAGCGGTGTACATAAATTTCAAATACCTGACCATTTCAAATACTCCAAATATTTGATAATTTCAATATATCGCTTAATAATTTCAAAAAATGAATCAAACTAGAAATGAAAATCTGAGATGAACTAGAAAGTAATTCCTTCAAAAGTAGCAGCTGACAAATGAGATGCCACAATTGCAGAAATGGCCACCACAAATTGCAGCTGTATCTAAAGAAGGTTCAAGCTGAATGCCATTTTTTCATTGGAAAAAGGGACCATTCTGACTGTCAATAGGCATGTAATACAGGATGCATATGACTGTGTAAACTGACCTGCCAGCACATGTATAGAACCAAAGCTTGAGAGTTACAGATTAAAAGCAACATTTTGTTACAAGACACATATTGTTTGAGAATTAATATGTTATGTTATTTTTAGAGATTTTAACAACCACTTTAGTGTGTGCATGTGTTTGTGTGCATTTTGTAGAGCGAATATTTACTAGTTATTTCAAAAATAATTGGGTGTATTTTAATAATAATAATAATAATAAGTTTTATTTATAGACCGCTATTCCGCAATGATCATAGCGGTGTACAGTAAAAATTGCAATACGAAATTAGCCCCTACCCACCCCCTCACACCCTCCAGGCTGAATGATGACAGTTGGCCGTGGAGGGAGGGCTCTGTCTCTTCAGGGTGGTCCTGATGGTGTTGGAACCGCCCCTCACTCCCTCCAGGCTGAATGATGACAGTTGGCCGTGGAGGGAGGGCTCTGTCTCTTCAGGGCGGTCCTGATGGTGTTGGAACCGCCCCCTCACTCCCTCCTATTTTGAGCCTTTTTACACTATCAATAAAAATAAACCAATAAGCTGATGTTGAAAATAAACAATTTTGTTTTGAATAATAGTTCCAAGTTCTGATATGGACAGTGGTATTAAAATTATATATAACTTTTAATGTCTTGTGACTGTCTCTGAAAAGAATACATTTTCATGTTTTAAATAGTTTCCGTATAAAAGAGAAACAATGAGCAGAACATCTGACCGCTATTTCTGGTCCCCTTGGCCAGAATCCTGTTGGGTAAACATATTGATTCAATGGATGCAAAATGAATAGTAATACTTGGGGATGTGTGAATACTGGATTAATAAACTTCTTTCCACAATCCTATCCTTCCCAACTGGGTTTTCCAAGTGTTGAGGAAAGCATTTTTCATCCAGAAGATGAATAGTAGTGATTATTTTTCCCATCTCTAATATATAGTTTTAAAAATTCATTTTTGGTTTTTAAATAATGTTTCAAGTATCACAGTGACTGAATTAAATTTCTAGGATTGGGAATGTATTAATGTATATATATGTATCAGTAACAGTAAAAATTGGAATAAATAGTTTGAATTCTCACTCTGTGTGTGTGTGTGTGTGTGTGTGTGTGTGTGTGTTACCAACATTAACAAATAGGAATAAGGAGTGTAGAGAAAGCAGGTTAGAACTGGGGGATTTCAAGATGTAATTGAGGGCAAAAGCAGGTACCATTCATTTCACAACAGTGCTTTGGACAGCTTTAAAACCCACTCCAGATGCATAAGCTGGATATCATTTTCTTTTCTAGGAGGAATAAGATGAAATCAAGGGAGCTACACAGTAAATGAATTCTACAGTAATATTGTGTGAAGAAGGGTAATTTTAATTTCAGAGTCTTTTATTACACAGCAAGGTATGAAATAACATTTACAGCGTAAACAAATGCTGATTTTCCCACCCTTCTTATTCAGTGCCTTAAGAAACAGTTGAAGTATGTTGTCTTGGGTTTAAGGACTCTTTAAATTATTTAATTTTGTGTATGTGTGTGGAAGCATATATATATAATATACAATGCACAATATGAAATAAGCAAATGCAATATTTGTACCAATATATAGGCAATTTGGTTCCTAAATTACTCTTGTGGTACTCTATTTTGTGCTTCTCTTACCACAGATAAATGCAGTGTAATGTTTCTGGCAAAGGGCAGAAAACCTATGTGAAGCTTCTTCAGACTTCTGTAATTTTTCCACAGCTCCAAAAGGCCCTGAAACCTCAGTTCATTGAGGTCACAAAGAAATGTGATGGCAGGAGATCAATGATTTGTTCTCCTGATGTTGTTTTAGGGCCTGAATAGCCAGTAGTGGTTGTATGGAGGAAATGTAAGTAGAATAAATACCAAAGCAGGATTGAGCCACTTTTTCCTGAACATCTGCTCCAGCCCAATAATTTCTTCCCTGATACTTCTTTTTATTTTTGGCATCGTTTGGAACCTTTCCTCCTGGTTTCTTTTTTTGGGGGGAAAAACCCACCTCCACACTGGTTGTCTCCAGCATCTCCCAGTTTTAGAATGATGGGGACAAAATATTTCCATTCAAATGGGTGCTGGATTTGTAGATATAGATCATCTGTTTAGAATTCATAACAAAAATGTAGATTATTATTTTTAGCAAAGGAAGGAATGCACACTTCTGCATCAATGGTTTACAAGTGGATGTTTTAAAAGCAAGGATCCACATAAACCCATTTGAAATGCATTAATCTGCATTGAATGAATGCGTATAAACATGTCTTGCTAAAATCAGTGTGTGTGACTAAAATGTTGGTTTGTGAGCCACACCAATTTCACTTGAACAGCATTCCTTTTAAAGTAAGCAGCTAAGAAGTGAAATTTTCTGCTGAACCCTAGCTTTCTACTACAATAGAACCAACTATAATTGTGGTCAGTAATTAGATATACTCACATCTCCTGCTTTATTTACTTAGCAGGACAAAATGTCAATGGATATTCTAGAAACCCCTGTTAAGAATCTACTTCATTTCTATTAAATGTCTGCCCAATGTATAAATGATAATGAGGCATATATAGTACAGATATTTAAGGCCTCAGCATTAAGGCCCTAAACACAGTGAGCTTGAGGGATTCAGTCTTATTTTTAAAATGTTTATGTCACTTTCAGAAAACTTATTTTGTCCTTATTACAGATCTGCCTTTTCTTGCTTGTTATTTGCCACATTGAATCATTTTAGGGGAAAGGAGATTAAAAGGTTTAAATTAAAAATAAGCAACTGGTTCTTCAGAACAGCTTACAACAACAGATGGAGAAGAAAACAAAACTAAAAGCATTAAATTAATTTAAAGAACAGGGCAAATAAATACCCATACATTAAATTTATGTATCAGCTAGGGTGCAACTGCGTTGTAGAAATAATGCAATTTGACATCACTTCAAGTGCTGTATCTCCATCCTATGGAATTCTGGGATTTGTAGTTTCGAAAGGTCTTTAGCCTTCTCTGCCAAAGAGTGCTGGTGCCTCACTAAACTACAAATCCTAGAGTTCTGTAGAATGGGGCTATGGTAGTTACAGACATCCCAAACTACATTATTTCCACCCCTAGACATGAAATCTATCAAAAGGCTTTCCTAACCTTGGATTTCTAGATATTGTTGGACAACAATCCCCATCATTCCTAGCAAGTGCAAGTCAGGAAAGCTAGAATTTGCAGACCAAACCATCTAGGTATTCTCATTGCATATCTAATAGGATTTGTCTCCTTCCCTCCCTCCCAAAACAAAACAGCTACTCCCTCTCCCAAAGCTACATGAAAAATGCTAAAACACAAGGCACTTTTACAGTTGGCACTATAGACCTGGGGGAGTCATAGGTTTAAAGAAAAGGCAATTTCCAAATGGGAAACCTTTTCAGTCTCTTACAGGAAAACAAGAGAATCCTGTGGCATCTTAAAGAACAACAAATGCAGCATGAGCTTTTGTTGACTACAGGCCATGTGTATCTCTATATTCCATAATAAAGAGGTAAGATTTTCTTTAGTTTTATTTCAGAAAGTACTCATCCATATTTTTTTCATACAGCAGTCAATTAAGGGATGTGTTTTTGCAAGAAAACACTATAAAGGACTCCTTATAGATTATTAAGGATGACCTGTGTCTGAATCAATTGAGTTAGCAGCCATGTAAGGTAGGGCAGTTGAGTTGTATTGTCCCAGCTGTCATGCTGTCTACCAACTTTAATTTGCCTCTTTACTCCTACATTATAAAGACAGCACAGTTGGGAGTCTCCTAGCCTAGAAAATAATAAAAGGCAAAAAATTGAATTGAGTTGTCAGGCCAAACAAAGTAAAGCGGTCTACCATGAAGCAGCAGATAATTAAGAAGACGGTCTGCTGAACTAGAAAAACAGTTGCCAGTTACACAAAAATTTCAAACAACACACAAAAAATATATACTTTTTATATTATCATAAAAAGGGAATACCGATTCCCAAAAATTAAACCTAGGTAAGGAAATAGTATTCAAAGGAATTTTTTATTCTGATGAGGATACTGCAAGATACACTGCAAGATGCTGGAAGGGCACAATTCTGCCCCCTGTTCTCCACTCCCTCAATAAGTTAATTGTGTGCAAATTCCTTTGTGCCTTTAACTCAGTTTGCTGCAACTGAAGTAAGCAGAAATAATTGTATTTGATGCCACTTTAAGTGCCATGGCTCAATACTATGGAATTCTGGGAATCATAGTTTGTTGTGGCATGAGAGCTCTCTGACAGAGAAGGCTAAATGTATCACAAAACTACAGTGCCCAGAATTACATAGCATTGAGCCATAGCAGTTAAAGTGGTATCAAATTGGATTATTTGTGCAGTGTAGATGTAGCCTGGGACATTTAAAAGCAGCTTAGCAAGTGGAATGACAGATGGTTGGTTGAAACTGTCTTTGCCAAACTAGGAAAGTAGAAAGAGCATGATATCCCCATGGTAGTTCAGGTAGAACCACAATTCTGTAACTGTGTAATGCAAAAGGGTCTCTGGAGTTGGCATCTTGGATGGAGTTGAGGACCAGAT
>NC_056526.1:66255351-66278319 GCF_019175285.1 Sceloporus undulatus
TTTGGGTTGTAGCAAACCCAAATTCTGGGCTGCACCAAGCTCCCTATAGTAGTTACAGACATCCCAAACTGCATTATTTATGATTCCCTGCTTGACCATGAAACCCACAGGGTGACCTTGGGCAACTCATGTGCTTTCAAACTCAGTGAAAGGCAATGGCAAACCTCCTCTGAACATCTTGCCAAGAAAACCCTATGATAGGTTCACCTTGGGATCGCTATAAGTCAGAAATGATTTGAAGGCATAAAGCACACACACTCTTACACAGGGGTAGGCAACCTTTTGAGCCGGGGGCTGGGTTGCAGTCCCTCAGACAACTGGGGGGCTGAAGCCAAAAAATAAATAATTAAATGATTTTTAAAATAAATAAACCAGGACAAATGTAGGGGGAAAATTCAAATGAAGGACACGCAAAAAAAATTGCTGGTTTTTAAAAAAATGTTAATATAAATGCATGTTTCGGAGGCTTCTATAGACAATTGCCCCCCTTGCCCGTCACATGCCCCCCTTGCCTGCCACATGCCCCCCCTTGCCCGCCTCCTGATAGGCCAAAGGCCCCACGCCCTCACATGAGAGGCCAAAGGCTCCGGTGGCAATCGGTGGCAGGACCGGGCTGGGGCCGGTCCCAAGGCCTTGCTGGGCCGCATCCGGCCTGCGGGCCGCAGGTTGCCTACCCCTGCTCTTACATGTTATCTCATTTCCACTGTTGGTAAAAAATACCTCATTCTAGAAGCACTATAGCATTTCCCCCCTTTAAGGTTGTGACATTACTCTTACTGGGCAAAAAACTGAATAAGATGTGGTGTGGTGGAGTCAGAGGTCCCAGGGTTGAAGCCTCAAGATTTTTTGATTAGCAACGACATGACAACATGACAGCATTACACACACACACACACACTTTGAATTCCCCTATTTCCTGGGGGTTTAGCTGCAATCCCCTTGGTTACTGCAGAGGGGAGGATTTTCCCAACAGTGCTGTAGTGTCATGAGCTATGTCTCTTGTAATTCAAAGTATGTGGAGGTAGTTTCACAAAAGGCTTGTCCTGACAGAGGTGAAAACTGCTAGACATGCTTTTAGATCAGGGGTGGCAAGGATACTTTTGGACTCACTATGGAAGTACTGCCATAGAGAATGAGCTAGTGAAGATATTTTCAAATTTACCTCTACAGGAGTGTGAGTAGGTAACCTAGATGATCTCCTCATTAGTAGAATTGTCCCTTGTGGTAAACTTCCTAGTGTTTTGTCAGTGACTTATTTAATGTGCTAAACAATGAGGTTTTTACTACTACCCTGGGGACATGATTTCACAGCTTAATGCAAGCCATTCTCAGAAAGATTTTTTCCTAATATTCTGCTTTGTTTCACCCTAACCAACTTCCATTCATTACTTTTAATTGTTCCCCTCTAGCACTACATTTAACACTTTTAAGTATTTTCACTTTTTCTTTGGGTTTATGCTGTAGATTTTTCTGTCATAGTAATACTTGATCCAAATTGTAGGCATTTACATCTTTTTCTATCAGTCATGCCCTTCCTTTTCCCATATTTTAAAAGGCAGCTATGATCTACCTGAACACTATAGAGAACAACTACATATTTATCACAGTAAACATGCTATGTGTAGACATCATCCAAATGTCTTTAAAACACCTGTGCACATATGTCATGAAGATATGCCCCGAATGGGTTCTTAAATGATTATACATAAGTCTTTAAAAACATGTATGCAAGCAGTGTACAAGACAGCCAGCATGGTGCAGTGGTTTGAGTGTTGGACTATGACTCTGGAGACCAGAGTTTGATTCCCAGCTTGGCCATAAAACCCACTGGATGACTTTAGGCAAGTCACATGCTCTCAGCCTCAGAGGAAGGCAATGGTGAACCTCCTCAGAACAAATCTGTCAAGAAAATCCCATGAAAGTTTCACCTTAGGGTCACTATAAGTTGGAAACAACTTGAAGACACACAGCAACAACATAGAAGTAATATGTTTACTTCAACAAATATTGTACAGACTCACTCACAGGAATGTATGACTTGAAAATAATAATGATATTCATTTGCTGTTTAAGAATCTTTGAAGAGCTATTCTGTTAGTTGTACTAACAGCTGCAAAGTGCTCTTAGAAGGTTTAAGAGGTTGCCAGGAGATATCTATTTATAAGTTTTCATGTAGAGAAGAAGTGGTGGCAAACTTGGAGGTTGTGTAAAGCTTGAGGGAAACAGCAAAACCTGAACAAGCCCTCACTGCTTTCTATTCTCTCCATCAGATGTGGGAGCCATTTTCATCATACTTTTAAAGAAGATCTTCAGCAACAGAGCAACACAAGCACTAGCTCTATGCCACAAGGGGACGGCATTGCTTGAGCTAAGCAAGAACAGCTTGTTTTCCCTCAGCAAACTTGGCTTACCAGTAGAGTTGTACAAGGGGAACCTCTACCATCTCCCAAGCTTTTCAAGCACAAGCTAAATGTTCTAACCTGCAAGCTGTAAAGAGATGTCCAGTGAATAGCTGACCAGAAAAGAGGTGAGATGGAGAAAGGTAAAAAAAGGAATTCCTGCAGAGCTGAGAAAGTTACTTTTTAATTAGTTTCTTTTATAGTATAGGTGGGATATAGACCGCCCAAAAAGGGAGGTCTGCCTGCGCCTTGTTTTGCTGCACAAGGGAGCCACAATGGACAAACCGTGCAGCTCCCTCGCACAGCAAAAAGAACCTGCAAAAAGCGGGTTCTTCTTGCCATATCATTGTGATGCCAGGACATGTGGACACTAAGTGTCCGTCGTGTCAAAATGGCGGTGCCCGTGTGTACAGGCCACCGCCATTTTGATGCATTCGTCACATGCTAGGGGTGAGGCACATATGGGCAGTGCGCCCTCGGCCAACCCCTAGCATGTGACAAGGGCGCACTATAGGCCTGTCTGAATCGGACCATAGTTTTTTTAATAGTATTCATAGGGATGTGGTGACTCAAGTGGTTAAGACGCTTACTCTGTTGATTGCAAGATCAGCAGGTTGGCAGTTCGAGACCTGGATGTCACTTGATGGGGTGAGCTCCCACCACTAGTCCTGGCTTCTGGCAACCTAGTAGTTTGAAAGCATGCAAATGCAAGTAGATAAATAGGTACCACTCCGGTGGGAAGGCAAACAGCGTTATGTGCAGTCATGCTGGCCACATGATCACAGAGTAATCTCTGACAACGCTGGCTCTTCAGCTTAGTAATGGAGATGAGCAGCACCCTTTATGGTCAGACACGACTTGTCAACCTTGTCAACAGGGAATACCTTTACCTTTATAGTACTATTTGAAGTCTGCAAGTCATTGGCTTGAGCAGCAAAACAAACTCTCATTATACAAAAACACTCAAAAGCCATAAAACAGCTATAGCTTTATTGGGCCAAACAAAATGCACAAAATACATGATGCAAGTTTTTGAAGCTCCAAATAGCTTCTTTATCTGGCAAAGGAATTATAAATCAAACAAGTGAAAGGGAGAGGAGTGACAATGTTGGAGTCACACTAGGCTATTATTGTTATAGTTGTTCTCAGTAAAGATGGTACAGGAGGATATCCTCGTAGGCAGAGACTATTCCTCTTTTTTGGCCATGTGGGGTCTGGGTGACAAAGAGTCCTTAACATTCAGGAAGCAAAATTTTAAACACTTAGCAACACAAAAATAACTCTCCTTTAAGATCCAGGTTGTAATTCATGATGTCCACCTTGTTCCCATTTCAATGCCAACAGCTAATACTGAAATAAAGTATGAACCAGCACTTGAGCCAGGTGCTATTTCTCCTTCACCATTTAGAGCAGGGGTAGGCAACCTGCGGCCCGCGGGCCGGATGCGGCCCGTCGAGGCCTTGGGACCGGCCCTAGCCCGGTTCTGCCACCGATTGCCGCCGGGGCCTTTGGGGGGCAATTGTCTATAGAAGCCTCAGAAACATGCATTTATATTAACATTTTAAAAAAAATCAGCAAATTTTTTCGCTTGTCCTCCATTTTTTTAAAAAAGTGTCTTCCATTTGAAAATTTTGTCCTACATTTGTCCTGGTTTATTTATATATGTATTTTTTTTTAAAAAAATTATTTAATTATTTATTTTTTGGCTTCGGCCCCCCAGTTGTCTGAGGGACAGCAACCCGGCCCCCGGCTCAAAAAGATTGCCTACCCCTGATTTAGAGAGTCAACACCACCAGAATAAGAGAAGTGTCTCTACAAAGCTACACTCCTGCTACTTAAGGACTGTAGTAATCTATGTTGCATCATTATGCCTTGTTATTGAGCATAAGGATTAATCACAAACAACTAGTTAGATATATATTTTTAAAAGCATGAAGCAGCAAATATAGGATTCAGAGAAAGGGCTGGATTATTTGATGGTGAGGGATGAGAGATTGAATGCTGATTTAGATGGAGAAGAGAAGAAGTAGATGGGAAGGCTTAACTAGGCTCAGACACCCTAGGTCACAAGATCCCATCTGATCTTGGAAGCTAATCAGTGTCAGCCTTGGTTAGTACCTGGATGGGAGACTGCCAACAAATACCAGTTACTGTAGGCTGTATTTCAGAGGAAGAAACTGGTAAAATCACCTCTGAGTATTCCTTGCCTAAGAAAACCATATGAGGTCACCATAAATTGAAAGGCAGCTTGAAGGTACAATACTTACACAAAATAAGAGAAGCACAGCAAAGATGAAAAATAACAGGGGAAGAAGGGGAAAGGGATCATTCTTTCCTTTGCACCACATTTCTCACCCTCACACACAAGTTTTCTACATTCCTTCTTGTACAAATGACTTTTAATAGTACTAAGTGACTTTCAAGCATCTGGCACATAACTGTTTCCCCATGTTTAAGCCACAGAAAAACAACTTCTATTACACTGATGGTGGAATTCTCATGGCTTGTGATATGCAAATAGCAATGTGAGAGAAGCATTATGCCTTAGTTACACTTGATTAGCCAGCAGCAACTGAAGCAATTTGCTGAAAACCCTTGAAAAAGTTAGATGAATCTATCTGAATAAATGCCCCAGACTTTGCAGACTGTATCAACAGTTTACCCAGTCTCCTGTGATATGGAAATCAGAGTAAGAAAAGAACACAGAAATTGGGTTTGAAATATGAGAAAGCTCTGTGTGCTTTTAGTACTTGTAATGTTAATCCTAAAAAGAAAAAAAGAATGAAAACGAATGTGGCTGTGCTTTTAGTACTGTACCTGCAATGTTAGTTCTGAAGAAAAACAAGAATTTGTTTTGTGAGGGAGGGAAGAAGAGAGAGAATGAAAATTTAGCTAACATTAAAAACACAGAAGAATAGTGGGAAGTAGACTTTAAAAGCATTGTTTCTCTGACTGTTGAGACTGCTAGCAATCATTTGTACTTGATCATGGTTAGCATCTATTCATTCCTTTATTCCTTTGTGTCTTCAGACTGTTTGCTATGCTAAATACACAAATCACATCATAATGAGTTCCAGAATCACATATGGTTAAACAAAGTTGATTTTAATGTAGATTTCCCTTAAGTAGCCTCTGCCAAAATTTTCTAATATTTAATGTTTGGCATTCTCCCCCAACAGCCTGGATAGGATCTCTTTCCTTAAATATTGAGCCATTGGAAATGGTTCTCTAACCAGTCAAGGGCCCCATACAGACAGGCCAAAATAAAGCTGCTTTGAGTCACTTTGGAGGTATGCTGTTTAAATGATGCATGCGTCCTAAGAGTCTGGAATCTGTGCCAAAGCCATGCTCCCGTCCTAAGTACTGGAGCGTGGCTTTGGTGCAGCTTCCGGACTCTTAGGACACATGCATCATTTAAACAGCATACCTCCAAAGTGGCCCAAAGCAGCTTTATTTTGGCCTGTCTGTATGGGCCCAAGATCTCTTTTAAAAATTCTATCCCCCATTCCTATGGAAACACAAAAATATACTGGAATAAAGTACAAAATGGTTGTGAACTGGTTATTCATCTTCTGCTGCAAAGGAAAAGGGAGATATGAATTTAGAATTATGGATCAGGACCATTATAAGTGAAAACCAGTCCTGTCAAAATGGAGATACTGTTTAATGAAATTACCATTGCTCTAAACCTTTTCAGTTGGGATCCTATTCTGGCAATGCTGTAACCCTTTCTCCCATGATAGCTTCTGAATCTGATGCCACTAGGGCTTACATTGTGGCAGCTGAGTTGGTGGTAGGGATGTACACAAAGAAGTTGTGGCCATGTGCACTCATGGGCCATATGTTGTTCACTCCTGCTCCCTAAAAGATGAACATTCAATCTAGCCATACTTGTTGGTCCATCCTTGTCAGTTGAAGCTCACAGTGAAAACAAAATACATTTGGTAGCTGCAATTTATAATGGAAGGAAAGTTTCTTTTGGGGACACAGGTCAATCCTTTCTTCCTAACTAATGGGCATTTTCTAAGGGACTGCTGAAGAAGAGAAAGGCTTGAGCTAGCTGGCTGAAGGAATGCTTCATGAAATGCCTCATTGTATATTTATGGACTCATAATCATTTGAGATTCTAGTCCAAGGATGGAAACTCAACTTGAGATGGATGGCTGACTCTGTTTCTGGTCTGTGTCAGTTTTGTGTCTATACAATTCAAACAACAGAATCAGAGCCAATAGGGCACAGCAGCATGCTCACTTTTCCCCCACAACAAACTTTATCTTTCATTTCTTCCTACTCAAGTGCTTGTGTAAGTGTCAACAGAATCTTTCAGAAGTATCTAAGAGAGGCTGGAGAAACTGCAATAAATCTACAAGCATTTCAGAGTCCACAGGCTATACTGAGATAACTCATACACACAAGTCAGCAAAACAAACCAATACCACAGGGTAGGGAATCATGCAGCCTTCCAGATGTTCTCAAATTATCTATGTCTATTAAAACATATCTATATTGAAGATCTCAGGGTGGCAGAAAATAAAATCAATTTAGGACAATAAATTATAAGAATAAGAATTATTTTATAAAAGACCAAAATCATTTATCGCTTAAATCCAAACCAGTTAAAGCCAGTTAAGACAATTTAAGATAATGCCAACCACAGCACATGCAGAAACTGGATAAAGTCAGTTAGGCCCTGAAGGCTTCACTAAAAAAAAGTATTTTGCCAAATACCAACCCTGGTGCCAATTGGGCCTCTAGGGGGAAGGGATTTCATAATTGGGGTGCCACAGAGGAGAAGGTCCTATCTCATGTCCTTCCATGTTGCTCCCATTGGAACGACCCTAGAATACAACTTCCAGCATTCCTTTCCACTGACTATGGTGGCTAAGGTTGATGGAAGTTGCTGTCCAGTGATATCCAAGGGCTACATGGTCCCGTTCTTGGAATAAGTGATGTTCTAAAACAAGGTCTAGGAAACAGAGCAGGATTACAACTGATAAATCTTACTGATCTGTTCATCAGGTCCATGGAGGGCAAGCTAAAGATGGTATCGGAGGAGACACCAATGCCAGCAGCATAAAAACTATTTTAAGAATGCCAGGCCCAGTAAGAAGCCAAGGTTTGGAGATGTTCTCAACAAAGCCTGCTACTATCAGCCCCCTTTTATCCAACTGTTGCTCACCTCGCCACCTCCTGCCACATACATGACATAACTAAACAGTACTGAATCTGTTTATTTAGCCAGAGGATCTTCATTGAGTCTACATTCTTGGCTTCAGTAGAACACTCCTATGGAGGAACATTCTGTCCTGTTTCTTTGTCATTTTGTGGGTAGCTCTGTTTCCTAGTCTCCTTCAGTGCCCTCCACCATGGGAGGGAATGTATTCTAAGCATCCCCCCTGACAGCCCTAATATCTCTGATGTCTTGGTCACTGGTAGGTCTTAAGAGAGTTTTCTTTCTTTTATTCTTCTAGCAAAAGGATGACAGAAACTCATCTTTAGACCCATGATTATTTACAGCAATTCTTCCTAATTCGATGACTTTCAGCTACTTTGGAAGTCTTAGGCCAGAGTCCTATCATCCCTGAGCTATGTTGGATAGGGCTTAATGGAAAGTCCATCTGGAATATTAAATTAGAGAAGAAGAATAGAACATTTAATAAACACAACTTGAATTGTATGCAAAAATTGTCCATTAGGCAGTAGCTGAAGAAGAATGGAAGTACATAGCAGATACTTCAATAAGAGTGTTGTGTGTGTGTGTGTGTGTATTGTGCTAGTAGACTGTGGACTATCTGATCTCTCTGCTCACTGTTTTTATAGAAAGATGTAGATTTTCTAGCCAATTTGCATCAATCATCTTGAAGGGGGGGGCGTTCTTATTCAGTGCCCTTCATCATACGTACATCTCTGTTTCACAGTGTTGTGCATATAGGAAATGCTTGGAGCTGCTGCTGCTACTGCTATTATTTCTTTCTTTCTTTATTTAATTACACAGTCTTTAATGTTGCATTATATGCCTTGACGAATTCAAATTTAGCTGTATAAGAAATGTATGTCTCAATGCACCTCACTGTCTATACTTGCCAAGGGCAAACAAAAAAAACTGGAAGGCAATGCACCAATTAGCATGCCATGTTTGAATAACTACCAAACAATTGCATAATAAGCAATCAAAATGCCCAGATTTAGGGAATATGATACCCCTACAGTAGCATCCATCATCTGGATTAGGTAAAGGTGGTATTACACCAGAAGCCAGCCAGCCTGCCCGTCTGCCCGTGTTTGGTCAACAGAGTAGCACTTTTGCTTATCTCATTTCAGGATCCCACTTAGCCACTACCCTTAGAGCCCCAAGATCTATCTATCTATCTATCTATCTATCTATCTATCTATCTAGTGCATTTATACACCCTTAAGCAAAAAAGGCTCCTACAGTGGCTTATAAATAATTTATTCAACTGTTTTCTGCCCTCAGGCAAACAACCTGATTGAGACAGAACAAAAAAAAAGATGGCAGTACAAGAGCAGATTAAGTCTAGGAGATGCTGTCTCCTCCTGTGTTCCGACGGAGGACAGAGCAATAGTAGTTGGGACACTGAAGTAGAGGTTATTACCAATTGCAGGGCCAAAGCACAATGGATCTTTGCCTGACTGGTCTTCTCTCTCTCAGAAGCAGGCCAAGGGCAGTTTGAATACAGAGGGAGGGATTATCTGCAGCTGTTGAGGACAAGGCGTGATGGAGCTAGACGTGGGTATGGTTTGACATAAGCAAAGCCACACTTAGATATTCAATACAGATTAATACAAAACACTTGAAAGGGCTATGCAACTTTGTGGACTAGCCATGCCCTATAGATGCTGATGTACATCCCTTCAGCCAATGTGTGGTTGACATCTAAAGAAGGCCTGTGTGTATACAAATGCACATATGAAGGGTTCTCTTTACAGTAACATGAGCGCCGACTGACTCCTACATTCTGTTTCATGTTGGATGCTTCCATTGAGAGGGAAGCAGTTGTTGAAGAATGTGATGAGAAATTAGGAGGGGACTCATTGTAAAAACTCTCTGAGCAAAATTAAACCTTACAAGAAACACATGATTAAGTACTATTGTCGTATTTTGCCATATTTGACTAGAGAACAAGGAAACATTACTTTTTGCTCTCATATCTAGAGCAGGAGGAATATGGTAACTTCTATAGCCATATGGTACCTTGTCTCATCATTCAGCCAAATCCTCTCTAGGGACAGAAAATAATTAGGAAGGTTGGGAAAGTCAAATTACTGAAGATTCTATTAATACAACATTTAATGCAATGTTTTGCAGCAATTTAGCAGCTCAGTCCACAACAGGTTCAAATATATCATGATAAAATATGAAGCACTGCCTATGCAATATACTTTACATATTTATAAACTGGACACCTGAATATAATTAAAAATTCTCTTTTCCAAAAGCTGAGCTTCATGTAAGAACTATTAAAGCTTGTAGAGATGTGCCAAGATCTTATCCACAAGTGATGGAACAAATTCTACAATTCATCAAGCTCTCAGATTTTTGTTGGTTCAACGGTAACTGTGAACAGCACCAAAACCAAATCATATGCTGTGTTTCAGCTTTGACAGACAAGTATATCATCTTCGAAATCTAGAACTCCAACTGACAATTAAAAATGGGTAAAATCAATTTCTTTCCGTGATGCACTCATCATGTTTTCCCTCCAAGTTATTAAGTACAAGATTAGATGCATTTTCCACTGTTTGCATAAAAATCACACCACTCTGCACTCACACAGTCCTGATTTTTGAACTACATAAAAATACAGTAATAATGAAAAGTACCTCTTTCTTGCCATTATTAGTGTCATCTTCCTTTTTGCAGATTTTTGTAATTAAACAGTTTATAAAGACTGTTTCATACACACACACACACACACACACACAATCATGTATCTATATACAAATAGATATAGAAAGTCAAACACATACATACACTGTTTCTGATTACAAAAGTTTAGCCCTCATCCAATCATTTGGGCAGGCGGGGAATGCATGGAATAATTTTCAGGGTATTTCCTGATCCCAAAGAAGTCCCAAGGTATCATAGGATATTAAATATCCCATGTCCACAAAAGTGTTAGTGGGTGCAGAATGAAGGGTATTCCCTAGTATCTAAACATCTAGAGACAGAAAATGCATGTTCACATGAGCTAGAAAATTTATTCTGAATAGTTATCAGACCACCCTCCCTCCCTCCAAAAAATAACCTGAACAACTTTGGTGCATTAAAAATACTATTACCATTATTTTGTAACAAAAACAAAAAAACAAAAATATTGGGGGGGGGGGGGTAGGAAAAAGCAAACATAAACCATGAATTAAAACTGTTGTTATTTATTTGCAGGAAGACCTAATATTCTGGGAGAATCTTCTACTCCATATTCTATGCTTTGTATTAGACAATTTTCAGAGTGTCAGAGTGTGTCATTTTAATATTACTGTTCTTTCAAGCAAGTTTTTTCACATGTGGTACACTATCTGCTGATTTCCTTACACACTTCATACCACAAAACTATGAGCATCTTCTTGATGTGGCTGCTTGTTCAGGCAGAATAACAAGGCTAACGTTGGAGTGCATAACCTATATCAATCTCAGCCCTATTTATAGACTGGTTGAAATGTAATGCAGTGTGTACCCTTTGTTGTATTTCAGATTGGATCAGCCTGTTTCCAAGACCTAGCTGGAAGATATGCCTCCACCTTCTATCAGCGGTAGGATTTCACTAAGAATGCCTGTGGAATGACAAGGTATGGGTGTCAAGATCCACTGGACCCCTGTTGACTTAATCCTTATGCTGTAGTTTTTATCCAGGTAGTCAAGATTATTCACTTCATTTTACATTTGATGGCAATGCAGAATAATATTAAATTTGTGAGATTGGCCACATGGTACCATTTCACAATGGAATGAGAAGGTATGCATGGCTTTAACTTTTAAGGAGGGCACAGACCTTTTCTGCACAGGTGAAAAACCTCATTTCCACCCTGATACCAGTACTATCTGTTGTGACTTCTGACTTCTGGTGAAATACCACGGGCTTCCCCCATTAACCCAACTTTGTCCCAAAATTGGAAAAGTCATAGGAAGCCCTGGTGTTTCCCTGAAACTGTGGGGTTAGCAAAGGGATTTGTGGCATGTGAATAGCTAGACTGGCCCTGGATGGGGCCGGCCCATTTATTCACACACCAAGTATCACACCACCACCCTTGCCCATGTTAAGCAGCACAGAGAAAGGGGATGGCCTGTCCATGGAGTCACGGCTACAATTGTCATACCTGCAGGAGTTCTATGGACAGGCCACCAAGCATGCTACTACCTATCTGGAGGGTGGCTTTGCCCATGCGAGCAATGCGGGCAGAAGGACACATTACTAGGACCTGCTGTGTGTGACCGCCATCATGGCTGGTCTGGAGCAATTCTGAATCATAATGTTCCTGACTGGCCCCAGACCCTTTGGCCAGTGCAGACAAGGCCACATGGACTCAATGGTCCACAGACTGAAAATGCTTGATATACATTCCCATCCTAAAGAAAGGGAACATATGGGACTGAAGTAACCATCAGACTATTGCACTGATCTCCTATCCAAGCAACATGATGCTTAATCAAGATTTTCTAAGTAAGACTTTCACCACTTATGGAGTGAGAAATGCCAGATAGCTAAGCTGAGTTCAGGAAGAAGGCAGAAAGGATCATTTTGCAAACAGATGTTGGATAAAATATATGGTAAAATAACACAAAAAATTGGAAGAAAATCAACATGTGCTTTATAATTTACAGCAAAGCCTTTGGTTCCCTTGATTGTGTTGAACATGACAAATTATGGTTCATTCTAACAGAAAGCCATGAGGCCACTGTCAACACACACGATGGAGAAAAAGAATGTTTTCCCTTTGGATGCATTTTATCACCCTAGCTCTTTAATGTATATACAAAGCATATTATATGGAAGCCAGGATTAGATTAAGAGGAACTGGAGGTGTGAAAATTGAAGGAAGGATCATTAACAATTTAAAAAGTGCAGATCACACTTACAGAAAATAACAAAGACTAGGAATGACTACTGAAAATTAAGAAAAAAAGTACAAAAGTAGGGTTATTGTTAACATTAAGATTTTTTTTAAACTACAGATGATTTACATAACTTTAAAGTAGATGGTAAAGACATTACAATAGTTAAACATTTTCCATAGGTAGTCTCAGAATGGAGGCTACAGTCAAGAAATCAGAAGAAGGCTAAGGCATAGAAGGGCAGTTATGAAGGAACTAGACAAGATCCTTAGTAGACACAAAAATCAGAATCATCCATGCCATACTATTTCCAGTGTCTATATAAAATGGAGTGTGAAAAATACCTAATTTGTGCTACTGGCGATATTAGAGACGGGAAAGACAAAGTAAGGTTATCCAGATGTTGTTGGACTAGAACGGCCATCATACCTCAGCAACTACTGTGTTGACTAGAGCTGAGAGTAGCTGCAATGTAGAAATCTTGTGTACTTTGAAAAGAAACCACACTTCTCCAAATTGAGAGGAAAAGCTTAATTGGCCCAAGAAACTGACTGAGCCTACAGAGGTGTTTACTAAACCACAGCCAGAAGATTATAATAAGCATGTTTTCTTTTTCCACCTGTTGCCAGCTGTAATGCTGTGCAGCTTCTTTTCAGAAATTAAATGCCTAGAAAGTAGACACAGCACACACAGTCTGATTTTTCATTTAGTTCTTTCTGGAGAACATGGCAAAGAAATCACTATCTTCGTTTTAGATCTTGAGTGTCGATAAACAGGGAGGAGAAAAAAAAGTAAAAGTCTGGAGAAGACTCGGTGTAATAATTATTGCTAAATAAGAAAAGGCCTCGCACCCTCAGAACATCTAGGCAGCAGCTACTGAAGGTGTCTGGGGCTAGGTTTGCCTCTACCTCACGGAGGACATTCTCCATAGCTGCCCCAGCCCTTTGGAATGCGCTGCCCACAGAGCTCCGCTCGTCCACTACCCTGGCCCAATTTAGGAAGGACCTTAAAACCTTCCTATTCCAACAGGCATTCCCCGAATAAAAATCCTGTGGGCCTCCCTCCTCTTTCCGTGGCCAAGAGGTTGGGCTACGGGGCTTTTTTTTTGCTTGTTTGATTTTATTGTTGTGTATTTTAATCTGACTGTTATCTGTGTTTTAATCTGATGTAAGCCGCCCTGATCGTAGGAAGGGCGGCATATAAATAAAAAATGTATTATTATTATTATTATTATTATTATTATTATTATTATTATTATTAAGAGAGATTGGAATAAGGAGGAGAGAAACAAAATCTATGAGAAATTAAGTACTAATGGTAAATTTGCTTTTTTTTTTAAAAAAAAAACTGCTCTAATAAGAAATAAAACCATATTTTGTTCATGCATATCATTGCGGAGACTTGCCCAGAAAAGTGTGGTAGAGTGGTGAGAGTGTTAGATTGTGAGTTGCGGAGCAGATCCAGGATTACTGAACTTGCTTAGAAACCTTGAGCCATTTACTCTCAGGGTGACCTACCTTGCAGGGTTATTGCAAGGATAAAAGTGAAGAGAAATGCATCCATTTCCATTACTCTGAGCACACATGAGGAAAGATGGGATGCAAATGCAGCAAGAAACCAGCTAACTGAAAGAGTTTAAATGGTTTTCCATGTCTAAACCCCTACATCATGTAGGAAAAGGGAGAGTGAGACCATGCTACTCACCATGCCACCCACATGGCCTTCACTGCCATCCTATGAGTGCGCATTCAGCTTGGCATCTGCAAAAGGCTCATGATCATAAAGCTGAATGTACATAATCATTTACGTGACCTGGGACTCATTCACACTACAGGAATTATACCACCATGATTCCAATTTAACTACCATAGTTCTAACCTATGGAATCCTGCGATTTGCAATAGAGGGAGGGCCTGGTTTTCAGAGAGGCTCCAGTGCCTCACCAAACTGCAAACCACATGGCAACTGAAGTGGAGTAACAACATTATAATTGTGCAGTGTGAATGCCACACAACCCCCCCCCCAATGTTTGGTTTTAGACCACTTGAATATAGGCAAGAACGGTTTTATTTTTTATCGATCTCATATTAGATTTTTAGGAGAGACCTTTCATTTGAAAGGCAGGATAAAAAATGTTTTAATTACATATATGCATGAATACACAGGCACACACACAAATAATACATAGCCCTGAAAATACTGAAGGTAGGGATATCAAATTTATACAGTCCCTGGAAATCAAAATATATATTTTTGCATGTTGTACACAATATGCTGTACACTCAGTGTATAGCACCCACAGCCACCTAGTGAAACAAATTTCTTCATGATCAACCTTGTGATTATCTGATTAAGAAAATGACCAGATTCCTCTTCTAGCCTCCAAATGCTTTCTGCGTGTACACTGTTGCAAATGAATAAGGAAATAATGTATTTCAGTGTTTGGTTTGGGCCTTTTTACAGTCTATTAGATACCCATATAACTGCACCCTCCAACTTTATTTCATATACTTTTCAAATCTCTAGAGGAAACAAGTGGATGGGGGAGGGGGAGGAGAAATAGTTTCACTTTATTGGGTATTTTTATTCCATTCCAGTTTAGCTTTATTTTCCAATTCTTCTTTCCTTCAAGCTTCCTATTTTACCATTAAGGGTTTTAGCACTGGGTAATAGCAAATGAATTTAGTAAAGTCTTTGTACTTGAATTGCTAGCTATAAACCAAATGGAATACTATTAACTATTAAATGCAGTATTATTGTTGGAGATTTAAATTCTTGGAAAATATTTACCAAGCAGAAAATTTAAAGCATGTGCTAAGCCACATAGTATGGTAACATTCCACAGTAGTATTTTAAATATTTAAAATGTGTGAATTTACAAGCATGATCAGACAGAGGTATTTGCTGCATTAGAAGGGATGTCAACTTGCTGTTATTTAACAAACAGATACAGCTTGCATCGTTCAGGTACACCTTCTCCTTTCACTACCAATGAAAACTCTCAACTAATCTATCTCTTGTTAAAATATCTAAACAGTGAGCTTGCAACCCTACACACACTTCCTTGAGAGTAAGTGCTAAACTGCACTGAATATAGAGGCTTCCTTCTGAGTAAACAGACTTGTACTGGAGGTCCCATATATACTTTTTTCTCTTCCATTTTCCAGTTGGAGCTCTGGCTTCCACAATGGATTGTCCCTTTTCCAATTCTGTTTTAAACACACATCTCTCAATGCCCCATTACTGTGATTTGACATAGTCTGTACTGGCTGCTTTTATAAAGAGAATGTCTTGTCCTGAAGAAGGAGATAAATACAATTTTTCTATGTTCATTTAAAAAAAAATTGGCTATTTGAGTGTAATAAACTGTGCATATGTCAGCTTTGGGATATATCTCACGGAAGTTATCCTGAACATTTAGAAAGATTAGAAAACTCTTGTGAGCTGCAGAAAAGAGATGAAACTCTGCCAAACTAAGATAATAAACAGTCATAATGAAATGAATAGGCAGCAAGAGAGAGCCAAATATACAGAAATCTAAACAGCAACAGAACCAAAAGAATTCTACCTTCCAGTGTGGAACAGGAGTAATTCTTGAGGCAAAATGTTCTATAAATTGACTTCTGTCACAGAAGACGATTTTGCATATTACCACCAATAATCCCTCCACCTCATCAAATATTCATACATACAGACTGATCTTAACAGATGGGCAGATAGTCCTGTCTTTTAGAAGGACTGTCAGTCTTTAAATTTTATGTACATGTGAGGTGGGCTATTAACATAGTACGACTGCCAACTGGCCACCGGACACTCTTTTCAGGCTCTTGGCTTCCTCCTTTTCCCTTCTTTGGGCAGATATCCAGTTGCTAAAATACTCTGGGCTGCACCCAGAGTATTCAGCCCCAAAATTCCCCTCTTGCCCGCTGTCTTTTGCTGGGGGTTTTCACAGCAAATGACAGGCAACTGCTTTTCTTAGTGGCCCCTGTCACTTGCTTGGTGGTGCTGCTGAGGTCAGAATGAGGTGCCCAGCCACACTATTGATGCTGAGTACCTCCTTCTGACCTCAGAGTGATTTGCACTTCCAGCAGCAGCAGCACTGGACAGTTCACAGGAACCATGAGTGAAAAGACAGCTGTTGTTGCTGCAATGAAAGCCAAAACTCCACAGCAAAAACTGAGTTATTTAAATGCAGGTTAAGGAAAGGAAGCTCCAAACTGGGTGCAGACATCGTGAAGATAGTCCAGACCCAATTTGGGGCTTTGGCCCTGTGCCGTGTAAACAGAACACAGTGAGCCTGGGGGGAACTCAGGGTAAATCAAACATGTAGACAAGCCCTAAAAGGTCACACCGAGCTCAGCAAGAGGCCTGGGCTGTGTTTGCTCCTTTCCATGCTTCCTCATCTCCCTCCTGTCATGAGCCAGAGGCAGAGCAGTCAGTGCTAGAGGAAGCAAGTGGGGTCTCCTCTTCTAGCAGCCACCTCATTCCTCTTTTGACTGAAGCACGAATAACAGACCCTTGGCTCCTACCAGATGTTTGAGGGACTTGGATGAAGGACTCAGTTGGGTTCCAAAAATAATTTAGGTGGAGCATCAAGACTGGGGAACTCGAAATGGAAACAATAGTGATCGGTTTAAAGAGAATCACAGCAAAACAAACTTTAAATATGGTAAATCTCATTCTACTTTTAAAATGACATATAGGTGTTATCTTCTAGAGAATCAGGGAAGTTCTCCTTATTTTATGTTTCCACTTACAACTAATATAAAGCATGTCAATAAGCAAAACCCAAGCACACAAAGTTTTATCCTTTATAATTATGTTTTCCTATATAGATCTCTTTACTGTGTTGTTGCTTCTGCTGTTGTTGTATGCCTTCAAGACATTTCCGACTAACTGCAACCCTAAGGTGAACCTATCACAGGGTTTTCTGACTGAGTGAGTTACTTGCCCTAGGTCACCCAGTGGATATCCATGGCTGAGCAAAAATTCGAACCCTGGTCTCCAGTCTAAGTCCAGTGCTCAAACCCCTCACCACACTGGCAGATACTGTGTAACACACCACAAACCCAAACAGGCACCCACACACTGTACACAGCACAATTTAAACATTAAAACTTGTAAAGGTGGCAAAAACCAAAACACTAAAAGAAGTCAGGGTTTTTCTCTAGCTCAAGGTGGACAATGGGAAGCAGGGCTCAGACAATCCCAAACCATATCATCAAAATTCAGTAGCAAATATGGAAACTCTTTTAAAACAAGTATTTCCTGCTTGTTTTTTTTCTTTGTTTTAAAGGACTTGTTTTGACAATTAAAATTTAGCAGTGTGATTTGCAACAGAAATTCATCAGTATGGTGGTAGGGGATATAATTGATGGGTTTCTGGGAAGAACAGAGAGTTGGCTTCTGGAACTGTGAAAGTTGCCCACTCCTTCCTTGTACATTGACAATATGAAGCCAAGCTTGATAAGAGATCTTGCAAAATAAGGGATGTAAAATTAGAAAGCATTTTAAAAAGACACACATCTCCCGATACTACAAGGTGATGTTTATTATTTTTAAAAGCCTGACACATTTCAGCCTGTTAATATTTTAAGACCTTTCTTCAGGGAGTTATAAAAATATAAAGCACCACAAAACTGCATTTTCTATAAAGTTAAAAAGGAAATAAATATAAATGGGAACACTTTTGGTAATATCTACTGCTATTTATCACTTGACCTTCCTCCTAAGAACTTGGGTGATTCACTTTGTTGGAAATATTGTCCAAAGTGAAACCATTTTGAAAAGAAGAACCCATTTTACAAATGCCTATATCTCTATTGGGTGAATATGGGCTGGACTGGTGAACTGGCAAAACCAGCAGTGGCTGGCAACAATGGAGATTATCACACAGACACAGGATAGGGACAGGATTGCTCTCGCGTCCTTATCCCATCCGTGACAACAATCGTGCAAAAAGCTTTCAGATCATAGCGCTGATCCTGTCATTATCCTGTCATTGAATCAGCATTACATTAACGCAAACTCCCGTTGATGCAAAATGACAGGCAATGCCAGTTCAATGACGGAACAATGATGGGATCTGTGTGATGTCATCTGTAAGTCTTATGTGTGATCACTGTCAATCACACTTTCCAGATGGGATAATGTCTGGATAAGTGCAATGTCATCTGAAAGTCCTTCCCGCAATCGTGCAGGAAGGACTGGATAGGAATGGGACAAGGACAAAACACTGATGTCCTGCCCCCCATATGATATTCTCCAATGTCTATGATGCAACCAATGGTATTAGCTAGTTGGTTGGCTGCATATATTTATGAATGGTTGTCTTTCTGCATGTTCGTATACAGAAATGCAGATTATACATCATATAACTTAAAATGTCTAGACTTGCCTATTAGGCAAAGGTGTCCTGATCATGGACCTCATGCACATAGCAATGTGCACATGCGGTTTCTCCCTTCAAGTCTTTTTTACTATGTAGAAAATCACAAACATTTAGCAGAGACACCCACACATTTATACATCACAAAAAATAAAAGGACATCACCCCAAAAAGGGAATGAAAGAGACACATTTACATACAATTTGCATGTTTTAATTTATATGCATAAGTGAACATTTAAAACAACTAGTATTGCACACCATGGTGAAGATGACTGCAACTAGGTGACCCGTGTGCCTTGAAATTACTCACCAGCAGTTGGCTGAAACCATTTACTCATCTTAAGAAACATTTCAGCTTGTGCTTCCTAAACAAGAGGTCCTTAGATCACTTGGCAAACTTCTTTTTGAAAGTGGAGCAAGTTTCAAAAGTGATATAGAATACCAGAATGGAATTCTTCCACTCAAAACTGTGGTGGAGGGACAAATCATCTATGGATGACTAAATTGTGAGCAAGCACAAACAACAGTGAACAAGTTCAAAGTTACCCGAAGTTCCAGGTAACTGTGCAAAGTCCTAGAACATATCCCCTGCAGATATGGGGGTCATACTGCAATATAAAATTGGTATTAGTAATGGAAACAGAAGCATATGTGAAAAGGCTTTGATATGGAAAACAATATCTGGTACTGACATATATTTCAGTGGTCTATGTGTCTGTTTAAAAACAATATGGCCATGATCCAGCAAGCTTTATGAGACGCACTCCCCTTTGAATCAATCCAAATGTGGGCTCAGATTTTATGATATGTGAAGCCCATGAAGACAAGATAAGTAAGAAGTCGGTTAAGAGTAGAAGGGGTTACAAAATTGTTTTGCAGAAATGCCTAACCTACTGAGTCACAATTTTGCTCAGAAAACATGACCTGGGTTGTAACTGAGTCACATCACACTGTGCCAAGATGAAAGCAGCAAACCCTTCTGCCGAGGTTTCATTCTGACACTATGAAGCAAACATTAAAATTGACTTTGCATAAACATGGCATGGAAGCTACTTAAAATGTCATGATGGCTGCTTCATGGGGGGAGCCTTCACAAGAGGAAACCTTTTGTGTACAGTAGCTTGCTGGCACAATCTAGATAAAAAGCTGGTGCCAGAAATGTCGTTTTTCTCCACACCTGTAGCTTTAACAACTAACAACAAAAACCTACAGCTACAAATGATACACTTATGAGCTGTTCCATAACCTTCCTACACAGGGTTCTCTCACAGGGGTGTTTTAAAATACGTTTCTAGTTTCTTCTCCTGGCAGGACTGTCACCTCACTTTATCTTGTTCTTTTAAAACTAGCAACAGTGTTAGGGAAGATAGAAGCTGGATAAGTTTCTTTATGCTTTTGTGTTCATCAAGGTTTAGGAACAGCTGCTTAACAATACACTGAGAATCTTTGTTGTGACAAGCAACATGACAACAAACCATGCCCTTTAAAATTAGTTTCTTTAATGGACATTCTTCATTCATTTGGATCTATTTCCACTGCTATTATTCTCCACTGGTTCACATGTATACTGTACAGGCACACTTTCGTTAACAAAGCCTCTGACTATGCAGGTACTTTTTAACAAGGGTGATTTTTTTTCCACACCTGCCCAGCCTACACTTTCCCTCCTCGACCTCTGAGAAGATATTTTTTAGCAGCATTGGCATTGAGAGGATGATGAAGGAGGCCTGGAGAAACACAGATTTGAAGCTTCAGGTTGCAGCAACACAACTGGAATAAACAATGTAATGAAGTCTGAGCTGGGAAAGAGCAGGATTTTACTCTAGCTTGGTACTACTCAAAAGTGGTGGTCCACTGGCTACTGCCAGTCTGTGAGGCATCAGTTGCCAGTTTATGGAGAAATTTCCAGAAAGCAAAGAAACAACTATAGCCAATGGACACACTTATGGTGCTAGTCCCTGGCACACTAGAAAACAAAAATTTCAGGTTCAACCTCAGATAGCCTGAGAAGCACTGTTTGACTTGATCCTACTGTAGTCATGTGTGCCTGCCTATAATAGGTAAATATTTACCTCCAGTATTCCTCACCAAGCATATGTGAACAGCACAACAGAGAAAAGGGAATGTAGATAAGCCTTCCTCACCAGCTTCGCTAGCATATTAAAAAACAAACAAAAAATTCATAAGTTTCCACTAAAATGGAAATCATAAGAAAAGTGGATGCTGGTGAAATGCATCCCTGGATGAATTTTGGAAGAAGCTTTCAAATGGTTTCTAGACAGTACAAAACATTATTCAAAGCTTACTTAACCTGGTTGTTTCATTTCCAATATACAGATTGTTAGTTTTGAATCAAATGTTTGCAGAAACATGTTAAATGCTCTTCTTTTTTTGTGATACAAAAACCTCTCTCTATTTCTTCCAAATTATTTCTGCCTCTGGTTATTTCTGCCTTCTGTTAAAGTAATGGCCAGAAACACATCTACTTCAATAACTGATGTATACCTGCACTATGAATAATTCTGACCTAAGATGCTGGTCTTTCTGTGTATGTCAAAGGAAAGCATTGCATAATCCATACTGTCAAAAATGAGGGCCATAGTTGTTGGTCTACAAAAATAAGAAAATCCCTTTGGTCTACACAGTTTTACAGCTGACTTTCTTTTCCTCCCACCAGATCAGAGGGGCTCCTCCTCCAGAGTTATTTCAAACAGAATAATACCAACTGATGTTCTGTAACCTCTCTGTGATGTAGGTATCGTGTAATAGATCAACTGTGCTCGAATAAGCTCAACAGCCAAATCATAATTCATCAGAGACACTCGTGTAAGTTTACTGGTCAAATAAATCCCTGCCAGCTTAGATGCAAGTAAGTGTTTACGTCTAGGATCCCCTAGCACATCTTCAAATTTGGACCTATACAGTTGGCCATCCATATCCACCTTATCTGCATCCATGGATTCAACCAGCCATAGCTTGAATATATATATATTCCAAAAAGGAAACCTTGATTTTGTCATTTTATATAAGGGATACCTTTTTACCACATCACTGTATATAAGTAGACATGAGCATCCATGGCTTTTGCTATTCACAGGTGGTCCTGGAACCAAACATCAGCGGATACCAAAAGTCCACTGTACTTGTTTACTCCATATTTACCCTTTGCATCAGTAGCATCCTGCTGAAATAGTTCACTTGGAAAGTGCCTTCTTTCTTAAGCCTTTAATCTAGTTGTAATGATTTATTTCACTGGTATTCCACCTGACTTGTTTTTGTCTCTCTCTTTTAAAAAAACAACTCATTGTATTGCTAGAAAGGCAGATCATGCATTTAGAAACTAAACAAGTAAATAAACCTTGGACTGATGGACACATATTCACAAAATTTAAATGGAAGGGGAAACCATTAAGAAAGTTATATTTTTGCCAAAGATTGTCTCTCCCACACTTTTTAAAAACGTAATTCAATTTACTATACAGAATATCTGCTTATTCATTCAAATATGCATATATTTAAGCAAGTAAACACATCCAGTAAACAGAATTGGAGTTTGGCTCCCAAGATGCTTTTAAAAGATGCCCTCATTTATAGCTGCAAGTGCTGACATGTCAGCCTTTGCTTATTCCTTCCATCTACCCCCACTGAAAATGGTCTTTATTTATTTACAACACTTCTTTGCCTTTTGATATAATAAAATCTCAAAGAGGTTAACAAACCATGAAATGTAAAATTATCATAAGATATAAGTGTAATGCAATGTAAACATTATAACTGACATCAAAACAAAAATCAAAGTCAGAGTCATTATGAGAGGGAAAGACTGTGTAAATAAATAGTTCGTAGCAGTTGTTTGAAAATTGTCACAGTCTCCATCTCTTGTATTTTTGATGGGAGTGTGTCACTACTGAGGTGCCACTACTGAGAAGGCCCTGGTTTCAAAAATAAGACTGTCATATCCTATTGGAACAAGAACTCCAGGGCAGGAGCTTCTCTCTTTCTCTTATTCTTTACTCTAAGCGTGGCATATATTTATGCTTCCCTATCTGTGTCAGTATCAGTAATAGCTACATCAATAATAATGAATGAATTGCCAATCCTGTACCC
>NC_056526.1:66278329-66400243 GCF_019175285.1 Sceloporus undulatus
AAGGGTTTGGGGCTGCCCAGTGGGAATTTTGAAGAAACACACACACACACACAGAGAGAGAGAGAGAGAGAGAGAGAGAGAGAGAGAGATAAATCATATACTCTACTTTATATCACAGAATCAATTGGGTGTGGGGGAAAATTCCATTATTGAAGAAATAGCACCTGAAAGATTCTTTAAACATGGAAATCTATATATTTGAGCAGTTCCTTGGATTACATAGCAAAAAGAGTGTGCGACTTTCAAGGAGAATCAGATTAAAACCTTCTCTAAACCCCAAAGATTATTGGATTACTCTAGGCAAATCACCCTTCCAATCTAACCTGACTCTGGGCCTGTCAAGTCAGACCAAAATAAAGCTGCTTCAGGTCACTTTGGAGGTATGCTGTTTAAATTATGCATGCGTCCTAAGAGGCAGAAGCCACACCAAAGCCACGCTCCACTCCTAAGGACTGGAGCGCTGCTTTGGGGCAGCTTCAGGCCTCTTAAGATGTATATATCTCATTCAAACAGAATACCTCCAAAGTGACTCGAAGCAGCTTTATTTTGGACTGTCTGTTTGGGTCCATTGTCACATAATTGTTGTGAGTATAAAACTGGATGATCTGATGCATGCTCCTGTGTGTTCCTTGGAGGATAAACAGCATGCAAAGTGAATAATTACAATGATCTTGTTACCAAGAATGGCAGGGGTCAGTGTAAAAATTTCTCTGTGTATATTTCCTGCCAATAGCTTTATCTCAAAGAAATCATCTATGGATGTTCTGAAGCAAACATAATCCAGTTTATTTAAATTTCTAACCCCATCCAGTTAGGAAAGCAGTACAGTATACATATCAGATTTCAAAACAACTAGGGGATCAGCCAAACCAGGCTGAGACAAGTTGGAGGGAGTATTACTTGGCTTGGTGTTGTCTGTCTGACCCCCTATTTGTTTTGACCTTTGCCACAATAACAGTTGCCATTTTAAATACCGCCTTGTGTCCCTCCAGGGAGAAAGGCAACATATAAATGAAATAAATAATTAAAACAGTGTCACTAATTTAGCCTGTTGTCCAACTCCCTTGCATTTGACAAAGCAGAGAGAAAGTTTGATGCCCTCCAAAGAATTTACTCAGCAGATCAACTAGAAGAAATCTACAGGCCCTTTCATACTACATAGGTACAGCACAATGTTTCCACTTTATCTGCCATGCAACATCCTATGGAATCATAGGATTTGTAGTTTTGACACTTTTAGAATTCCCAGCCAAAGAGTTCTATTGCCTCACCAAACTACAAACTCCAAGGTGGCACAGATTGCAGCCATGACAGTTAAAGTGGAATCATAGAGCTGTAACTGTGTAGTGTGAAAAGGCCCTATGTAAAAAAAAGTTCAAATCTACAAATTTATACAGAAAACCTAGTTTAATAGAATATTGTAATATTTTAACACTACAAATCATCATGGCAAAATCAGCAGGAAAAAAGAATCTTTAATGAACCTTAATCATCATAATTGTCCCAGTTATAAAGATGATTTGCTTTGCAAGCATTTTGAAACATATTTAAAGCATCCTTGAAAATATTCCTAATGAAAATTAAAATATTTATCTGCTATGAATAAAGGATACTATTTAAATTCCTCTCGAACAGTGTTGCCGCTTGTATCTGCAACTCTCACAAAGCTTTAAAATATAACCGCTGAGGTCTAATGCCTGATTCCCCTTATAGATTTAAATTGGTTCAGTTATTTACCTCTATAATTATACAATCTGGGACAATCAACCAAAACAAAACACTTATGTAGTTTTTTAATAACAGTATAGAGATTTAACTTGTTTTGAGACGCTTCAGTTTAGAGAATTTTGCTAATATTAAACAGTTTAGCACCATTTTGTTACGCTTACTCAGTCCATTTACAGCATTTGGGCACTTCAGGTCTCGGTGTCATATTGTGGAATTGTTTTAATTAGTATTTTTACTTTTGCATTTTGTTAAACTCTGGTTCTATTGAACATTTAAATGGTGATATTTTAATGTTTTTATATGTAATGGAAAGTGAAAAAATGGCTGTGGTTCAATTTAAGGTGACATTCACTTTACGGTAGTGGTCTGGAACCTAACCTACTACATTAGCGAGGTATGCCTATAACCTGAATTTCATATATCAAATTACTTTGTCAGATTCCCCCTTCTCCATGGATTTCACACAGTTAATCTCACTTTGGAGACTAGTACACACAGGTGTAAAGTTAGTATGATATAGCAAATATTGCCTGCGCATAACTGAGATGTTCTGAAGCAGAGCCCATGATACAATGTACACATGAAGCGTTCCTGCCTGTACAGTTCCCACTCACTTCAAATAACAATCTCTCTTGAGCATGCAAAGCTATAATCTTTATTCAAATGCATCAGGACTATGTTCTGAGCTGGAGCTGGCTGCAATTCCAATTTCAGTTCCAATTCCATTCCAATTGCCCTAATACTTCATTTGGTACTGAAAATGGACACACATCACTGCTATAAGATAAGCTTAGTTGGCTGTAAATCAGTGCAGCAGATGGTCTACACCAGAGACAGCATTACAGTCCTTTAGTTGGTGGCTTCCAGCACCCTTAGCTATGGGCCCATAAGCTAAGAATTCTACTCATAGAGCTTTATCACACTAGCAAGATTCCACCAGAAAATGGGAGTTAAACACGATTTAATGTACATTCGAATTTAAACAAAACTTGCAAATTCAAGGAGTTTGTCACACTAGGGACTGCTCAAGTAAAATAATGTGAAGTTAATCCGAATGCAAAGCAGAGAAAAATGGCAGCTTTTTTATTTTCAGATTGTTCCACAAGAAAAAGCTGCTGGTTTTCTCTGCTTTGCATTCAGATTAACTTCACGTTATTTCACGTTAATTGCAACGTCGCGTAATAAACTTTGGGCATTTCCGGGTTTCCTTTGCTTTAGATCTCATTTAACTCCTGTTTTTCCATGGAATCTTGCTAGTGTGATAAACTCCATACTGTCCCAGGGCTGGGGAACAGCCCCACTCTCCCTCAGGCAAGACAAGTGGAAGATGGAACTTCAGGGCAAAACCAAACAAAGGAGATTCAACTATGCAGATGCTTCCTATTTCATATTGTAAAAGATAGAAGAACCTCACAAGCAAATTACTGAAGTAGTTTACTCCTCAAGTCTATTCCCAGACTCCTCTATATCCTTGAAATACCAAACTAAAGTGATTCTGTCAAGCAGGGACTATTTAACAAATTGGAATAGATGCTTTAAATTTGGACTAAAACTCAAGAGTTGATTTGTGAATGACCCTAGAGCCACTAGCTGCCATCATACACTCCTAATTTTAAATGAGTTCTGGGGAGAAATCATTATGTAGGCTGGGTCCTGTTCCACTAGTGGACACAAAATGACTTCTAAACTGCTGGAGTCCCCACCTCCACATCAACCCACAGAAAACCTCATATATATATATATAGTGATCAGGGGACCAGATGAGACAGTTTGAAAGGGTTGGTGGGGTGGCTAAGGATTCACTGTATCTCAAGCCTCCTTCTCTTTCCTGAAAGGGAAGGAAAAACTATCCACTATCCACACTGGCCACAAGGAGCCTGTTAAATGTTGCAGTCCTATACAGTGGGTCCTTGCTATCCGCTGAGGATTGGTTCCAGGACCCCCTATGGATAACAAAATCCATGGGTTATCAAGTCTCATTAAATATATAGAAAAGGAAAATTGTGTCTCCAATATAAAATGGAAAATCAAGGTTTGCTCTTTGGAATTTATACTTTTTTTTAGTATTTTCAGGCCGTTGATGCTTGAATCCATGGATAAAAAATCCATGGATAAGAAGGGCCAATTGTACTGCCACTGACCACTGTGGGACTTGCTTCCAAGTAAACATGTTTAGCACTGTTCTGCTGCAATCCTAAGAGTGACAGAATTAAAAAAAATAAGATGTGCGGTTCTATATTTAATATTATTGAGACAGAACTAAAGATTAAGACACTTCTTTACATGAAACAAAATGTAATGTCTTAATTAATTAGGGGCATGGTGGGCTCAGCAGTTAAGATGTTAACTCCGACAATTGCAAGGTCAGCAGATTGGCCGTTCAAGACCCAAGCGCCGCGTGATAGAGTGAGCTCCCGTCATTAGTCCCAGCTTCTGCCAACCTAGCAGTTCGAAAGCATATAAAAGTGCAAGTAGATAAATAGGTACTACTTTGATGGGGAAATAACAGCATTTTTGTGCAGTCATGCTGGCCACATGACCCACAGAATCATCTTTGACAATGCCAGATCCTTCGGCTTAGTAACAGTTGAACACCACCCCCTACAGTTGGACATGACAACATAATCTTGTCAAAGGGGAAACCTTTACCTTTACTTTTTTTTAATGTCTTAATTTAGCATCTCTCAAATTAACAATTTTAATAAGCAAACTACAGCCCTGTCTGGATGGGCCAAATAAAATTTCCTTCCCTCTTTCCTCTCAGCCAGAAGACCAGATTATGCATGGCCCAAACTCCTGTTCTGGAGTGAGCAGATTGGACAACATCTAGTATTCAGCACCAGAACTGGGGTACAGTATATCCCTCTTAAAACACATTTTATTACTAGTTCCTCTGGATAGTCCCAGAAAATCCAGACCCTGTTGTTCCAACACCGGATGACTGTTTGAAACAAGTCCCACTGAACCACCCAGTGCATCCACCATTGCCACCAGTCACTCACTCTGATATCAGAATGAGACTTCCAATCATGTGATCATCCCTGGGCGCTTCGTTCTGATCTAAGAACGAAGCAACTGGTGGCAGTTGTGCCAAGTGGCTCAGCAGGACACGCATGCAATCAGCCCCTCAGCATCAGAATGGAAGGCATTTACAAGGGGGGAGGGCTAGGGGCATCTCCAAGGCCAGGATATTCCGGGCTGCCCCTGGCCAGTGCAAACAAGACCTACAACTGGAATCCTATTAGTTAAACCCAACAAGTCTAGACCTACTGCATTACTGACTGATGAGTGAACACAAAGGTTCACTGGTTCTGTGGGGAATAGAATTCAAGCCTAGATGTTGGCACCATTATCTTAAATATTCTCAGTAAAGCAATGCAATAAACAAACATGCAGCAAAACAGTATAGTGATGCAGCTGTTGGCACCTGACTGCCATTTTAGTATTTTTGAATCGTTCTTTTTAAGAACAGGTATATGCCTCCTCAATATATATTGTACTCATCTCACAAAGAAACAAGGAACTTCTTGCAGCACTGTAATATTAATCATTTGTAGAAAAGTTATTGTTTCTGCTTTTGTTATTGCATATGATGCTCAAAGATATGCTGAAGAAAATAAATGACAATTAAGTTTCATTTTATTCCACTAGAGGGTAGCGTCCTGAAAGCAGCTTTATGGTAAATGTGTACAGTAAATCCAATCATTTGTTCACTGTTTGACCAGTTGATCACAAATAGGCTTGTATTCTCTGTAAATGGCATCAACATTTTTAATGAATGTATAAATATATTTTTAGATTTAAAACAATGCATACTGTGTGGGTTATACTTTGTGCTAAGAATGCCTTTTCGAACACACTCATAATTGTATTTATTTCAAACTATCCTTGTTTCTCTAGAAATCAAGAAAAGTATGAAAGAAAACATACCTTCCTCCTCAAATAGAGGCATACAAATATACTAATCCAAGGAACGGGAAGGAGGCTTTCCTTTCCCCTGTATGTTTGTTTACTGATGTTTTGTTTAATGACTTCATCTTTTATATTCAGAAATAAGTGGATTTGTCTCTCCATCAACTCATTCACTGTGATGCAAAACATATTTATGAAAAGGGAAAGCACACAGCAAAATACCAATAGAATGGTATTTAGCACAAAGCTGTAAAAAAAGAGAGATCTTTTTTTTTTGTTAGTGAGCACTTGTTTCAAATATCGTCCCCGTGCTTCTACACCCTATACATTAAACATACTTCAGTGCTTTGCAAGGTAGGCAAATCATGCCCCTTCCCTTCCACAGATTGGGAAGGAATGCCAAGAAGCACAGAAAGGGTCACCCTGTTTATTTGCACCCTAAGAGCAATGTCATCTAACAGACAGGTTGTCTCAACCAACCAGACTGGAGCAGCTGCGAGTGCTACATCTTGGCACTCCAAAGCGATTGGCTCCTCTCTGGGGAGTGGAGGGTGTTCAGTTATTAATGACCGCTGAACAGGCAGCACCATGTCAGTGTGACAACTGATCGGGTGAAGGATGCACCACTAACCACCATGGAAACAAGGAGAAAGAAGAAGAAAAGCTAGCAGGCATCCCTCTTGCTCTTTCACTCGCTCTCCCTCTCCCTCCTCTCTTTCTCTGCCCTCCTCCATTGGATTGTGAGCTTCTGACAGCCTCAGACAAGAGCTCTGGAAGAAAAAAAAAGTAAAGGATCTCAGCTTGCTGCTGCTCAGAGATTCCCTCCTATTTCAGGATCTATAGAGACAACCATAACGTACACTATCAGTGCATGCATCAAGTCGGATCACTAGCATTGGCATCACGATGCGGCTACCTGAACTAAGGGATCCCAATATGCTGGAGCCTTCCAGGATGAAAACTACTCTTGTAGGGTAAGTGTCTTGATTATTCTAAGTTGTGCTTTGTGTTGTCGACGATCTTGTGCTTTCTTTTGCTTTTTTTGAGGTTAAAAATAAATTCTGACTGAGTTGTATCCCTCCACCTTCTCCATATTATACTCATTCAGAGAGAATTACAAAGAGAGCCCTGTGTGCTCTAAGCCACCAACCACCTCCACTGAATCCTCATTAATCTAATCCCCCCCCCCCCCGGACTCTCACATGGGTGCTTCACTAAGCCAAAGGTCTGAATAATCTGATGCTCAGTGTCTTCAGTGCAAAAGGGAACAGTGCACTTTCTCTGTCTTTGGAAACCAATTACATGCGATACTGGACAGCCTTTTTAACCCCCTTCCAATAGCTGGATTACAGCAAATGCCACTGTATGTCACTCTGGGACCCAAAAGCCACTGAGCACGAAAGCTGAATGAGAATATCACAAACAGTTATTGAATTTCTGCCAGACTACATTTTAAGGATTGTAGCAAATGACTCCCGCCCTCCCTTTCCCCCCTCTGATGCTCAGTCTCTCCTTCACATACAGGGAGAGAGCAAGAGCGCTCTGACACTCAGAAAGGCCAGGATGAATGTCTGATTACTAATGCAACTGGAACTGAGACATGCAAGGTAGAAAGGACAGCATTAAGCAAAAGACTTTTAATCTTCTATGGTAATTAAAGCAATCACAACATGACGCCTCTAAGTGCATTTTCCAGCTGAGAAAGCTGTGGGCTTATTGCTGTCAAACCCCTTCCCATAGAAAACCTCAGAAGTATTTGCTTGGAGCAGGGAGGGGCAATTGGTTTTCACTAGTTGTGTCCAGCTTTGACCACGGCTTTGATTTGGAATTGTCAAAACAGCAGGCTCAGAAAATAAAGTACGAAGTAGAGGCTTCTCGGGAATGCTTATGTGTGTCTGTGTGCATGAGTGTGTATGTGGGAGCAGGGACAAGGAGGGTGGAATACATCCAATCTAAGCCAAACCTTGTTCTACCCTTTAACATTAAAATGTTATCCTCTAAGTACAAAAGAAGAGACGTCCTTCTACCATTAATGTCAGCTAGATTAAGAGGTTATCAGTTCAGAAACATGGAAAGGGAGAATAAACTACAGCAGCTGAATGTTATGAAAAACTGTTTTGTTTTGTTTTTTAATTTGAAAAAGGGGAAGAAAATAATGTTTCTTTAGAGGTGGTAGTAGTCAGTTTGTGGGAAAGCAACCAACACGCCCCCACAAATGGATCTTTTCTCTCTTTCCCTCTCCACATGAAACACTGGAGGAGATCGTCCCTCCTTCCCCACTCCCAGTTGTCAAAGCAGTTATTTTCCTGGACAACTCCAACCTGAAAGTTAATCTGGTTCTGCAGTACACAGTGCAAGAAAAATAAAATACACATACACACGCACATGCACACAGAGATGGAGAGGGAGGGAAGGCAAGTCATCTTCCTCATACCTGCCACTTTCTCCAAAATATGTCAGGAAGTGGGGGAGCTTAGCAATATATGCTTGGCAAGAAGTCAATTAAAATTCTGTTGACCTTTGTAAATGATACCAATAAAGCAGCTCCTGTAATATGCTGCTACATTTAATTTTCCCTTAGATAATGAAGGAGTTTAAGGCAACCTTTCCTCTTCAGATTCCATGAGGAAAGCCAGTGAAGCTCAAGCTACTCTTATTAGCAGGCTTGCTTGTCATTCTTCAGAAAAGGCGAAAAAATCCTTTTCCTTGTGTGTTGTTTTTGTTTTACAGAAAGCCCAGGACTTATTTATCATACGGTTTTAAATAACCATTGCACTAAATCTATCTTCTATGACACATTTTAGTTCTGTCAAGGAGCACTGCATCCTTCTGCTTTCAGCTCATGCAAATATCTTACACTGCAGTAATGAAATAAATCATACTGCATTTTTGGTGATGTATTTAGTGCACTGCTTACATGAAAACAGGATCAAGTGGGGGGGGTTCATTCACATATCAATGCATATTAAGGATTTCTGTGACTTATTTTTGCATGATCGATAACATTTCAAGCTGTCTTTGGTAACTTTCAGTCCCCTGTTACATTATGGTACATTTTTACTTCATGTATAATGAACAAATGCTGTGAAGGCATGCCAGAGAGCTTTTCAAAATGCAGCTTTTGCACATATCAACCCTTTAGAAAGAGCAAGCAGTCACACCTATGCGTGTCCAAAGAACAAGCAAGCTAGTTGCAAGCCATGGGCATAACCAAATGTTACAGGTGCTCATGTCTTTTGAAGAACACACTGTAAAATCTGCCGTGATAATGTGAGAAAATATTCTTAAAAGGATGATGATTTGTCTTCAAGCCTGTTTTCCAGGGGCATTACATTTTGTAGTAGTATAAGGGCATATGGAATAAGCAGGAACATGTGCTTATATTTAACAGAGCCTCCAGTTTGCCTGCAATTTCTTTGGCTTTAAATGCAGCTTGTACAAACACACTCATTATTCATTACTCATTAATTCCATCTTATGAGAAACTAATGCAACATTAGTTGCGTGACAACCATGCCAAAAAACTGACTTGAAAGAATAACCAAAAAAAAAAAGATGTTGGAGCTTGTTTTGGGGAGAGCAGAGGTATTTTTATTAGAAATAATAACTGAAGCAAGAGAAATCATTGAGTATCATTGCAAAACCATGCTGGGAGGGGGAGACAAAGGGATAAAACAGAACATTACTTCCAACCCAACAAACCATGCATTTTTCAGAATCTAAATGGAACTCAGTCACCGAACCTGAATAACTGGTGTCCATTACTGTTCTACATCCTTTCCCCAAAGCAGTTACTCACTAGTATGTAATGTTAAACATCTGCAGTCACTTCTAAAAAGGATGCTGCAACTTTTTGACATAGTGTGCTCTTACTGATTCAATGAAATAGCTAGCTTTGGGGGCTAACTGATGTAAGAGAATAAGATGAGGCAGGTGAATAGTAAAGAATAAAATTATATTCCCTAGTACTTGAAGAAAATATGATTTCTGGCATGATATGAACTAATTTTAGGTAATTGTAATTTAAGTGTTGGCCAACGATTTGTGGGCCCTTTGTTTAATGACACATTCTGGACATGCAAAACAAACACAAAGGGATCTAAGAGTGACAACCTGTCTTAGCTTTGAGTCCAAGGTGTAAATTTCTCACATGTGACAATAATGTTGTTACAACCTAAACCAGTCTCGCATGGTTTGATGCACATATGGGTGCATGGATGGGAAGGGAGAATAGAGGAGAGAGAGAGAGAGATGATGGAGAGATTTAAATGGGTTGGGGAGGGGAAGTTGGTAATAGTAATTGTGCTGTTGTTGTTCTGTGCCTTCAAGTGGTTTCCAACTTATGGTGATCCTAAGATGAACCTTTCATGGGGCTGTCTTGGCAAGATTTGTTCAAAGAGGCTTTGCCTACACTTTTGCCTTCCTTTGAGGCTGAGAGAGTGTGACTTGACCAAGGTCATACAATGGGTTTCCACGACTGAGTGGTGATTAACCCTGGAGTCATAGTCTAACACTCAATCACTACACCATGCTGGCTCTCAGTAATAATAGTACTACTACTTGGATTAGCAATGGAGATGGCAACTTCTTTTATTCTACAGCTAATGCAGAAACATATCACCATACATGAGAGGAAATTACAGTAAACCATTGAAAGTGTTACTATACAAGGGAAGGGTATTCATTTGTAATATGAGAAGAGACAGTGTTGGCTCACATCAGTTAAAATGTCATTAAGCATCTTTAAATTTAAAGATTAGTACTGCTTTTTGTAATCTTGATAAAGGAGAAAACCAAATCTAAATTGTTGTTTGTAGCTTACACATTTCTAAACAGAAAAGTGGTCATTTTTCTTTGATTACACAGGGTATTCCTCTAATCTTCAAGAGCAAAGAAACAATCCTAATATAGCCAATGTGTTCCTGTGTAGTCTCCAGAATTACTTACATTGCCTCCTCAAAATTTACCAGTCCCATATTAGAAACATTTAGGTTAGTTTCTTTTTCCTTTCTCCTTTTTCCTTTCAGGAAAGTTCCTAGCCACATGCTCACTAACATGTCTTCCAACTCCAAAATAAAGTAAGCAATGGTTTTATGCTCCACCTACTTGAAGCTTCAGCTATTCATGACCTGGATAGTCTGGTGTTTATTGACTTACAACCTTGGCTCAGTAATTCCCCTGTTCTCTTGGGCAACTTGTAAAATTTTAATCAAGAAAAATTAAACATAACTCAAATAGTACAATAAAATAACAAATTAAACAAAAAACACAAGCCGGAAAAATCATGATTGTGTAAAGGGAGGCTAAAATGATAGTAATCAGGGTTTAAAAAAGCAATTAAATGTAATTACAACTAAAGTAATATTCAATATCAGCCTTAAAATAAATTTACATAGTTAAAAAGGGCAAAAGGATGAGTGAAGAGAAAGATCTTTGCTTGGTGTCAGAACAATGGTCCAAAACACACTACAGAAATAATCCATTTTGAGACCTCTTTAATGTCCCTGGCTCGGTGCTAGCAAACTCTGGGAATTACAGTTTATTGTGGGACCACCGCTCTCTCATGTAGAAGGCTAAATATCTCACAAAAAGTTCCCAGAATTCCCTAGCATTGAGCCAGGGCAGTTAAAGCTGTCTCAAACTGGATTATTTCTGCAGTGTGTTTTGGACCAATGTTACTGCTGGCTTCAAATAGACTTTTGGGGAATGATCCACAGGTGGGGGCCACCAATAACAAGGCTCACTTTCTTATTGCCACCTCATATTTCATATGGTAGTGTTTCACTACCAGCATAGAAACTACAGTCTTGCTTGAAGGCGATAAATCTAAGTCTGGGCTATATAACATCAGTTGGGAAGCTCACTGGATTCAATAATCACCCTTTAAAAGACAACACCTGCTCACCAAAAAGCAGATGTCAGAAAGGTTCAAATATAGCCACATTCCTGTGTGATCCCAAGATTTATCTACATGGTCATCATTTGTGGAGTCAAAGACTTTCACAGCCAGCGTCCATTTTTTTTGGTGGGATTTCCAGGCTATGTGGCCGCGTTCTGGAAGAATTTATTCTTGATGTTTCACCTGCATCTTGGCTGGCATCTTCAGAAAGTGGTGGCATGGAAGTGTGTGTGGTATACCAAGGGTTACACAAGTATATATACTCCACAGACTCCCATGCCACTACCCTCTGAAAATGCCAGCCATAGATGAAGGTGAAACATTACATAGAACACGGCCACATAGCCCAGAAAAACCCACAACAAACTATGTTGTTGCTGTTGTTGTTGTTGTGTGCCTTCAAGTCATATCTGGCTTATGTCATGGGTTTTTCTGGGGATACGTGTAAGACTCGCCCAAGGTCACCCAGTGGGTTTCCAAGGCTAAATGGAAAATTAAACCCTGATCTCTAGAGTCATAGTCCAACACTCAAATCACTACACCAAACTTGATCTCTCAGAACGTTACAGCTAGCTGGGAACACATCAGATCCGTCCCCTCCTGGAACACATTTGGAACATTCTGGGAACCCAATGGGAACACATACGTGCGGTATACTCAAATGTGTTCCGTTCCCATCAGGTTCTCAGAACGTTCTGAGAACGCAGTGCAGTATTTTTCTCAGACTCCCAATTCAGTTCATAGTAGATGTTGAGCTTTTTTTTAACCTTTGAATCAAGGCCCTTAATGTTACAAAAGAGCGCTAACGGCAAATACATACCTAGCATGAGGCATAAGCTACCATAACTTCTTCCAAAATGACAACAATTAAGGGTATAAGTCATATCATTCCAACAGCAGCATGTTATCTCTCATTATATTTGGATAGCCTGAACTTACTCTGATCACTAAAAGATAAAATGCATGACTGATTGCACAGAAGTATACACCTTTTGGAATGAGCTGTGAAATGAAGAAGCAACCATGAGCTACTAAGTTTAAAATGTCATTTTGAACAAGGTGTAAGACTCAGTTTAGATGGTCAGTGGCTTCTGTGCAGTGATGTCACCAACAGGCTTGCAACCTGGCAGGAATAGGTTGGAGAAGTTAAGATCCTAAATCCAACTTTAGCCTTCTCTTTTGATCACTGTGGAGGTCAGAATTCTCTTTCACCCCCCACAGTGACCAAAGCCCCATGCAAGATTCACCATGTAGCTGCTACTCTTACCCACCTCGATCCTCAAAAGAGAGAGGCAGGATACAAATAAATATTTTATTATTTATTATTGCACCCAATCCACAATCATGCAGTGGCTGGTGGGATGTGTGGTGGGGTGTGGGGTAGAGAAGCACCTGGCTATGCCCCCATAATCAGATGCAGAACAATGACATCATCTGCTAAGACCTTTAGAGGACTCCAGTAGATCTTGGAAGATGATTTCATCTTTCTGTATCTAGAGTCATAGCCAGACGTTTCTCTGCCCTACCCCATAACTCACTAAATAGGTATGAACTGGGGGTTATAGCAGCTATACTCTACATGGCTTAGTGTTTAAGACATTGATTGTGATGATCTCAAGGTCGGCAGTTCAAGACCCAGGTGTCACATGACAGAGTGAGCTCCCATCACTAGTCCCAGCTTCTGCCAACCTAGCAGTTTAAAAGCATGCAAAAATTCAAGTAGATAAATAGGTACCATTGGTGGGAAGGTAACAGCGTTCCATGCAGTTATGCTGGCCACATGATCACAGAGTCATCTTTGACAATGTTGGCCCCTTCAGCTTAGTAATGGAGATGATCACCGCCCCATACAGTCGAACACAACTTGACAATCATGTCAAAAGGGAAACCTTTACCTTTAGCAGCTAAATGTTGAGTCCTGAAGGGAGATGAGAAGGAAGTTCCATCTGAGAAACTTTTATACTACACTTCCTGATGCAACAGTACATCAGCTTGTATTCTTTATAAGTATTCGCAATGTTTGAAAGAAAGATAAAAGGCTAGTATAACAGTGCAAATCATAGAAATGAGAGTACATGCCTCCAAGGGAAGTACCCATTTACACAATCAATGCCTCCCATATGGGGCTCACCATGCTGCAAATTCACAAGAGATCCCACATGTTTACACATTTGTAGAGTACAGGACCACTGAGCATCTGAAGTGGTCCAAAGACTTCTTGACCTGGATGTTGCTTATCAAATACTATAACTGTGGTAGTGTTTGTGAGAAGAAAAACTGAATTCCAAAAATATAGTGAGTCCACATTCTGGGTATCCTATGTTATCAGCAACAGTTGTTATCTACAGAAAAGTTATCAGCTAAATTCTTTTTTGGCAAAGGTTGACTGACTTTTACAAATTTGCCTCTGGAGAAAAAAAATCCTCCCCAGTATTTAGATCAAGCTGAGTAACAGCTCTGAATAACATATCTGTGGATGTTACAATCATGTTAAGCTAAAAAAGGAACCACTTACCAGTATTCCTTGCTGGTTAAAAATCTCTATTTAAACACTGAAATGGTTGGAAAAAATGCTATGGGGGAGAAAACCTTTCAAAATGCCTACTATTTACTTGCATTATCCCAGGAGTCTTTTCCAGAAGGGTTCTTGTTTTGTGAATAACTGCTGTGCAAGAAAATACATTATAATCTACAAAACATTTTGTATGAGGGAGAAAAAAGGTTGAATTATCAGTTTTAAGTTCAGCTATGGAGCAGATTCCCGGGATATCTGGCTACCTGTGTTGTGTGGTTGTGTGTGTGTGTGTGTGTGTGTGTGGTGAGTTGTTTGCACTGTGCTGTATCTAGAGGCCTGGAAATGTTTTGTGACGGTTTGCAGAATAAATTAGAGATTCACAGCATGCAACTTACATATGAGCAGCTACCAAAACTATCCAATGGGAATTGATTCACGACTGCACTTAGAATTGAAAGCCACAACAGTGTAGGCAGTGTTAAGAAAGCAGGAGGGGGGGGGGGAATAAGCTGAAATAATTCCCTGGTGCTCTTCATATAAGCAGATAGGTAACAGGACACTGTTAGAACCAACTTCAAGACTAAGAGCAGCTCCAACCCACCAATGAGAAAGACTAAAAGATAGTACAGAACAAATGAAAATATTTTGTTATGTAACAGAGAGAAGAATCACTTCAGTCATCCACTGCAGCTCCATAGCCTCCAACATTTCACAAATGAAAATCAGGACATGTGTGGTCAAGAAGCATCAGAGTATGGTCAGGATAGCAAAAGTATCAGTGCAAAAGAACAAGCAAGGACAGGGCACAGCAGTTTGTTTTTGCCTGAGTCTAAAGGGAAGGGCAAGAAGATTCTACCATTCACTCTAGATAAAGAGAGAGAGAGAGAGTTAATCCCGGGAAGACATGAATGAATTAAGCAGAGAGGTGCCTTCCCCACAGATAAGCAATGTGTCCTCAATGCTGAATAATCACAGCAAGTTCCCAAACCACTAAAAATGTGTGAGAGAGAAATAATAAAAAGAACTAGCCACCCACTTAGGAAAATCTGCATTTCATCTTCAGAACCAGGATGCTTACCAGAAATTCATTGCTAAGGTGCAGTACAGAATCTTTATCAAATTCAAAGGCCAAAGGATAAATGAAAAATTACTGCATGATATAAGTAAAGAAATTACTATGTAACCACACACATGGCAACTGTAGTGTGCCAAGCTACATCATGGCAGTCCTCATTACCACTCTCCCAAGAATAATCCCAAAATACAGGCAGTGGTGATCAAGCTTATCAATTAATCAGTTCTAGCATTTATCATGTATACCTGGAGCAGCTCTTTTACAAACTGAATGGGATTGAAATACCAACAAAGACCACTGAATCCCCAAACACTTTACCTAATAGTACAATAATAGAGTAGGACAGAGTCAGTGTGGGGTAGTGGTTTGAACATTGGATTATGATTCTGGAGACCATGATTTGAATCATTACTCAGCCATGGAAACTCATTGATTGGCCTTAGACAAGTCACATTCTCTTAGCCTCAGAGTGAGGCACTGACAAAAACTCCTCTGAACAAATCTTGCCAAGAAAACCCTGTATAGACTTGCTTTAGCATTACTATAAGTCGTAAATGACTTGAAGGCACACAAAAAAAGGATAGCAAACAAGGTACTGTTGCTGGGAAAATCTATTCCCCACCACCATGACAATGATGATAGTAGCTAAACTCAGAAGGAAGAGGGCATGGGAGATGACATAAGCATCCCTGTCATTCAAAGAGAGATCCTGTGAGCCTTGCCTCCTGATACAAAGAAACAACCTGAACAAAATTTACTTGACATTACTATTGATTCAGTTAAACTGTGTGTAAGTGTGCTTGAGTCCATGCATATATTGTACATTAGTAGTCTATTCTGTAATGACAACTGTATACAAGATACTACAAAATAAAGGCAAGGCAGAAATTATTCATTAGTCAGCTGGGATTATTACTGCTTACCCAGAAGTAGATTTCATTGTTTTCAGTGAAGAATTATCCCCAGGAAAGTATGACCATACTATGATGTGCAATACAAATAGTCAAACTAAAAGGGGGGAAATCTGCTTCACAGGTTGCAGAAACTCAGCAAACAATTCTATTATCTTTTGGAAACGGAAAATAAATCACTTGATTTATATAATTTAACATGTGACTACTCCATTTGTGTCCCACAGAAAACTAGATCAAATTCTGATCTTGCAAAGCCATCTGGATCTTTTAAAAATGTCTCTTTTCCACAACCAAGTGGGGCAGGGCAAAAAGCAAGATTTAGTCCTAGGTGCTTGAGGCTTAAAATTGTCCTCACTCATATAAAAGAACTAAGTTTTCTACCATAACAGCTAGATTTTCAAAAGTATTCAAGCTTTTCTCCCTAAATCCCTACCCTTTGTTGCTGCAAGGACCCATATTCAGTGTTCTTTTAATTCAGTCTTGTTGTTTTTTTAGCTGGCATGGTCTGCTTAAGGAAAGACATTCTGAACCTAGCTATTTAGTGACAAGAAATCTTCCACAGATAAAGAAAAGCATTTACTAAAGTGTGGTTCCAGGCTATGCCACATGTACTTTGACTGGCAGAGATTTAAGACCTTCGTCCTCATAGGTCAGAGGGAATGGGGGTAACAGGTCATACCGGGCATCTCCATTGCTATCTCTTTATTGCCCCCACCACACAATCCCCCAGAGAGAGATATTTGTCTCAGTAGTTGTCAGTTTTGATTGACAGTCTGAAATGTTGTTGCTCTTGTTGTTACTGAGGGATGATGACAGTTTGTTTTCTTAAAAGAGATCCTGCTTTTCCCTCACAGAAAGAAATATTCAAGAGGACTTTGTGAAAATCCTTTCAGTTTAGTATAGCACCAAGTGTTATAAGGCTGAATATTTTAAAATTGCTTCATCCTGATGTATTTATAATATGCATTGACCATGGGCTGTTTGAAACTTTTCTTTTGGATGAATAGCATGCTTGCAGCTATGGAATGTAATCATTTTCTTACACTTCTTTCTTCATGTTTCTTAGGGAACATATAGTTTGCAATGGCCTACGATCACAAGCAGAAAATGTACTACTATAGACTTATGTACAACGGCCAATCACAATATGACAGTCCAAGTGGTATAGTAGTTAGGCTAAAGGATTAATAGGTTAGATCATGAAGTTACATGTGTCCATTGGCCATTCATCTTCTTTGAACCCTCACTACTTTATAGGGTTATGGGAGCCATATGGGGTCCCTGAGTGCCTTGGAGAAAAGGTGGAACAAATATGCAATAAAAATGCAAATATGGGCCAAAACAAAAATAGTACTGCAAACCATGTTATAAAGCATATTCAAAGGGATGTTGTAGTACCTTTGAGACTAACTGTGTGAAAGAAGTTATAGCATAAGATTTTGTAGACTTGGTCTACTTCTTCAGATGCTTGGTTATATTATAAAGATAAATAAATAAGTAAATAAATAACTGATGGCAGCAATTCAGTTTCACTAACCACAGCTGTAAACACATAAATTCTTACTTCTCAGGTGTCTTTTAATAACATTGTCCTTTTCCATGAGTGATCTCCACATGTTCAGGATAAATCACTCAGCCATGTGGGTTGAGGAGAAGCTGCATACTTCCTCTCCAAAGAATGGACACTCATTCTTTGGTCATGCTTGGGTTATTTAACTTAAACATAACCCCAGCCACACAAGACATACCCACAGAAAAACAGTTTCATCATGGCCATCACAATGATTAAATGATCCCTGCCATTATTTCTTCTACCATATTTAAGATTATTTGGTTCCAATCTGTATTAGCCACATTTAGAAATTCTTGACTATCCATTTAAAAACAACAAAAGCCATCCTATCTTTTAACTATCTTGGTTTCCCCTTCCCCATTAGCAACAAACAGTTCTGAAAAAGTTAAATTATCACAGTGGTTCTCAACTTTCCTAATGCCGCGATCCTTTAATACAGTTCCTCATGTTGTGGTGACCCCCAACCATAAAATTATTTTCATTGCTACTTGTGTTTTCCAATGGTCTTGGCTACCCCTGTGAAAGGATCATTCAATCCCCACAGGGATGGTGACCCACAGGTTGAGAACCGCTGAATTATCAAGAAATATTTGTACTAAAATAAAACACAACAATTACAACTCAAACCACAATAGCATGCAGAACCATTCAACAGGATTTTCACATGGATCTCTGAGAATTATTCTTATTTTTGGGCTTCACGCCACTGTCAATTGCCAGTGGCATCATTAACATTAACTAATGTTAATGAGCTCTTTAAAATAACAGTAGTGAGTAACAAATTATGATTCAAAAATAATGTTTCAAGCACTGGTCTTTATATCATGTTCCCTCCTCTGATGTAGTTTGGTTTAGACTCCATTTCAGCTTGCTGGATGAGAGTATATGGAAGCTTCAGACTTGTAGTCTACCAATATTAAATAACTCTCTGTAGCTTACCAATATCTATCAACCCAGAAGTCCCTTTCCATCATATTTGCGATATGAAATCAGGAGGCAGAGAAACAACAAAGACTTCCTACTAAATTGAATCTTCTACCCATCTATCATCTGTCTGTCTACCTACGGTATATATACCAATATTAAATAACTCTCTGTAGCTTACCAATATTTATCCATCCAAAAGTCAACCCGTTTCCATCATAGCTAGGATATGAAATCAGGAGGTACAGGAACAACAAAGACCTCCTCCACCAATAAATTGTCATGAATCTCCTATCCATCTATCATCTGTCTGTCTGCCAATATAGCTGGAGCAGAAACCTGGTATGTTTTGTGAGCCTGTAAGAAATAGGGAGCAGTCTTTAACATAAACAACTAAGGTAAAACAGAAAATAACAGAAACACATATACATGTTGCGTTCCACTCATTATGACTTCCTAGCCATTGCAGCTACCATTCTGAAACTGGACAGATTTTTTCCCCAAAGGGTCTCTTTGGTGTTAATGGATTTCTATATAGACTGTCCAATCAAATCTGAAGAAGGCACACACACACATACACACAATTTCCATTTTTTAAAATCCACAATCTGGAAAGGATTATGTTTTGTGCAACCCTTCCCATCCCGCAAAAATAGATACAGTGGTACCCCGGGTTACGAAATTAATTCGTTCCGCTGCCGCTTTCGTAACCCGAAATACTTCGCAAGCCGAAAAACCCATAGGCGCTAATGGGGAAAAGCCGCGATTTCATGTGAAATAGCGCCGAAAAGCACCAAAAAATTTTTTCGTAACCCGAAAAAACCTTCATAACCCGGAACAGTTTTTTTAAATGGATTTTTTTCGTAACCCGGAAATTTCGTAAGGCGGTGCATTCGTATCCCGGGGTACCACTGTATTCTGAAATCGGCGGGCTTCGTATAGTATACTGGTAAGGTTGTTTAACTGGCATCTGGGAAATACAGCCTCAAGTTTCCAATGAACTATAAAATTCACTGGGTGACCTTGGGCCAATCACTTTCTGCTAGTTCCCAGCTAGTCTGACCTAATTCATAAAATTGTTGAGAAGAGAAAGTAGAATACAAAAGAACCACCTACCCTTGAGTTCACTGGGGGGGGGGATGGAATATCAATGTAGCAAGCAACTCTTCAATTATTGTGTGAATCATGCCACCTTTTTGTTGCACCAAAAGTATTGTTACATGCAACATCTCTGTTGTAATATTCATTTCTGCAGAAGCAAGGGTCTGAAAAATGAGATATAAATCAACTCTGAATTTAGATCTATCTATCTATCTATCTATCTATCTATCTATCTATCTATCTATCTATCTCTTCCTCTGTGTGTGAGAGAGAGAGTATGTGTGTGTGAATGCTTCAGAAAGAGTAAACTGAGATCAAAACTGCTTAGTCCTCCGATGAGTCCTGCAGCCAAACTTCTCATAAAAGCAGAACAAGCAGGATCTCAGGTTAAAGCATGTCTGTCTCCAAGCTTCAGGAAAGAAAATTCCAAGATGCAATGCTCTATAGGATTTGTGTAATCATCTGGCCCTCAAGTTAATCAGTTTTTAGCTAATTGGATGTTGATTAAATGGGGCTGTACTCAGTGTTTACCCACTGTTGTGAGAAAATAACTGTGCAAGAAGTCAGCAAGTGGAATAACCTAATGTTACAAAATCGTATTACTCTCACAGTGAAGTTGAGTTAGCTTCTTTAATATTTAATAGCCTCCTGGCCATGGGAAAAAAATCGTGAGGAATTAAACTCATACTTCATAATAAAAACACAAGAAACCGAGAATGCACAATATGCATTAGCAGAACTTTCAGCAGTAACTTAGGAACCAAACCATTTTTTTTTTTTTTTTTGGCTTTAATTTTATACTAGGCATGGCTCAAAAGAATTTTAAATGCATGGATTTCACATCTAATGGTTTTCATTTTTATAAAGTGTTACAACTGACTCATATTTTATATAAATACATTTCAACCCAGGAGACAGTTTTCTAAGATATACCTCTATTCACATAATGAATACTTATACTAGTTCCTCAAGATATCCCAAAAGACCTTATTTCCCTACATGAGCCTGTCCAAACCTTCATATCTTAGTGCAAGCGTTTTCTCTCTGTCCGTCACCATCACAGGAAGAATTGGTGAGGGAAAGGGAGAGAGACTTTTTGGTGGCTACCTCCACACTGCGGAATCCCTTCTCATGGGAGGCTAGAGAGGTGTCTGCATGGGTCAGACTGTTCTGGCCACAAAATTGCCTCAATGTCCCCACCTGAGGCACTCAAGAGCAATGGCAAGTAGCTGTTGGCACTCAAATCCTACTGTATCCCCAGCTGCCATGGGTTGCTCCCTTTGAGGTCAGAATGAAGCACCCAGCATTGATCATATGGCTGGGCCCCTTGGTCTGACCTTAGAGCAAATGACCCACACCAGTGGAACTGACAGTGGGCAGCACAATGGGATGCAGATGGAAAGAGTAACCCAGTGTTGCTCCAGAGGGCTCAGGGTCTTCTGGGAGGATCTGGAGCAAAGGGTGATTTTATTTAATCAATTTTAAGGGTGAGATACTGCGGGTTCGGTGCTGAACTGGCTGTATGTCATCTGGACAATTTGCACCACAACTGGGGACTGGTTCCTGCAGAATCCGGACTGATCACTGTGAGAAGGGGGGGGGGGTATTTGGTCCATGCAGACATGGTCTAAGTTAGCCCCATCTTTGATCTCTTTCCTCCAGTGAAGACAGACCTTTTTATTTAAGCAGGCCTATTATGTTTAATTGGGTGTGACTGAAGGATCTTTTAAAGGGGGGTGTTCTGTACCTTTATCTTATGTTTTGTATGTATTACAAACTCTTTTTACATACTGTAATATGGTTGGCTATTTAATTTTAAAAGCCTTTTGTACCATTCTTTTAACGGTGTTTTGTTTTAAATCTGCACTATTAAGGCTCCTTAGTTATCATGCTGAGAGAAAGGTGGGATATTAAGTAAGCAAGTAAGTAAATAAATAAATAAATAAATAAACAAATAGTTGCAGCCAGCCAGCCATTATGGGATTTACCAGAGCAAGGAAATGAAGGCAAGCACAAAAACCCCTTCCCTGCATGTCCCTTTGCCCTTCTGAGAATAAGATGTTGCTGATGGATTTTAATTTCTCATAAAGTACATGCACTCAGCATATCTGCTAAGAAGAAAGTCATTCTGGGTTCAAGGGGTCTTTCCAGCAAAATATAAAACACTGTCAGATGTAGTTCCTCCCCACCCAGCGGGCCAAAATCCTGACAAAAAGGCAAGGCAAAAATGCAGCAAGGAAATGAGAAGGCAATGTGAAATGGAAAAGGAGCAGCAGCTGCAGAATAACCTTCTATAAGTCCAAGCTGGGAGGTCTTGCAGGAAGCAAGTCTCATCAAGTGACCTGACCAAGGCAACAATGATTCAAAAGGCTTCTTTGCTAGCCTAATCAGTTAGTGTGATGTCCCTTACTTTGTTTTTTTTTAATTTAAACATGTAATATACATATTAAACATATATACATACAACAAAAAATTTACGCAACATTGTTTATCAACAGAATTACATTGTCACTTCTGTTATCTTCCTTGATTGTGCCTTGCTCACCATCCCATATGATGTCCCTTACTTTGAAAAGCTTTCTGGTGGTACCATTATTCTCTCTCTGCTCTGCCTTTTAAGTCCTTATTTATTTATTTATTTATTTATTTATTTATTTATTTATTTGTTGAGATGGAATAGAAATAGTAGCTGCCGAAGAACCTTTTGTAACTTTATTTACTTTTTTGCAGCATCCCTAACTGTCATTGCTCCAAAATGACAGGTAAAAAGAAGCCTTAGGTAGGAAGAACAGCCACAGGAGTCTTAATCTATCATGTCTGTGATATGATTATGGAAACTACCATGGAAATCTAATGCTTGCTCCCCTGCCCAAAGAATAGTGTGAGCACTGAGATAAGCACTACCATCCATGCCAAATAACAAGACGATTGACTTACATGGTGACATTAGGACCAGAAGATTCAATCCTGCAAAGGCATTCATATTCGTGGCCCATCTCTATGCTGACCTTTGCTTCTCTGTTTGCTCCGTTTGTGACTCCCCACCCCCAAAGCAGTCAATTATTTGATGCTGCTTTGCATGTTAATGTGTCCCAAGGCTGCAATGAGCATTAGAATGTGTGGCTCAGCTAGCGAATCTTGCCAACTAAAACTAAACATTTGTGCCAAAGAGGTGTCTCAGTTGAGGCTGTTGCCAACTAGAAGATTCATCCAGTTGTGTGTATGAATACCAGAATATTTTAGAGGACATGAAGAGTCCATCTAGAAAGAGATGGCATTTAAAGGAGCTGTGTTTAATAGTTGTTCCAGTCATTCTTGGAGGGAGGTGTGCGTGTGTACTTTGTTAAAGAGAGGACTTTATCAAGAATTTAAAATCAAAGCGGTACAGAATAAGCTACATTTGATGCCAGTGTAAATTGTGGAGCATAGACAGTGTTTCATTGGTAAAATATGTTCCAAGTTTCTTTAAGATGAAGCAATAGACTCAACAACCTACTGGTAGATTAGTGGGAGGTTAGTTATGAGTAAGAGAGATCTGTGTGTGGTCACTGCATTTCATCCAATCTACATCTCCCTCTAACATCTGAAGTACATGGCTCACAAGGATAGATAGCCAAATGCTGTCTTCTATCAGGCCCAAGCTATGAGCCGACTTCACAGCCAGGACTAGATTTATGAGGAACAGAAGCAGCCCCTGGCTCACTTGTCATCTAGGTCCCCAACACCATATAAACTTCTGTCTGTGATAGTTCCTCTTCCTCAGTATCATCAGTCACTGCCATATGCCCAGGACAGGGTGACCAGATGTCCACTTTTCCAGGACATATCCTACATTTCAACCTTCTGTCTAGTGGGAATTTCAAAATGTCCTCCATTTTGAGCATGTCCAAGCAGCACGAATTTACATTTATATTAGTGTACTTAGCTTTTATTTGGCAATATCCTATCTTTTTCATGAATGTCCTACCATTTACAGTGCCTTAGTCTCCTTTGCAGTTATAACATCTGGTCACACTGGCTCAGGACCTGGTAGGAGGTGAAAGCAAGCAGCATCACATTTATTTAATGTGATATTTATTTATTTTAAAAAAGCAGTGGCATGGCATGCACAAGATATACTGGCTAGGGGCCTCAGTCAGGCTGGAGCAATTATGGACAGGCTTCTTGGTTGGTTGAGTACTCCATCTGTTCCTCAGTATGGGATCCAAGGTAGCTTAAAACATAGAACAGCTAAACCTATTTGATACAAAAGTTTAAAAACTATTAAATAACTCTGTTAAAAACATTAAATTAAAATAGTTTAAAAACACATTAAAAGATAGCCAAAAGAATTAAAGCATAACACACCGCATTGAAAGACCCTTCTGCCACAGTAAGTTATGAGCCAAAGGCATATTGAAATGAAAAGGTTATTTGCTGGCCAGCTGAAAGAGAGCAAGAGCAGATAGAGGGCCAACTGAGCCTCCAGTTGGAAGGAGTTCTATAACCTGGGAGCAGCCACCAAGAAGGCTCTTTCCTATGTACACACCAAGGGAGTGTATAAGGAGCAGCCCATCTTAATATTTGTCTGTAAGGAGTAGCCCATCTCAGTTTTCTCCCTAACAAATTTCCAATCACAGCAGCAGCTAAATTCAGTTTTGCATTGAGTGTCTATATGTCTGTATGTTATATTAGTTCCATTTATCAATAAGATTAGCACAAAAGAAGTCTCTTTCTAATACAATCTCCCTAACCTGCAGTTCACCTGGTGATAGTTGTGTTTTTGTTCTTCTAGATTTCATTTGCATGAAAACTGAAGTATTTTCCATAAAAATGCACTGCTTCATTATTAATTATGATGGAGGATTTTCTTTCAACAAGGGACCACATGCACACAGTAGAAGTTAAAATCAAGTACATACGATTCAAAAATAAAACCCTTCTTTGCTATATAGTAATTATAATAATTAAAAGTGACAGCATAATTCCCAGCATGAGCCACCCCCTCCCCTACTTTTTCTGGAAACTTCAGCCAAGACTGGCATTCATTCAGCCAAAATACCCTTCCATTTCTTTGGAGTAAATGTTGGTTCCTCTCTCTGTGTTACTTACAATTCTGATAGAAATAGGAGAGAATAACAACTACTGTATTCCCATGATCCAGTAACCTTTACCCAATGAAATGCCCCAGAATTTTTTTGTAGTAGAGTGATCTTGTCTTACTTTAACCTACATACACATCTCCCTGCCCCCACCTTTGTATTCTGCAGAAACACAAGCCCAGGGTCTTTCATTAACAAATACAACAGTTTTATGACACAAAATGAACACAAGATGCTCCAGGCCCTAACCAGATGGCAGAACTCCCACTTGCCCTGTTCCATATTTATGCCCAAAATAGGAAGTAGTACCAGAGCAAGGAAAGTCTGTTGTGGCGGAGGGTTTCTTGCACCAACATTACACATCCCCAAGTGAAAGCTGTGGCATCCCAAAATACTACCCTTCCCTCCTGTGAACTGGATGTGCAATGAGCAGGGAAGCAGCTGAAGTGGTGGAAGCAGACAATGCAGATAGCACCTGCCCAGGGAAGGTCTGAGTGGGTTTGAAAAAGAGACACACATTCACTACAGCACTGAGCACAGATATGATAACATTCAGCAACATATTAGAACTAAACAACTGTGCTTATAACTACAATAGCATCATCACCAACAGTATAATGATTCTAGGGCTCAAAGGGTTCAGTCCCCTGGATTTATGATTCATGGGGAAAAGGACATTATCATCTGTAATAGTGCTCAGGCTTCTCTATTCTGGTAAACTCGAGGATGGAAAGAATATTTGAAAATGTTCAAAAACAGTCCAAAAATTTATTTTTTGTGTGTGCTGACCCTGTGGCGCAGTGGTTAAATCCCTGTACTGCAGCCACTCACTCAAAACCATAAGGTTTTGAGTTCAAGACCAGCAAAAGGACTTAAGCTCGACTCAGGCTTGCATCCTTCCAAGGTTGATTTGTTCATATTTACTGGGTTTCTGAAAACTCATTCAATTAGATCTAGACTGCATTAGTCCTCAGGGTTCAGTGTCATTAAAAACCATGGGATTTAGGTTAGTCACAACCCATTTGTGCCACTGGTTTTCTGAAATTTAGAGTGACAACCTTTGTCTAGATCATATCCATATATTAAGAACCTTGTATTTGGCTGTGGACAGTGTCTGTGTATGTGTGTGTGTGTAATACTCTAATCTTAACTTTGGCTTTCCCAGAATGATATAGATGTAAGGCTTGCAATGCAGAAAGTCCTTCCAAGCACAAAGAAAAATTTGGTTGCCCTTGGATGGCGTGTCTATATCCAGAGCTTGGAAAATTTACTCTTTTTGCTACTACAAACCCACCAGTATGACCCATTCTTCATTGCAAACTGTTTTTTGAAACTTCAGAGTTTCAGCTATATAGCTGGGGTTTGGCGAAAAGAAAAGAAAATTAAGCTCAGCTCTGGGTTTAAAACAACAACAACGCAAACCAACAATATTCAAGTATCACTTCTTCAGCACAACATACAGCCCACACATGGATGAGTATACATATTATCAGGCTATGAATTACAATCATGGAAATATCTTTAATCTTGATCAACTGTCTGTTCCAAATATATTATAATAGGGTTAAGTCCAGACTAAAACATATGTAAATGTGCTTTGCCCTCTATGGCTACTACTTCAGATTTCTGAACACAATATGAGGGGTTTTATAAATGGAGTGAGTTGTAATGAGGGGCAGGGGGAAAGCAGGATCTCCCAAAACCAAATGTAGTTACCTGCCACAAATGGATACCTTCCTTCTATAGTAATCAGACCCTAGATACATAGAAATCAATCCAATGTCAGTTCTAACTCAAGGAAACCCAGTAAAATCAATAGGATTCATGTAAATCGTAATCAATGTCCCATCCACTTCAATGAGTCCACTCTAGTTGGACACTGAAATTAGTCCACTATGTGGAGCAGTTTTGAGAGTGTAATCTTTAATGACAATCTTTGTAAATCATGCAGGTAAAGCAATTTGGGGATATCCCAGTGTTTACTCTATTTGTTTTTAAAGGAATAAATTTAAAGCCACAGGTACAGCATTCTCCCATCAGTAGCAACTTGAGACCATTGCGCTGTGTTTTATGCATTTCCACCAACCTGTTTCCTTAGCAACTATTGCATTTTACCCAGCTCATGTCTAGGATTCAAAGCAATGTTGAGAGGAAATATACTGTTACATACTCTTAATAGCATTTCTGAATTTTAACTGAGGATACAATATGTTGAGTGATATTTGCCATAATGTTAATGATCCTGATCTGACAGTAGAGAGATCATTCATATCTCCAGGTTTGTGTTAAAGTAGCAGAAAAATTCAGAAAAGAGTATGTTTTTCTAACATGATGGTTGTTATTACACTTTCCTTTAAATTACTGATGAAATGCAATATTCACATCTAGGTGTATATTACATTCCATGAAGAGTGTGGGAAGTTACTTTTTAGTAGTCATTAATCATAGTATAGTTCCAATGATTCCAAAAGCAGTTAGCAACTATAGTAGTTGCAACTTTTAAAAGGAACACACTTTCTTTATGTAGAGAGATCTTGTACCACCTTTGAGACTAATTGAAATAAAGAAGTTGACAGCAGGAGCTTTTGTAGACTTCAGTCTACTTCCTCAGATGCATATTTCATAGACAGAAGTCTATGAAAGCTCATGCTGCCAACTCCTTTATTTCATTTAGGCCTGTTACAGACTGCCAAAATAAAGCTGCTTTGGGTCTCTCTGGAGGTATGCTATTTAAATGATGCATAGGTCCTAAGAGTCCGGAGGTCGAACCAAAGCCACACTCTATTCCTAAGCACTGGAGTGCAGCTTTGGTGCAGCTTCCGGATTCTTAGGACCCATGCATCATTTAAACAGCATCCCTCCAGAGAGACCCGAAGCAGCTTTATTTTGGCAGTCTGTAACAGGCCTTAGTCTCAAAGGTGCTACAAGATCTCTCTACTGTAGAATCAGTATTCTACAGACTAACATGGCTACATCTTTGAATTACAACATTTTCTTGTTTTTGAAAAGTATTCAGTTTTTTAAAGCACAGCTATCTCTTTTAAGTAGCTAAAATGATCTGAAAGCTGCTGGATGTAATGCTACATACTGTATTATCCTCCCTTCAATTTTATTGTCACTTCAACACTCAAAATAGGGCACAAGGCAGCATCACAAAGTACAGCACAAACTGTCACTTGAACCACAATATTCTTCTTCTAGCTTGTCATAAATATTATCTACATTGCCAAAAAGAAAAGCCAGTGTGGAATAGTGGTTTGAGCATGGTTAGACAAACTTTGGCTTTGTTATCTAATATTTTCATGAGTGTTCAGCTGTTTAGATAGCCAGATATTGATCTTACGGCTCTTACGTAGCTCCTGATGCTCCCATGGTGTACATTTACCTTACCTATCAACCTATCAAGGCAAATAAAATGGAAATATGGCTGTTCTGTAAACTAACACAATCATGTGCAAATCTCACAGCAGCCTAAGATAAGTTAATTTAGCTCTCCCACCAAAGCTCCACTTACAGCTCTAGGATACGCTGTTGTAAGTCTTCCCTGGGAACTATTCTTTTAGTGTCTATAGATTTTCTTCTGAAGACTAATCTTTGGCATAGGTCATTCTGTAGCAGACATATACAGGCTTTCAGAACTTAAAGCATCAAAGGTGGCAGCCAGGCACAAACCTTGTAGGGAATAATAAAATACAGGCTTACAAATATGCCTGGAAGTGTTTTTGTTCACCTGGATATCAAGACTACTAATGCTAAATACATTGAGAGTTACTGTAAATATTTATTGTGCAAGTAGAAGAAAGCAGTTTGCATCTAAAGACAGAGCTCCCCGTAATGCATAATATGGGAAATTTGGGATCTGGTGCCTGACAGTGTCTAAAAAGAAGTATTCAAGAAATGAATCTTTGGCCTGTTTCTAATTCAGGAAACTGAGTGTGGAAGTTATCCTCCATGCCTCTGGGACCTGCAATATTTCCTACAGCTAGGTTAATTCAACCACAGTATGTCCCAATATTTCCCAGACTAAGAAGAAGGAATTTAGCAAGCAAAGAGTCTGAGGCATTCTCAGACTTAATTTGAAACTGGGTTTAGTCACAAGTCCAGTTTTCACTATCATGTGACAAAGATCCCCTTGGAATAAACTGAAGTCCATTTTTCTCAACATTCAGTAATTTTACATAATTTGCCTATTTCTGAGATTAGACAGAAGAATTTCCAAGTCAAACAGTGTGCTTTTAAGATAAGCTTGAGGCAAGCTTTGATGCAGAAATGTAGTTTTCCCTCTTAAAGAAGCATGTTTCCTCTTCACTCTTAGTAGAAAACATTAGAAGCAGATATTCATGTGCTTTCTTCTTTATTTTGTACATATGAAAAAGTCTGGGATTTTGGTCTGCCAAAAACCTACTGAGAACTAGCACTGCTGCCAAGGCAAAATGTATAGTTGGGACCTCCTCCCATAGCAACATACATTATATCCACTTTCTGGGGGTGCTGAATTTATTTTATAGTAAATAAATAATTATTATTGTGCTCCTTCCTTCCCTCAGCTTTGTCTTGACCATGAAAACTCAAGTCTCAAGGGATGAAAAGAGTCCCCCATCTTCATTCATCTATTATTTTGTCTTCTGAGCTCTGTTCTCCAGCTGATGTCTCACCATCTCCCAGTCTCACTATGTTCTGTTCTTCCTCATCCTTCATGCTTTTGTTCTGCATGAAGATTTGAAACTGGAGCTGCAAAGATTCAATTCCCTTTTCTCCTATTGTGAGGTGTGAACAGATGGACAAACTTCTGTTGCCTTCTGGTTACTCTTGGAAAAGGACAGGGGATGAAAATCAGAGAAATCTGGCAGTTACTCTGTGCTTCTGCCAACATAGCAACAAGGCAAGGCCTCCTCTCACAAACAACCATCAGTAGATGTTTAGATAGACAAATATCCACATTGGAGACTGGTGATCTGGGGAGGGCCCAGTCATTACAGAGACAGTAATAGTAACTTGTGCAGACATTTATTTATGGTGATAGAAACAGCTGTCTCTGCCTAGTTTCATGGTGTATCTCAGAGCCTTAAAAAAACATATTTTGTACTTACAAAAAACCATCCACAGACTTTTGGAGTAAGAAGTAAACCTTTTTTTCTGACATTTTTTGTCTATTCAACTGATGAACTCTACATTGGCACAACTCTACCTTGTTGTTATCATCACATTGATTTATGCCATGTATCCCCCTCCCAAAACTTGGTCTCAAGAAGTATTTGGTTAATCAAGATCAGAAAAAGCAAAATATATAGTGTAACGTTCATCATCATGTCCTCATAACAAACATTCATTTATGGGTGGGTGGCCTTTTCCTTAACTCTCATTTATTTGGAAGTTCATCTTGCACAATGGTCTTCCATTTCTCATTTATGAGGAAGAACAAAATGCAAGTGCCATCATCAGACAGTAATTCTTGAAACACCAAACCAAAAGAATGACCGCAGTTTTAGAACTAATCAATACAAAGTCATAGTGACTCACCTTTAGAAGTAGCTGATTAAATTATTATTCTTGCATTTAATTTAATCAAACTGAAGAACTGAAAAGCAACACATACAAATAGCATGTTTGTATTCCCTTGGGCTACAAACAGAGAGCAATCAGTTCTAGAATAATTGGAGAAAAATTGTACTGTGTTCAGAAGAGAATAGCAAAGCATTCATCTCATTCTCTTATTCAACAAGTCCACAAAAAAATCATTTGCTTAATGGTATTTCTAATGTGCTATGTATTCAAACTACCACTCTGAGTATGAGGAAGAAAAACAATTATCAAGGATGTGACTCCTAATAAAATATAACCAAAGGTAAGCAGTTTCTGCAAATTGCAGTTCCTGCAAATTGCATTTTAAAATGTCTTTTTGCTCCTTACTTATCATTATGGTTGGGCTGTGTGTGTGTGTGTGTGTGTGTGTGTGTGTGTTACAGATTAAAATTCATTTTACTGCTACCTAAATAAAACATTCTAACACTAATATTGAAAAGATTGAAAATTAAATAAGCAATTTATTTTAAAAACAAGAAGACAAGTCTAAAATTGAATATTGTGCGAAATCACCTAAACTTTTGGCAACTTTTCAGCTGTGTGTAATGCAGAAACTGGGAGATGATATTCAGATTTGGAAGGTCAAGGGATCTTGAGTCACATCTAGGAGTCAAGACAGAACAACGTTTGTCCTCAGGGGACATTTCTTTACATCCACCAGACACCATATGCTTTCTCAACTAGACTCCATAAAGCTGTACTCAGGGCTCTTTATTTTGTTGAGCAAGAATGTTGTGTCTGGTGTCTGGTGCTTTGAGCTGTGTTCATATTCTATGGAAAGAGCAGCACTAAAGTTAGACCCACAATTACTGTCCCAGCAATTTGAAATTATATGGATAAAATAAAGATGGTTTTCAAAAAAGCAAAGATATTCCCAGAATCATACAGTGAAGGTCTGATACAGATTCATAAGTATGACATGATGGATCAACACTATCAGGTACATCATCAGTACAGCAAGACTCCTCCAGAGGCTCACCACTCTGACCCTCATGAGGCAGCCAAATGCCACCTTAGCAAGAGGGACTAAGGGCCTCTGCAGAGCAGCAAAAAATGCATTGGAGTGGAGTGGGAGCGTGGCAATTGCATGCCGCATGCCCCGACTCTGTTCCAATGCTGGCTCACATCACACACCTGATCAAACAGCAGGTGGCGTCACACCATTTCTTTGGCGCAGTGTTTAGACACGCTGCACCAAGGAGATCCCCAAAAGCTGCTGCCACTGTGGTAAAAGTGGCTTTTTGACACTCTAAAAAGGAGCGGCCAACTGCCAGATAAGGCTGTGGTGTGGCATGTGGTTGCTGCAGCTCATGCTCAGTTGTATATCTTTGTTCTTTAGGATCTTTTCTAATTCTTTTGTAGCTGCCTTCCCCATTCCTTGTCTTCTGATTTCTTGACTGCAGTCCCCGTTCTTATCAATATTTGATCCCGTATGAGAACTCTTTTACTATTTCTATTTCTTCATTGTCTAGGTTGCATTTGTGTAGCTTCTCCATGGTCATTATTTCTGTTTTCTTTATGTTCAACAGTAACTCTGCCTTTGCACTTTCTTCCTTGATCATTCTTAGTAGTTCTAGGTCTGCAATGTTTTCTGCAAATAATATGGTGTTGTCTTCATATATTAGATTGTTGATATTCCTATCTCCTATTTTCACTCCTCCTTCTTCTGTGCCCAAACCTGATTTCCACATGTAAGTTGAGCAGACAGAATGAAAGGATCCAGCTTTGTCTGACCCCTCTGCCAATTGGGAACCATTCTGTTTCTCCATGTTCTGTTCTAACAGTAGACTTTTGTCCTAAGTACAGATTCCCCATGAATCTATTTTCAGATTAAGTGGCATGGCCATGTTTTTAAGGGTGTTCCATATAGTCTTTCGTGATCTATGTGGTGAAAGGCTTTGCTGTAGTCTATAAAATACATGCTGATTTTCTTTTGGAATTCCTTAGTGCAGTCCATTAGCCACTGTATTTGCAATGTGGTCCTTAGTGCCTCTTCCTTTCCTGAACCCTACTTGGCCCTCTGGAATTTCTCTCTCCATGTATGGTTGGACTGGTATAACTGTCCTACCACCCAAATTATAGGCTGAAATGAGGAAAGTTTGGGGGATATATTTTGGTGTAATAGATCTGTGAACTCCATTCACTTCTGGAAGTCCAAGTGAAGTCTTGGGCTCAGAATTCTTTAATTCACTGTACAGTGGTACCTCGGGATACGAAATACCCACGTTACGAAATTTCCGGGATACGAAAAAATCCCATAGGAAATAATTGTTCCGGGTTACGAATGTTTTTTCGGGTTACGAAAAAAATTTTGGTGCTTTTTTCGGCTTTTTCGCACGAAATCGCGGCTTTTCCCCATTAGCGCCTATGGCATTTCGGCTTACGAAGGCTTTTCGGGTTACGAAAGCGGCCGCAGAACGAATTAATTTTGTAACCCGAGGGAGCACTGTACAGTGGTACCTCGGGATACGAAATACCCAGGTTACGAATTTTTCGGGATACGAATAAATCCCATAGGGATTTATTGTTTCGGGTTACGAAAGTTTTTTCGGGTTACGAAAAAACTCCGGCGCTGTTTTAAATGGAGCCGCGGCAGAGCCGCGGCTTTTTTCCCCATTAGCGCCTATGGCAATTCGGCTTACGAAGGTTCTTCGGGTTACGAAATTAGCCGCGGAACGAATTAATTTCGTAACCCGAGGCACCACTGTATTAGGCTTCAATTGGTGAGTACACATAGAGAGAGGAGAAAGAGAGAGAGAGAGAGAGAGAGAAGGATGTTGCTGAAATGGTGAAATTACAGGACATTTTGAGTACATGGGTATCTCTCATTATTTTGTCTTTTATTTGATAGCATAATAAATTTTAGGATGAAGCAGAAATTTGTTATTCTAATTTATAGTGAATAAATTCTTAATTTACTATCTGCAGTAGTAAATTAGTTACAACAAATAAGTAAAAAGAAACACAGAGTGAAAATTACCACTAATTTTTTAACAAAATAAAGCTTATTGTTCAGATGAAATTGGCTTCTGTTTCAAAAGTTCATGGTCTCAATCTTTTATTTGCTTTTAATTCCAAAAAGAATCCCATCCCCCAAGTAATTACTTTGTATTATGTATAACATTTTAAACAGCACTTTAAGATTAACACCCACAAATAAATATTTCCAAGATAAAGGACTACTTATAAGATAAAGGTGTACTAGAAATGAAAACTACATTCAAGAAAAACATGGACTATGTATTTATGGGCTTTCAAGGGACAAAAATCATTTTAAGTGGTGAGGTACCGAAATAATAATCCTGATTATGAGTTTCTATAAATGCTATTCCTGCTCTGATTAAATGTCACAGACACAGACGTGTTATTTAAAAGCCAGTGAGGCATAATTTGATAGTGATAATGAAACTTCCCAAAGATTTGTTTTACAAATACTGTTCCTTCCATATTGAAAAGCCTTCTCAATGTAACACCTCTTTATTTTACTGGGAGGCCAAACCTGCAACATTTATGATCCTGGCTACAGTTTGTTGCTCCTGGAAAATTATGGTGGCCACAGAAAAAGTGCCAAAAATGCTACCTCATCTTGAGTCAAAAAGAGATATATAGTCAGCTGGTCATATCCATGGATTCTTTATCCATGGATTCAAGTATCCACAACTTGAAAATATTAAAAAATTATATATTTCAAAAAGACAACTTTGATTTTGCCATTTTATATAAGAGGTCACCATTTTACTATCCACTGTATTTAATGGGACTTAAACATTCATGGGTTTTGGTACCTATGGGGGTTCCTGGAACCAAACACCAGCAGATACCAAGGGCTCCCACTGCATTTCCTGTTTGTCATTAAAAAGTGGTTCAGGGCAATCAGTGGGAGTTGAGGATCCTGTGCTGAAATGTACACATCAGGCATGTAGAGTGAATGAATAAACGTGGAGCAGAGCAGATCACCATATTCCCATCTTGCATTTCAGACCACAAACTAGGCTAAGTGCAATTGCTAGTCCAACCAAAGTAAACCCATTCATTCAATTGCTGAATAGTAAATCAACATTTATTTAAATTTAATTACTTCAGTAGGTGTACTCTAGTTGGGACTAGAAACTGGATTTAGGCCTTAATGTGGCCACACATTAGGTCTTAATGTGTTGCCAAATAACCTACATAGCAAATTGGGTGCATTCAGCATTCCCACAAGGATTTCACATCTGCTAAACACAACATGGACCCATGGGGGAATCTACATTCTCAATATGCCAGTATTCTCAATGTCCTATGACATTCAGTAGATTTTACTTGCATTTTATTTATTATTTTGTCTGTGTGCTCAATGTGTTTAAAGTTGAAAGCTGCTTTGTCACTGTGCAGACTCACCACAATTGTAGGTCACAAGTGAACTGCTATGAATTGAGATACAAGGCATCCTAATTTTGTAATACTCAGCATAAGCTTCAGTTGATAACTACTGGTGCCTGTAAAGATGGAGACCCTTAGTCAAACATGACTATGCATACTTAATTTAGCTAGAGAAAAGTGTGCACACATGGCTGTTCACACACACATGTGTGTACATGAAATACTGTCAGCCCTTAGTATCCATGAGGATTCCATCTTGGATCCCCCCCCCCATGGATGTGAAAAACCACTGAACCTCAAGTCCTGTGGCTTTTAATGGTGGTGCATGCGCAACCATGCAGACGCAGCAGTATATACATGCTGTCATTAGGGCCAATGGGGCTTGCCATCCATGGATGCTCAAATCTGCAAATGGCAAACCCACAGTTGGGGCTGGCTGGCTGTAATATACAGTTGGATGCTTGATCACAGTAACTGTAGAAAAGGAGAGCTAAGGACATTTAAGCCAGTTATATAAATATATATGCATGTGAACTGCCCCCTCCCCCAAACTAGCTATACAATAAAGCTATATTAGGTAAGAAGTACATGTGACATGGCAGTTGCATTATGAGCATAGCATATGAATAAATTTAACCATGGACAACAATACTTTCACCAGAATGATTGGCTGTGCATACTTCTGTGTCTCAGGACAGTTTGAATACTGGGTTCTAAAACATAATCACCAGAAAATAAATTAAAAACAAAAATAAAACAAAAACCTCTTTCTGGACATCCTTGAGTAAATATAAGACCACTTTAATCAGCATAACCACTTCAACAGCATTTTTTATCTTGTAATCATTTTTCAATGAAACACAAACTACTTCTGCATGGCTTCACAACATTTCATACCTATGGCAAACATATCACATGGCTGAGAGGGGAATTGAACCCTGATCTCCAGAATCATAATCCAACATTCAAAAAACTGCACTACACTGGTTCTGGGCCGGGGGGGGGGGGTGAGATTTGGCTTTGTCATGGGAAGCAGAGGAGATGTTCCAAAGTGATTTGTCACGTTGTGTGGTGATCTACTGGTCAGAGAGAAACAGTTTTTTAAAAATGCTATATGGCACATACAAGCCCCTGGCCTTACCTAAAGTAAACCTTTGGACCCTGTCATGTTACACCTAGAAGTATTTTGGTATATTAACCAATACAGGTAACCCTCTTCATATGGATCAGGTAACCCTCTTCATATGGATTTGCAATGTGTATACAAAATTCATATGCCTACATTTGAGCACTAACAATAAATATTTAACAGCTAAATCTACAGCACTTTGATTAATTAACAAGGGGTAGTCATTTCATTTTTCTGCAAAGTTGTGTAACATTTTAATTTTCAAAGTATGCATTTAAAATTCAATGCATTTAAAAGTACATATAAAAGATGACATACTGTATATACTCATCTATAAATCTGGAAATTTTAGTCAAAAATTTGACTCCCAAAACCTGGGACAACTTATCCACAGGTCAATGTAAATACTGTACTTCAACTAATAGAAAAGGGAATTGTGTCCTGGTAGCACTGACCCCCCCCCCCCAGCTCTACTCTCTCATCTATCCAGCCTTTAGGCTGAGTACAAACAGTTATGCCTGCCAGAAATTTGTAGGTTCTTTGGCATCATTTTGCTTTGTTTCATCATTTAGATCCTTTAATGAATGCCCCTACGTCTTACCCTCAATCTATCCATGGACCATATAAAAATCCATAATTTTGGTCCCAAAACCTGCCCTTGACCTATACATGAGGTTGGCATATAGTCGAGTATATATAGTAGTTCAGGGGAGACTACAAAATATACGTCAGAAAAGGTATACTTTGCAGTTGGAACAGAACTGAAATTATTCTGGACAGTGGCATTGCAATAGAGCAAAATACATTAATGTGTATATAAATGGGAAATGAAAATGAAGGTACAGATATTAGCATTAGATTAAAATTTAGCCTTTAGTCCACACATCAGTGTGGGAAACAATATTCTACCTTGTTCAAAAATTAATTTAGCTTTCAGATTTTTTTTAAAGCTCCATTTCAGCTTCATACACCTTCATTACTATATGCCATTATATTATATTTTATATATTTTGCGTGCATTATTAATAGTATTGCTGCTTTATCAGGAAGAAAACTATGAGAAAAGTAGGTTTTGTTTTGTGATGCTGTCAGGAAAATTTTTTCAAGTAAGACATGTAAGCCCCTGTTTCTATGGTGGTTCAGACTTGAGTACCAGGTAATAGTAGAACAGCACCAAATGTTCCTAGAAGCATGTTGTAAATAGGTCTCTAACAACCTCAACTCATCCTGCTGATATTGTGTGTTTCTATTTATACAATGAAAAATATATGCCAGAACCCAGGAAGAAAATGGCTTGATGTTCCAGTCATAACCAGGAACAAAGCATATCAATTGTGTCCGGAGAATCAGAAATGTCAAAGAGCTTAAGCACATTGATATAATCATGCAAAGATGACAGGCTCATTCAGGTTTGGAAAAATCATTTGTTTTGCCAATCATGTACAAAAATCAACTGAACATGCAATGCCATTAATGAAGTACTCAGCTGAGCAAAAACTATAATTAAAAATAAATACAAATCATTTTTTCTGTAATTAGATATGGCTATATTGGTACAAGCTGGTAATTTATGAGCATGTAAAAAAAATCACTCCAGCTAATGTAAAACACTGCAGAGACCAGAACTTCAATTTCTGAGCTTTTACAAAAAGCATTCTAATGATTAATATCCGCTTTGCCAATTATCACTTGTCAGTTCTAGTGTCCCACAACTGCCTTTGCAACTATCCAGATGTCTTAAGTAAATGCAAAAAAACACTCATTTATGCTTATTGCTCCATGGTGAATCCACTGTATTATCCCTTCTAGACCAAGATATTTATTAAATTTATTTCAACGACTATCAAATAAATGCACCTTTTATGGATGGTTCCCTAAAGTGTAAACACATTTAGACTGGCCTAAGTATAATTAAACACACTTAACTTTCTTTGGAGTATGTGCTTCTTGATGCAGTGACTGGAAACAATGCAAATAGTTCAACAAATCTCTCATTGTATTTATTTCCTCATTTGCATTTGTTGTAATTAACATTTTGCTGTATGTATCCAAATTTCTGAAATTTGAGATCAATCACAAACCTCTAGAACCCCAATAGCTTTCCAAACACATCGTAACAAATAGATTTGTGGGTTTAAAAAAAGCTTCAGGATCTGCCCTACACATACAGAGAAAAAGTAAACGCAGAGCAATGTTGTCTTTTCAAACTATTTACAGAACATCTCCAAAAAAGGGAAGTTTGAGGGTAAAAAAGAATGATGCTCCAGCACGTCAACTTGGATTACAATTTAAAGTTTGGAAATATTTGTTTTGTCATTTGCATGACTTTGATGGCTTCCAGAAGTAATTGAACAAATTTGTGAAGGATGGTATTATCAGTAGCTACTAGTGATGGTTGATATATACTTTGTACAGTGTGCCTGTGTGCATCAGCTGGGAATACAACCAGATAGGTTTGTGAGCTTCCCACAGGCAACTAGCTGGACACTGTTGTGAACAGAATACAAGACCTGATGGGTCTGTGTTTTGATCCAGCCTGACTCTGATGATCTCAAGGGCTCAGCTCCAATTTGGGTGATCTGGCCTGAACCCTTGGTTTTGCAGCTAGCCTTGGGCATATAGCAGTTTACTGTCAGTGAAATATCTTTCATAGGGATTCTATAGGGATTCTCTGTTTCATAGGAATAGTAGTGATAAAGTATATGGTAAATATGGTAATATCTCTCTTTATTTAATTCATGAGGAAAACATCCAAAGAGTTCCCCATGGTATATAACATCCCAATTGCTCATTTTATCAAAATAATCCTGTGAGGTATGCCACCGGAGCTGTATCCACACTGCAGAAATAATCCAGTTTCACACCACTGCCATGTCTCAAGACTCTGGCATTCTGGGAATTATAGTTTTGTGAGATATTTAGCCTTCTCTGTCTGAAAGCACTGGTGCCACAACAAACTACAGTTCCCAGAATTCCATAGTATTGAGCCATGGCAGTTAAAATGGTGTCAAGCTGGATTATTTCTGCAACGTGGATGCAGCCCCAGCAAGATTCATAGATGAAAACCAACTTGGACCTTGGTTTCCCACCTTTTACAGATGGTCACTGTATAACATAGGAAATATAACATCATGCTCACTCTCTTGCATGTCTTACAGCTTGTGTGGTTGTGTGTTGTCATTCACATTAGAATGATGGCAGCCCTTAATTAACTTTGTAAATGCCTGAAATCCTCTTTCTCCTCCTTGCTTTTTAGACCTAGGGTAGTGAATATCAGCAAAACACAAAATATGCATTGCTGGATAGTAGGGAAAGGAAACCCAAACTAAATTTCTATGATTTTAAGCCAGCTGAACATTAAGGATGCTGCCAAATATTAAATGAATGAATAGCCGGTTAAATGAGCCCAATCAGATAAGTGCTGTGCCGGCAAACGTCTGAAATTAATAAGACTGATGAATGGGGTGAGAGCAGCCCCATGTATCCCATGCTTGATTCAGTGATGTCTTTGATGCCATAGCAGTTCCCTAACAAAATGATACTATGCATGCCGCTGCATCTGCCTTTTCCATTATATCTATGGTTGCTAATGGCCTATAGTCTAACAGTTATAAACTACATAACTATCTTTGGTTAAATATATGTGTTTTTTTGTCCTTATTTTACTAGCCAGCTTAGATGTAATTAAGCCTGTGAAAATCAATGCAAGAGTTTCATGCTCTTCAGGAGTTTACCTGGGGCAAGAATGGGAACTCTCTGTAAGGAGATACATTTGGCCTTAAACCTAGAAAGTATGCATAGACCAAGTAAACCTGCATAGACATTGACCTGTTACAGACAGCCAAAATAAAGCTGCTTCGAGTCACTTTGGAGGTATGATATTTCAATGATACATGTGTCCTAAGAGTCCAAAGGCCACACCAAAGCCACACTCCAGTCCTAAGGACTGGAGTGCAGCTTTGGTGAAGCTTCCAGACTCTTAGGACTCATGCATCATTGAAATACCATATCTCCAAAGTGACTCGAAGCAGCTTTATTTTGGCTGTCTGTAACAGGCCCCAGTGAACATTTTCTGAAGGCCACAGAAGAATTTAAACAGTTTGAATGGAACAATATAGAACCCTTTAACAGTGCAGAACTCTTGTCTCTCTTTAAAACAATTAGAAACATTTGTTAGGGCTTTTCTTGAAAGTTATGGGGGCTTCTTCTTCACTATCAAAGAAGATGATGCTCCCGTTTGGTTGTGTACTGAATTCACCCTATATTTAGTGATCCACTAATTGATATATTTAGTTCTCAGCTTTTCAGGCAAGCACCGATGAGCGTGGATTTTAGAAATTTTCCTCTCTGCAGCTGCACTGTGCTATCAGCCCAATGTTTCCCTAGCTATAATTCTCACAATTTTCATTCCCCCTCCCCTTTTAATGTTGGCTGCCACACAAAATAACTGAAATTTGCCATCATTTTAGGTAAAATGATGCAGTAAGCATAAATACTGACTGATTCCTACTGGATAATCATGTTGCTTGATACACATCAAGCCAGCTGCTCAAGCTCCTTTTTTGTCACGTCTCTGTACAGATTGACTTCCACAAATGTTATTCCATAGAGTGAACTTTTCTTAAAACTAAGATTCCATCACTTGTTACTTGATATTTGGTGACAAGCTTCTTGAATGGGTGAACTGGTTAAATTGAAAAATAATCTTTGAAGAGATAAGGATAGTCCTGTCTGTAGTACTGCATATGTAATGGCCAATTCATACTAAGCAAGCAAATGAGTTATTAAAATGCAAACCAAAACACAATGTACATATAAAAGGGCACATTTTTCATTACAGGAAAGAAAACCCACCATTTGGAAATCCATGAAAGTAAACTCCATATTACAGGTCACTATACTTCACACTTCAGCAACCATAACCCACGGAAACACCATTTATGAAGGTCATGAGACCCTCAGGAAAGGTTGGATACAGGTGTAAGGACCTAGCAGCAAGAGAGAAGAATAAGTATACTTGGAGTGGGGCAAACAATATCTGTCTGCATACTGATAATTTTCCTCCAGTCATCTCATCCCTCCTGCTTTAGCTGGTTAGTTGGGTTAAAGTGAGAGACAGTGGCTTGCCCTGTATTATTCCAGAAATATATTCAAAACACATGCATTATTCTGGAATGATTTTTAATTTACAACCATTTATAAACTAGTACCACAAAAGTTAAGATTATTTAGTCAGTCTAAGTAGAAAACATATTTATTTCCATTTCTTCCTTTTAACCAAAACTATACTACAGTATCACACACACACACACACACACACACACACCCCATGTCCATGGGACTGGTACTTTTTTCACTTACCCATTTCCAAAAAAAAAAACACCCCAATATGGCATTTTCTAGGTTCTTTAATTTGATTCTATCATTTAAAAAATATTTATTAAACACACACACACACACACACACAAATGTAAATATCATCCCAACAAAAAGTACATCCACAACAAATTAACTCACACTCTATAAAAGTAAGCATTTTTATTGTTTTAGTCCACTGGTTGCCTATTTTCCCTTATGTTGTTCTTATCACCTCTTCTTTTTCCTGCGGATCATGTTCATAACTCTCTCCTTATTCCTTCTTCCATTTTCTATCTTTAGCTCTCTTAATTCCTGCATTTTTAATCTTTCTTCTTATCCCATTTCTCACCTAATTTCCTTCTTACTTCTCTTCTTCTATTTCGTTTGAATTTATCATTGCTTCCAGCAGGAATTGATCACAGAGTCATGTGGGAGGATCCTAGACATTCCTCAAGAGCTGTTCTCTCTGGGAATCTCTAGGTCCTCCACCACGTTTGGATGGTACGCAAAGACTACAGAATTGCACTATGTACTCTGTCCATGGTGGACAGAAGAAACTTGCTAAGAAACTGCATGATAGGTTTGCCTTAGGGTCACCATAAGTCAGAAACAACTTGAAGGCATACTACAACAAACACTGTCCATAGAGAAAGAGATGCAAATACAAGTCATATGCACATATGTCACTAAAAGGAGTCTAGTCACACTCTAAAATTCTTTAAATACCATTGCTTGCAAAATTCCATCCAGTTTCAAAGACACAAATCTCATCCTCCACTGCCAGCTCTCCAGAACATCACTTCTGAGCAGTTCTGCATTTAGACTAAGTATAATCAATTTGTATAATATCATCCATAAAACTTATTTTGCCTAAGATTCTTTATTTGGTTTAATGGACTGAATGTGGGACTGGGAGTCTGGGAGACTAGTGTTTGTATTACTGCATGAACATAGAAACTGGGTGATCTTGGATAACTCCTACTGTCTCAGCCTTATAGGAAGGGAACAACAAACCCACTCTGAACAAAACTTGCTAAACAAATCCTGTGATAGGGTCACCTTATGGTCATTATAAGAAGGAAGTGACCTGAAAGTACATGACAAACGGGTAGAAACTGTGTGACCCTCCAGACATTCTTAAGCTACATCTTACAGCATGTGTCACCTCTGGCTAGGGCAGTTGGGAGATGCAGTTTAATAATATCTGGGGGATGCGTGTTCTTGACCAGTCAAACTGTGAACTGCTTGACAGCTTATTGGTGTAGTTTCTTACATCAGTAGCAGGGAGCAGGATCAGACAGGTCTCTGTTTTGTTTTATTATTTTAACAATACAGTATCTGAAACTGCCAGTAGCAGCACATTTCCATCTTTCAGTCCTGACATATACATTCTCCATCTTGTATGGTAGTGATAAGGTCCTGTTGTCTATCACACAAATTGGATGGAAGTGTTTACTCAAACAATATGTAACTGTCTGTCAACAAGAGCATTTACATGTAAACCGTAAACAGACCACAACTGTAACATTTGAAACACGTCTTCCTCGATGGTTCCTTGAAGGACACATATTATATTAGAATAAAAAAAAACTGATTAACTATTCAAAGCTTTGGTTTTTCATTAAAAATGCTCACAGAAGTAGCATCTGGCTGCAATGAAGTTAAAGGCAATATTGAATTCTTTATAACACAGGAGCAAACCTAAGTTTACCATCACTTAAGTTTATTATAAGGAAAATGTTTCTGCATATAACATATTGGCTAAATTATGGGAGGTGGACAATTCTTCCATCCAAATTTCCTAGTTCTTTGCTAGGATTCCTCCAGAAACTCTCATAGTATATGTTTGAAAGCAAATGGGCATAGTGCCTGTTGAAAAGATATGTACTGCTGCACCTATGAAGTATTATCGTAGGTTTGATTTAAAAGCTTGAAAGCTTTGAGGAAATACAATCTTCCTTCCCCAGTTTTGTGAGATGTGATCTGGGCCCTTAATACCTGTGTACTTTTTTGTTGTTGGGCCCCTGTAAGTCATTTTCTATTTATAGTGGCCATAAAATGATCCTCTCATGGGGCTTTCTTGACAAGATTGTTCCGAGGATGTTTGCCTTTGCCTTTTTCTGAGGCTGAGAGAGTGTGACTTGTTCAAGGTCACCCAGTGGGTTTCCATGGCTGAGCAGGGATTCAAACTCTGGTCTACAGAGTCATAGTCCAATACTCAAACCATTGCACCACACTGGCTTTTTATATAAAAATGTGTGAATGTACAACAGATTGCTTCAGATTAGTATTCTTGATCCCCCCCCCCGCCCCAATATCCAAGAATGTAACAGCCATGAATATTATAGAGAGAGAGAGTGCTGATACTCTTCCACCCATCTTCATGGTTAGTTTACTCTTTCCAAGGATTCTCAAAGCTGGGGAGAGGTATTTTCTCCAGGCTAAAATGCTGGAATGGAAAGAATCTGGAAGAAATTGATGCCACATACCTTCACTTATCTTAATGTGCATGTGTGTATGTGCTCCGTGCGCATACACCCACACACATGTACATAGATTTCCCCAAAAATTAATATTCAGAAGGGGTACTGGTGTCAGAGAGTACAAGCAACAGGTCTGGATACTATACAGAATGCATGTTGCCAATAAAGTATGAGACACGCAGTTCCAATCCTTTCAGCTCAATTTTTTTTTGCCAAGAAACATGGAGAACAGGGGTTGTCCAAACCTCTAACCCAGGGTGAGCTACGTGTGGGGTGTGGGCTGCATATGGGCCAGTAGAGCCCCCAAATGTATCCCCTAGCATCCTCAAAACTCTTGCCCTCCCTAGAAACAATGGCTTCTAATTTTGAAAACAAGGACTCTCCACAGGTCTAAATCACATGGGACTTTATCACACGAGGTTAGCAAACTAGAATTTCAATGGGATAAGAGCGTCTTTGAGTTGTATTTATCAACTATTTTTGTGCCTCTCCTGTTACAACTTTGCATTTAGATTATTGGTGGAGCACACATTTTCACTGATGGGTAAAACCTGTCAATGGCTCCAAATATCATTATTATTCTACTAGTCCCCTTGGTACAATAGGTCCCTTCTATTTCAATAACTATGGCCCGGTGCAGACTGCCTGAAAGCGGCAATGTGGGGCTGATTTTAGGGCTCAAGAATATAGAGCGACTGCATGCTCTCAAGCCCTACCATGTGGCAGTGGCCCCATCATGGCTTGACCCCATCCACATAGGGGCTGCCATTATGATGCAAGCACAGCGCAGCATCCGCACATTGTGGCACAATGCTTGCATCATTGATGTGCAACAGTGCGCCAATGGCTCACTTGTGGCATTTGCCCCACACACCAAAAAGAACCTGCTTTCAGCAGGTTCTTTTTCTTGCGGAGGGAGGACACGCAGTTTGGGGCGTTTGAGCCCCTATATTAACAGCAGTCACTTGGCATGAGGGGTCATGATTCTCCTCCTCTCTCCCTTTCCCACACATCACTATTTTCATGAACAATAAGGCGGTTTTTACTCCATTCTTTTCAGCATTTTTTATTTTTTATTTTTGTTGTGATTGCATAATTACAGCTAAATAATTTATTGATGTACATACTGAACAAATACTTGCTTTCTATTCTCCAAAGGAAAGCAAAAGCATATTTGCAGTTTACCAAAATCAAAAAATTACATAAGCCTAATTGGTGTCAGAGTGACTAGTCTTAAAAACCACTTGGCCTCCATTTCTCTTGCTCAAATGATGTTTCACTATCCTTATGTGGAATACCTTTTGGAGAGTTTTTCTGGATTATGTTTAGCCTGAGGCATGTAGCTATGTGGCAGGAGGAGAGATGAGAGCATTGCCTTTCCAATAATAATTCTGCTCTACCCAATGAAATTTTCCATCTGTCCTCAAATTTCTAGCACTGTGGCAACTTAAACTTTACTTAAGTATTTAAATACACTTTAGGCATCCAAGGAAAAGGGCAGACAAAGTTACCAAGGAAATGTGAATACAGCAAATGTTAAAGAGTTCTAGCTTGAATGTTTTTCAATGTCTCACTTTCTTGTGATGCAAGGACAGAAGTGTTACTAGGAGGCAATGCCCTCATTTTTCCACTCCCTCCCTCATAGTTACCCATCCAAATACCATTTAGCCTGCTTATTATATCAATTAGTTATTCAGATAAATCTACACATAGAGTACACATCTGGGTAAGCTTTTTCAGGGCACAAGCAGCTCATCTGAAGCCATCAACAGTGCCAGATGTGCATACCATTTTGCTGATACAACAGTTCTCCCTTGTGTGGATAAGAACATGTCAGCCACCTCTAGTATTGCATCGCACAGTGTTTTATCCTGGGTGTTTTTCCCAGAATCCTGGCAGATTCTGCTTTTCCTAAATAAGCCTGTTCCGATTCTATCCTACCAATAAATGCTTCTGCTGAAATCAGCTCCCCTGGTAAACTTTATGCTATGAAGGGAGTAAGAGGAAGATATGTGTATTATATTTTTCTGTGTCTCACCAAGAGAATCAGGTAGTGTAGAACATACCAAAGAAAAAGGGGACTGCTTAATTCTGAGTCAAACAATTGCTCCATGCATGTTAGTATTACCAGGTGTTATTGACAGTGTTTTTCCAGGTTTTTTTTAATAGCCTTACCTGAAGATTCCTGCCATTCCCTGCAACCCAACCCTGTTTAGCATCTAAGCGGTAATTCACACTACATTATTTGAATGAAGAAATTCACATCTCCAAGCCAATTCCGAACTGATTTAGAACCAGTTTGGTGTTCTCGCCATGTTTACTGTGATCGAATCTCCCCATGCCATTTTAACCCTGTTGCTGTTCACATTTGCCACCATATCAATTTAAAATGGAGGCACCTCCATTTCTGGGAATGATGCAGCGTGATCTGAATCAATTTGGTAGTGTGGTTACACTACCAAACATGTGGATCATTGCCACTCTTAAAAAAAGAACCACTAAGGGGTCCAGTGCCAAATGCACTGGTTTAAGTGGACTTTTCAGTCATACACACACACCCCTGTGCAAACTGCACCAAGTACAGTTGGGGCAAGTGTGAATTCACGGAAATAAACCAGTTCCACACCAGTTTATTTCCGTAGTGTGAATGGAACCCTAAAGAGGTAGATAGGATGTATTCAGAGTGATTGCATGGTACTACCGTTGTTGTTGTTGTGAGCCTGCAAGTCACTTCTAACTAATGTAGGGTTGCCATATCCCGCCCCCTGGCGGGACAGTCCCGGTTTGGGCGGTGCCGTCCCGGTCCCGGTCCGGTTTGGCGCCCAAACCGGGATGGCCCCGCCCACCGCGGCCCCCACGGTGGCTCCAAGGCCTTGCTGAGGCCTGGGAAGGCTCTCCGCGTAGCTCCAGCCGCGGAGACGCTCCCTCCCGGGCCCCAGCGAGGCCTTTGAGGCGCCTCCGCGGTCGGAGCTCTCGGCCGGGGGGCCTCCAAGGCCTCCGCGAGGCCAGGGAGGAGGAGAGAGGCCGCTTCCCCCACCGCGGCCATCGCCGCGATGAGGCGGCCCCCCGCCTCCTTCCCGGCTGGGAGCCGGCCGAGGCTTCTCCTCAGCCGGGAGGAGGGGGAGGAAGCCCGGCAACGCGGCGATCGCCACGATGCCAAGCTCAACCCGCCCTTCCGCCTGAGAGCCGCCCTAGGCTCCCTCTCAGGCCGGGGAGGGGAGAAGCCCGCACACCGTGGCAATCGCCGCGATGCCAAGCTTCCCCGCCCCTCCCGGCCTGGGAGCCGGCCTAGGCTTCCTCCCAGGCCGGAGAGGGGTAGGCTGCTTGCACCGCGGCAATCGCCGCGATTCCAAGCGGCCCCCATTCCTCCTCCCGGCTTGGGAGCTGGCCTAGGCGTCCTCCGAAGCTGGGAGGAGGAGGAGGAGGACAGGGTTTGAAAATGTAGGCCTTTTTTTTTAATTTCCTAGCCAGGAAATTAAAAAAAAAGTCCTACATTTTCAAACCTGGTCCTACATTTGTCCCGGTTCGGAGGTCCTCCATTATGGCAACCCTAAACTAATGGCAACCCTAAAGTGAAACTATCAGCGGGTTGTCCTGGCAAGACTTGTTCAGAGGGGTTGTTTTTGCCTTCCTCTAAGGTTGAGATAGTGTAACCTGCCCAAGGTCACCAAGTGGGTTTCCATGGCTGTGTGGGGATCTGAACTCTGGTCTCCAAGGTCATAGCCCAAAGCTCAAGCCACTATACTACACTTATCATTAAAAAATATTGCTCTTGAACAATCATGGGAGAACAGCTCTCACTTATGGAAACAAAATCCAAAATCCATGGAAATTATCATATTGCCCTTTCCTGTCCTTTCTTTCTGAGCTAGGTGCAGGATGTAAACTTTTAAACACAGTTTATATCCCATGATCGTGTATGGGATGCCTCCTGACTAGGCACAGAAGTGTGTGATAAAATCTGCTTTTAAAAGTTTACATCCCACACCTAGCTTGGGAGGAAAGGATGAGAAAGGGCAGTGTGACAATCTCCCATGAAAGAAGATACATTTATTGGCCAGCCAAAATGCACAAAATACATCATGCAAGCTTTCAAAGCTCCACTGGCTTCTTCATCAAGCAAAATGTATTTCAAAAACCATACAGGTCGGGAGGAGTGATGGTCTTGGAGTCACAGGTATACATTTTGTATCCAAATTGTCCATACTATAGTTCAGTTGGTTTGGAGGCATCTCAGTGCAGGCAGGGACCACTCTCCTTGGCCATGTGGGGACAAGAGACAAAGGACTGTAAAATTTGAATTCCATTAGCAGCCGTAAAGTAACTAACTCCTGTTAGGATCCAGGATGATAGCCTTTTGTGAAGCTTCTTCCCCTGTATGATTGTTAACATCTTTTGCCTGGTGATGAAACACTGGAGCTTTAAAAGCTTGCATTGTGGGTTTTGTGCATTTTGGCTGGCCAAAATAGGTATTATCTTTTGTTTATGTTGTTTTATTTTGCTGTATGCATAGCACGGTCACCCCTGAAGAGGTTCCTCAGTTATGAAGAGGCTTGAAAGCTCTCTTCTTTCTCTGTAGTAAAATAGAGCTATTATAACTTAGGGAAAACAAAGCTTCTGAGATGAACAGGAGGGCATTTCATTTTACATGTGCATTTTTGCTACACTGAAAGTTGTTTAAATTAAACTGGAAAATGAAAGTTGCAGATTTGATAGCACTTCCACTCTATTGCTTTTAATACAAAATAATTTCAGTACAGGTCACAGAGTAATAATAGGGACAAAAGTTGGGTTTAACCTAATAGCATTGAAGAGAATGATTATTTCATGAAAAACCAAATCTAAAAACTTTCATTGCTATTTTTTTCCTGAGTAATTAGACTTTTTGATGAAGTCCTAAATGTCTCCAGATATGTAACATAAAACCTTTTGAGATTGTCTGTAATAGTCACAAAAGCAAAAGTCTATCTTCTCTTCCTTTCATATAAACATACAGTGGTACCCCGGGATACGAATGCGCCGCCTTACGAAATTTCCGGGTTACGAAAAAAATCCATTGAAAAAAACTGTTCCGGGTTAGGAAGGTTATTTCGGGTTACGAAAAAATTTTTGGTGCTTTTCGGCGCTTTTTCCCACGAAATCGCGGCTTTCGCTATTAGCGCCTATGGCTTTTTCGGCTTACGAAGATTTTCGGGTTACGAACGCGGCGGCGGAATGAATTAAATTCGTAACCCGGGGTACCACTGTATTAAGCCCTTGGCTCTCCCTCAGGCAACATATAACCATGAAATCTAAGAAAAAGAAAGAAAACCATATACGTTGCTAAGGCAGTGAAGTATTGTAATTATTTACAGAAAACCTGCTGTTTATAAATCTAAGGTGAAACAATATATGGAATATTGTGTACATTTCTGGCTCTGGCACCTTCATAAAGATATTGTAGATATGGGGAAATTCCGATAAGAGAAAGCAATGTCATCAGGGACCTGGGATAACTTTCCTACGAGTAAAATTTATAGTGTTTGAAGAAAAGTGGCCAAAGAGAACCCTTTCACCTTCTGTGGTAATACTAGAACTAGAATTCATTTAATGACCTAAATGGTGTAGGAGTCAGGACAGAGAAAAGGCAGATATTTCTTCTAGAACTGGAATTCATTTAATGAACTTAAATTGTGGAGTACTTGGGACAGATAAAAGGAGAGTACTTGGTTTTATAGCATTTCATTGCATTATCTTTCACAAGATAGAGTAATGACCACCAACACTGATGACTTTAAAAGGAGATTAGGCAAATTCATGTCTGGCAGTAGCCACTTATCATTATGATCTTCGTCTCTGAATAACAGTTGTTGGAGAGCAATAGCATTGCTCTTTGTACTGCTTGTGGATTTTTATGGCATCTGGTTGACCACTATAGGAAACAGGATGGTGGATGATATAGACCTTTGGTCTGTTCCAGCATTACTTTCTTTTTGTTCTTGAACTCTTTCAGGAACAAACAAAGCACACGGGGAATAGTAAATGTAACTCAATTAGTTATAGAGGTGAAATGTCCTTCCTTGCAAGAGAATCAGTCCAATCATCTTATAAACTATGAATCTCAAGGCAGTTTCCTTCTCCATGAAGAAAGGACAGACCCTCTTAAAATATTAATACATGAGTGGCAAAGCACATCTATACAACATTTAGAATGAGGTGAGAGACCAGGGTTGGAATATTCCAGAGAGTATCCACTGAGCTTTGAGTTTGGGATCATAAGTCTGAATGTTCTCCAACCGGCAAAAACATCTCAGAGAAAGTACTACTACATAGAGAGACTTATAAACAATAGTTCATAATAAATTATGGTATATTTGTTCCTAGAAGATTGCTAAAGCATAATTTTAGGAAACTTTATATAAGTACTGATTTAACAAGTTGCCATTGATTCAATGGTTTTTCTGGGGTTGGGACTAGCAATTGGATTTAGGCAAGCTGGAATATTTTCTCCAGTCCTTAGAGTGAAGGAGAGGAATCTCAGGGCAAGAGCAGCACCTTGAAAATAATGTATGTTTTATCTTTTCTGTGTGTTTATGTCTGTGCACTGCTGGCCCTCAAAGCCACAGGCTGCTTTGGAGTAGCAGCTGGACACTCTTCAGAGGACCTACCTTGCTCAATTTGAGAAACTTTAACAAATGATGGCTCAGTAGGAGGGAGTGATCAGGGAGTAGAAGTAATGAGCCTCCTGAGCAGTTGCTGAATATGGATTATGGCTTTGCAACTTTCCCCACCATTTCCTGCCATTCTTTATTGTAAATGGTAGGATCTGCAATTTAGGGGTGAAACAGACTGCCTCCCCTTTGAGTGCTGGATCAGGGCTGTGGCAATCACATGCCGGCAGCCCCAATCCAGTGTCAGAAAGAAGCGGCAAAATGCCACATCTTTTGGGCCTGGAAAAAGGGTGCCCTTGCTGCTGCAGCTGCACTTTTCCACACTCATTTTGACATGCAGTGTGTGAACACTACCCCGAAGGAGCACTGTAATGCCACCTGCCGTGCAGTCAGGCAGGCAGTGTGACACTGGCTTTGGGGTGGTGTTGGGGCGTGCATTATCCACATGCCATGACCCCACGCCACCCCCAAAACGGCACTTACTGCTTGTCTGTACAGCCCCGTAATTTCCTTTCTTGGTCTGAAGCAGGCATACATGGGTACCATTGTTAACAAAGGTGTGGAGAAACTATCATCTTCAGCTCTGTTTAATCAATTGTCTCCTTCCTTTTTTAATACTTGATTTAATTCCTCTTTATCACCATCCATCTTCATCATCATCCATCATCATCTCTGCCCCTTCCACAAATATTTGGTGATTCTTATTAGTAGTATAAGAAAGAAAGAAAGAAAGAAAGAAAGAAAGAAAGAAAGAAAGGAAGGAAGGAAGAAAGGAAGGAAGGAAGGAAGGTAGATGTGTGGATGGGATGGTTGCTAGCTAACCACAGCAAATCTCTAAACACAGAGTATTAAAAAAAACTTTCTTTGTTCCTTGGAAGTGTCTTGTTAGACACTGATTTCCATGTGTTAAAGACATAGCATGAAAAATTTTCAAAAACAGAAGCAGAATAACTATGCTTCACAGAGAAATGGTACTAGTCATTCACTAGCTTGAGTTCAGCAGTTTTTCTCTGCTTTCTTAAATGGGCTGAATTTAGCAACCACTGATTAAGGTGCTACAAAAAGGAAGCAAAGCAAAGAATCCTGGATTATCATGTTGTTGTCTATAATTATCCCACTCTTTTCTCCACGTATAGAACTTGTGTCCATCTTATATTAAAAGCACTGAGCTCTAATGGTATCAGATTCAAATCTAATAATAGCTGTTCTTTTGCATTAACAATCTTCTTTTTTATGCTTTAACAAGTTCTTGTTAACATTCTCACATAGTTTGCAAGATTCAAATATATATATAACAACATGCTAAAAGACACTGCATGCCATAATTTAAGTAGGCTTACAACAATATAAAGGTATTTGTAAGGCCCTTTCTCCAGAAGTTTGTAATAGGGCATAATTGACCAGTATAAGTAACTGAATAACTCACTTTGTTCTTTAGGAAAGAGGCAACCCACAATCCTCTATCCCTTTTTGCAAAGCCAAAAACTAAATAACAAGTTACAATAAGTTATTGTTAATTAACTAGTTAGGCACAAATAAACTGCGACACAATTGTATCTCAACAAGGGATTACTAAATTCCCTTTGCAGGGTTGCTATAATTGCTTTAGTTACTTATATATAGGAGCTTGACAACTTTTATATTAGGTGTGTTTTACAACAAAGGCCAACAACATGAAACACAGAAAAAAATAATATAAACCACTGCATTTATTACTTCTGAATAGTGAGACGTATGCTTTTACAAAATTCTGTCTATAATTATAATGGTCTAGAAACTATAATTCCTTCTTAAATATACCTTTCCAAGCTCTGTTTTCCCCCTTCATAATCTCTTCAAATTTCTGAACAACAGCCACAATAACAGGAATTATGAAATGCCTCTTCCATGGAGTTTTCTTTGAAAGGTAGCTGCGTAAATACAGCTGTGTTTTGGGAATCCTTAACACTTCTGGGCCTATGTGAAAAGAATGGTTTTTCCTCATTAGCTACAAGGGCTATTACATTTTTGCGCTCTCTCTATATATATACTGTATATATAAACACACACACACACACACACTCTGTGTGTGTGTGTGTGTGTGTGTGTGTGTGTGTGTGTATTTTCAAAATCTTTCAGAGGCTAAAGACAGCAGAGCTGGGGAGATTTCTAGTGCCTTACATTCAGTTTCCTTCCTACCCACTCTAACTGGTTCTTAGCTCTAGAGATTAAAAACAATGTTCTATTTTATCCATCCCAGCTCAAATAAGAGATACACACATCCCTTGAGACCCAAGGCATGACTCACCAGTGACAGCAAGAGGCACAAGCCTAATTAAGGCATACCAATCATTGTCTACAAGAGAGATAATTAGTCCACAAAGGGTCATGCAGAGAGTCCGGAACATATTTGTTCTGAAACCAGCCAATGTTGCTGTCATAGTTAACAAAGGATGGATTTCAACAGGGAGATATTACTGCTGCATATACATAAATATGTTAGATTTATTCTAGATGGTTCAGGTATTCAGAATTTTTTTCCTAAATGGAACCTTGTGCAGAGTCTCCATCACAAGTACTGTACAATGTTTTATGTTGTTAGTCTTTTAAAAAGAGCTCTCTGCTGTTAAGTCACTTGTGTTCCCATTCTATAGATGGGCCCAAAAGATAATGATACTCCAGGCTACATTGTGAAGTAATGACTAATATAGCCATGATCAGTCATTACTAATATAGGCTCGGAACAGACGGGCCTTTGCAGCACCCTCGTCACGTGCGAGGGTTGCCTGGTGGGTGCAGCGCCAACACGCCCAGCAGCCCCCGCATGTCATGGATGCGCCGCAGCTGCAGCGTGCCCACCAGACAGGGTGCATAGTGATGATGTCTTAGCTGCGCCGCTTCCAAATGGGGCGGCACAGCTGCGACATCATTGCACCATCTCTGGCGCTTTGCGTTGTCGCAGCGGCACCGCAAAAAGGAACCACATCCAGGCACTCCTTTTTTTCTCCGCAGCAGCACCGCACAATTTGTTGCTGCGGCACTCCTGCGGAACAAAGAGAGGTGCCAGGGAGGCGCCTCTTTTGGTGCTCTGTACCACGCCTTTGTCGCTAATATAGTCAGACTGAGAATGGGCAAAAACAGCTATTACGAAAAATATTGCACTAATTTGATATAGTTCTATTATTCCACTTATTGGCTACAGATGCCTCCTTTGGAATCCTGGGATTTGCAGTTTAGGGAAGGACATGTAGAATTCTCAGAGAGTTACAACCTCCCCCCCCCCAGAATGCACCAGGAGGAAGCCATAGCAGAAGAAGTGGACTAACAGTGGTATAATAATAATAATAAAAACTTTATTTATATACCGCCTTTCCAAGGTGATCAAAGCGGTTCACAACATCAAATATTCATTACAATACAGAGTAAAATACAGTACAGAGTAAAATAGCATCTTAAAAACATCGTATAAACAGTTTTAAATATTTTAATCTAATTGTGATCCAGCATCTTGAAATAACTTCTGTGAGGAGGTAGTTTCTCAAGAAGAGTCAGGAGGATATGCTAAACGGAAGAGATGTGTTTTCAAAGATTTTTTGAAAATGTCCAAGGTGGAACTAAGGCAAATCTCTTCCGGAAGTTTATTCCAGTAATTTGGAGCAACCGCTGTGAAGGATCTTTGGTGAGTTGATTCTAGTCTCACCTTAGGGTACTCCAATATGTACTTCCCCGAAGTTCTGAGGATGCGAGGCGGATTGTGTAGGAAGAGGCGTTCCCTCAAGTAACTCGGGCCCAAGCCATATAGGGCTTTATAGGTAATAACCAACACTTTATATTGAGCCCAGAAGCTAATTGGCAGCCAGTGAAGAGATCTTAAAACGGGTGTTATATGGTCTGACCCTAAGGTTCCAGTGACCAATCTGGCTGCAGCATTTAGAGAGCCAATGTGGTATAATGGTTTGAGTGTTGGACTATGAACTCTGGAGACCAGGGTTCAGTTCCAACTCAGCCATAAAACCCATGGGGTGACCTTGGACAAGTCACATGCTCTCAGCCTCATGGGAAGGCAAACACTAACCACCTCTGAACAAATCTTGCCAAGAAAACTCTGTGACAGGCTCATCATAAGTCAGAAATTACTTGAAGGCACATAGCAATAATGCCATAACAGCGTAGTGAGGTATTGTAAAACAGATGAGTGCAGACAGTAAAAGGAAGGCACATATATTGCACAGCCAAGCCCATCATATCCCCCAGATAATGGCCAAACCAAGCTTTCCTTGTTACTGAACTGTGTGCCAACTTGGAACCCACTTACTTTGTCACAAGACACACAACTGAAAAGCAAGCTCCAAACTGGGGCTGATCTGCTTCACCAGTCCTAGCCACATTTCCTGGCCATGCCAGATGATGACAAATTAAATCCAGAAACTCTGTGTGAGTGAGTGGGTATACATAAAGTGAATAGAATAATACAGTTCAGTTGCTTTAGTATAAAACCATCTGTATACTGAATCACACTATATATTAAGCCAGAAATGTCTTAAATGCCAGACAGCAAGAAAATGAGAAGCTTGATCATTCTTCAGCATGCCAGACATACCTGGCAGGTAGTGGTACCACAGAGATTCTTTGCCCAAGGCACATTATCTTTTAACAAGGAATCTTCCCATATATGCTAAGATGTCTCTGTTTCACCTGTATATAAACTTATACTCTTACTAAGCATTAGGAAATGTGTGTAAAATGTCTTTCTCATTAAAAAATGAAGCACTCTCTTTATCAATATTTCATTCTGATATTTGGACCTTTGAAAGGGAATGAAATTAACTCCCTCTCTGTTTCTCTTTCTGTGAAATTAAATGCAAAATATTCATTTATCCACACCCTTGCTTCACCTTAAATAGAGAAATCTTGTCTAACTGTCATGCTTATGTGCACTACATTCATAGTTAAAAAATCAATCCCAGAAGTGTCAGAGGGGAATATATATATATATATAGTCCACGATGCTCTGCCAATCAGGGTTCTTCTTTCTACCCATCATGTCATGTGGAGTAGGATAACACTGTTAATTAGGAATTTTGTTACTTCACAAAACACCACCTCCAACAACAGTAGAATCATAGAATCATAGAATTGTAGAGAACACAAGGGCCATCCAGTCCAACCCCCTGCCATGCAGGAACTCTGAATCAAAGCATCCCTGATAGATGGCCAGTAGTATGAGCCTACCCAGAGTTTGTTGTGGACTAGTTAGCTTGCTCTAGCTCCATGGCCAAAGAGAACTCACCAGCCCCTGTGTAATTCCCACTAGATGGTTTCATTTGGCACTGAGGACCCAGGGACCAATCTAAGAGATTTTCATAGCATACAGATAGGGACATTTCCAGGAGTTCCTTCAGTTTGGAGTCAAAAAAAGTCTGTAATTTTGCACTGGTTTGGTATTTTCCTAACAGACACAATTCTCATCCAAGAGGGTTAGATCCAGTTGCTTGTATCCCTTTCTGGTAAGCACCATCAGACCAAAGTTAAAAATATTAGAGGAATAAACAAAAGAACAATTACCTTATCTTTCAAGTTGGAGTAAAATATGTATTAACTTCATATCCAACAACAGTGGGGATAAGAATCATAGAATCATAGAGCTGGAAAAGACCTTAAGGGCCATCCAGTCCAATCCCCTGCCATGCAGGAAAACACAATCTAACCACCCCAAGAGATGGCCATCTAGCCTCTGTTTAAAAAACTCCAAAGAAGAAGATCCAAACACTCTCTGAGGGAGTGTGTTCCATTGTTGAACAACTCTTATTGTTAGGAAGTTCTTACTAATGTTTAGGTGGAAATTACAAGACAATTGTAATTTTTAGATCCAGGGTGGGAGTAACTCTCCAGATTTTGTTTAATTCCAACTTCCACCATCCTCCACCACTGATTATGGCCTTGTCTGCACAGGCCAGGATATTTTGGGGTGAGCCCATAGTATCTTGTACCACAGCTGCCCCAACCCCCATTACCTGGCCTTCCATTCTCATGCTGCTGTTGCTGCTGTCTACTTGGGTGTCTAGCTGAGCCACCCAGCACATCTGCCACCACCATGGTTTGCTCATTTCTGAAGTCAAAACGAGATGCCCAGTCTTGATCACATGGCTGGGCACCTCGTTCTGACATCAAAATGAGCAACCCACAGCAGTTGTGGATGAGCCAGGTGGTTCAGTGGGAGACCTGTGCAAACAACCACCACAGTGTGGGAACGGTAGGTTCTGGATTGTCCCAGAGTAACAGGTATATTTTTGAATACTGTTTTAAATGTGTTATATCCCGCTTCTGATGTGGAGCATCACAAACGTTGTCCAATCTGCTCACACCAGAACCAGGGTATGGGATGCACATTGTCCAAACAGGATGGTGTTAGAACGGGTGGAAACAGGGTCTATGCTATCTAGAGCTTGCTGGGAGTTAATAGTCCATCAGCATCTTATGGGCCACATGATTCCCATATCTGTTCAAGATTACAGAAACCTACTGACAGAGTTTAATTAATTACTTATGGATAAGGTCCCTATTCACACACACATACACACACTGCAAAGCTGAAGAATACCTACGTTCATGGAATGGATTATATTTTGATTACATTACTTTGTACCCATGATACTTTGAATTGCAAATGAATTGGCCTACCACTGTAAAAGCACATTACAAAACTTCAAAACAGCAGAATGTTTCCTTTGCATGTTTGTCATACATTGTCTGTTCATTTTATTTATAATCATTAAGACTATAAATTAAAAAGGTGTGTGTGTCCTCAAATTGGTGTGTGTGTGTGTGTGTGTGTGTGTGTGTGTAAGCAGGTAACATTCTGAGGTGATTTTGCCAGTTCCTTCCTATGAAATATAGTCTACCGCAGCTGGGATTTGTTGGCAGTCTCCTATCGAAGTACTAACCCAGGGCTGATCCAGCTTAGCTTCAAAGATCATTGGTACTTAGGCTTGCCATTGCCATGCATGGCAGCAAAACTGGTCACTGGATCCTCCAGGACCAGCCACATAACACTTGTCTTGAAAGATCTACATTGGCTGCCTATTCGCTTCCGGGTGCAATACAAGGTGTTGGTTATAATCTATAAAGCCCTAAATGGCTTGGGCCCAGGGTACTTGGAGGACCGCCTCTCCCCATACAATCCGCCCCGCGCTCTCAGATCAGCCGGGAAGCAACTGTTGAGGGTTCCAGACACAAAATATGCTGCAACTGCTCAGAGGGCGTATTCTATCTCGGCCCCGCAGCTCTGGAACTCTCTTCCAGGCGAGCTCCGCTCAGTCACCTCCCTTGACTAATTTAGGAAGAGGTTAAAAACCTTCCTCTTCGAACAAGCCTTTCCCCAGACATTGTAACATCTGTTATCTGTACACTGCACATGCACTTTTGAGTCAGCTAGTCTGTATGTTTTAGCTTGTATTTTTTTAACCTTGTTTTAATTGTTTAATTGTTTTAATTGTTTTTATATTGATGTATTGATTGATTGTTGTTACAATTTGTATATTGTATACAACCATGTTACCCGCTTTGATCTACCCAGGAAAAGCGGGCTACAAATAAATGATTTATTATTTATTATTATTATGCACCTATGGTCATTTAAAAGTGAGTGTGAGATTACCAATACAATCCTATAAATCCTAGTAAGATGTCCCCATTGTTGAGTGAAAATGAATTACATCTAAGCTGCAATAAGGCAATACCACATGAGCAGAGTATAGTAAGCATGGCCATTAGAGTGTCAGAGGAAGGCTTGGAATATCCAGGCTGAAATCTTAGGCTACCTGTGTAAAGTTGGCTTTGAGGTATACATAAAAAATGCATAGGACTGCAGTCTACATGTGGAAGTTTCACCATCTTGTTCCCCAAAAAGAAATCTTTGAATGTTCTATGAAAAGCCTGAAGTGGGGTTCTAAGTGTGTTTGGGTCAGCACATTTGAAACTCTTACTCACTAGCCCTGGTTAGTACTTCTGGACTCACAATCCAGATATGCATATGCATATCTATTGCATTAATATTAATTGTGCTATAGGATGATATTTTTGGATTTTTAGAAATGTTACCAAGAAAAAGCATGAAGCAAGGTGGAAGGAGACAAGGGGGGGGGGAGTCCCATAAAACAAGTTGGAATGATCATGTGGTCATCATCACTTAAATTTAAGTTTTGTGTTTTATTTATTTATTACAAGTTAAATTTCTTCGTTGTATTCAAGCTCTACACTGAAAGGCAACATACATGTAAATCTACATCCCAAAGTACTTTCTCCAATGTAGTCCCATTGAAATTACTAACAACAAGAGATCAAAAGATCTGGAGATTTTGGTCTTAAGAACTTAAAAAGGATTCCTTATTAACTTGTGGCCAATAAGTTTTATGTGTGTGCGGTAAGCTTGCATGTCTGTGGTCCAAATTTCATCTTAGTGATCTGTACAAGTCATAATTTCATAGCTTCAGCCCCATTCTCTAATATGGCCACAGCTGTTATGGGTTGTCAGTCAGAACTGCGATATAGTTCATCCACTCTACCTTTAATACATTGAAATGTCACAGAAATATAATGTATCAGTACTACTGTAATACTAAAAATGGTGAAAGCCACATCCAGTGGATGTATGTCTACACATATGTAGCTGTAAGAGTATATGTACAAAAAGAAACAAGAGCAACTACAAACTATCTGGTACATAATGGATGTAAAAGGAATATAAAATAAAATGTTTAAAAACACAGGTAGCTTCGAAAAACCTTAATATGAATCTCCTGCTGACATCAGTAGTGTTCATTTCAGATAACGTTCCTTGCTGGCAGAATACCTAATAGTTATCTGAAAGTCGTAAGCCAGTTTACTAGATAAGGCTTCAATGCCAACAAATGAAGGAAAGGAGCCAAATCAGATTTTGGTCCAGACTTTTATATGATGTATATATTGGAAAGGAGACACTGCTTTCTGCCCATTCTTTCCCCAACCAGCAATATCTTAAAATATATGTATCAGTGTCAAGGGAGCACTGACTTTATCCCATAATTTGAAAACAACGCTGCCACCATTGTGTGTTAATGTAAGGGGTTAAAGACCAAGAGGTGGAAAATAGTGTGACTACTTGAAAAGACATGCACTATGTGCTATGTATTTGTGTACAGAGCGTTTAGCATGAACATTTGCAAGTCAAGTTAAATGACTTACATACTTTCAATCAGCAGGGTGCTTCACATCCCTTTTCCATGGATTCCTACAAACACCCTTCATAAAACTATGGAAATAGTTTTCCCCAATACATAATCTGGACTTCTGTTTCCTAAACCATAGACAAGCAAATCACAAGGTAGGCCATGAGGGTAGTATACATACTCATGTTCTTTCTGATAAAGCTCCTTAATTATAATTTCCACCAAACACTTTCTCTGCAGTTATTAAGGAGAAAATTTTCAAACATTACCTGAAATCCACACCAATTATTTTACTGGCATTACTGCCAATTATGCAAGTATTTATTTACATTTATATACAGCTTTTCCATCACATGGATTTCAAAACTGCTTACAACAAAATGATCAGAAAATGATATACAAATTACAAAAATTAAGTTGATATTTCACCGTCAGCCTACTTTCTATCCCACAATAAATGTATCCTATGGTAGTACAAAAATGCCAGTGCAGTGGATCCAGTAGATCTCAATTCACTATTCTACATGCACAGACAATTCAAGATAAGCTGTAACTCTATGGCTCTAATTCTGTGCAATCTTACCTAGGGGAAAGAATGATTTAATTCAGTGTGGCTGAGTAGATATATATGAAAACATTTTTAGGCATGTTACTTGTAAAAGTCATTTGAAGAGGCAATCCCATACAAGCTGCATCTCCCTTATCCTGAATTCCAAAATCCAAAATATTCCAGAATCCAACATTGCCCAAACTGGTGGCTGACATAGTGACACCTTTGCTTTTTGATGGTTCAGTGTACACAAACTTTGTTTCATGCACAAAATTATTAAAAAATACCTGTGTATAAAATTGCTTTAAGGCTATGTGTGTTAGGTGCATGCAAAACATAAATGAATTTCATGTTTAAATTTGGGTCCCATCTCCAGGATATCTCATTATGTATACACAAATATTCAAAAATCCAAAAAAATCCATAAGACCTCTAGTCGCAATCATTTTGGACTCAACCTTATTAACATGTACATGTATACATGTTTGCACACTTCCTACTGTCTCCTCCCTTACACACACTCACAAACATACACACTCACATGCACACACATATAAATGTACAAATTCTATTACCGCATTGGCACTACTTTTCCAAACAACAGACTTTTATACTAATATGGCAACACAGATTTTTAGGACCAATCCTCAAATGACATACATAAATATCAGCTGCAATAGGCAATACTGTATGTTTTTAACCTTAAAAAAGTATTTTTGTCTATGTTTCTCCCTTTCCCCTCCCCAATAGCATATATTAATTGTTTTCTTCCTTTGTACTGCAGGTATCTTTTTCAACACATTGAAAATGACAGAAAACATCATGGAATCTAAAGTGAATACTACAATATAAAGTGATTCAATTCCTTCTCTACAAGCATCTAGATGGACTTCAGTTTCAAACACATTTTGCCATCTATCCTTGTCAAGAGAACACTATCATTCCTCAATATGCCTCTTCTGACTGGGCAAAGTGATTGCAAGGCGGTAACTTATCTCCAAGAACGAGAGGGATTTTGTTTTTCTTCAGCATACACTATTTGACAAATGCAAGTGCTTGGCTTATCAAATGACCAATTCCTCCTGAACTTAAAAACTGTAATTGTGCAATCATTAAGGGCCAATTACTTTTCAAGAATACTGAGCTAAGATGAAGGACATCTCACTCAAAATTCACCTTATACTTGGTCTAACAATAATTGCACTAGTACATGCTGTAGATAAAAGAGCAGACTGCCCACAGTCATGTATGTGTGAGATAAGACCATGGTTTACTCCAAGATCTATATACATGGAAGCTTGGACAGTGGACTGCAATGATGTAGGCCTCTCTGCTTTTCCAGCCCAACTGCCTGCTAATACACAGGTTTTACTTCTACAGGCAAACAACATTAAAAAAATTGAATACACAAAAGAATTTCCAGTAAACCTCACGGGTTTGGATTTATCTCAGAACAGTTTGTCCTCAGTGGCTAATATTGAACTTCGCAAGATACCCCAGCTTCTTTCAGTCTACCTGGAGGAAAATAAACTTACAGAGTTGCCTGACAAATGTCTCTCTGGACTGAGCAACCTCCAAGAGCTCTATGTTAACCACAACCAGCTTTCCACAATTGCACCAGGAGCCTTCACGGGCCTTGATAATCTTCTTAGACTCCATCTCAATTCAAATAGTCTGCAACTGATCAACAGGAAGTGGTTTGAAGCTATTCCTCATCTGGAGATCCTTATGATTGGAGAAAATCCAATCATCAGAATCGAAGATATGAACTTTAAGCCCCTTATCAATCTGCGGAGCCTGGTTTTAGCAGGCATAAATCTTACAGAAATACCAGATAATGCCTTTGCTGGACTTGACAATTTAGAAAGCATTTCTTTTTATGACAACAGATTAGTTAAAGTGCCCCATACTGCTCTTCAGAAGGCTACAAATCTGAAGTTTTTGGATCTAAACAAGAACCCTATTAACAGAATACAAAGAGGGGATTTCAGCAATATGATACACCTCAAAGAATTGGGAATTAATAACATGCCTGAACTGATATCTATCGATAATCTGGCTGTTGACAATCTGCCAGATTTGAGAAAAATAGAAGCAACCAATAACCCTAGATTATCATACATACATCCAAATGCATTCTACCGACTTCCTCGGCTGGAATCTCTCATGCTGAACAGTAACGCACTTAGTGCCCTGTACCGTAGTACAATTGAGTCCTTGCCTAATCTCAAGGAAATCAGCATACATAGCAACCCAATCCGATGTGACTGTGTCATCCGATGGATTAATATGAATAAAACCAGCATTCGATTCATGGAACCAGAATCCTTATTTTGTGTGGATCCTCCTGAATTTCAAGGCCAGAATGTGAGGAAGGTTCATTTCAGGGAAATGATGGAAATTTGCCTTCCACTGATAGCCCCAGAAAGTTTCCCCTCAAAACTAAATTTAGAAACAGGCAGCTATATATCCCTACACTGCCGAGCAACTGCAGAACCAGAACCTGAAGTGTATTGGATAACTCCATCAGGACATAAGCTTTTGCCCAACACTATTTCCCTGAAATACTATGTTCATTCAGAAGGCACACTAGATATCAGTGATATAACGCAAAAAGAAAGTGGCCTATACACATGCATAGCAACTAATTTAGTTGGTGCAGATTTAAAATCCATTATGATTAATGTGGATGGTTCTTCCCCCCAGGATGACCATAAATCTTTGTCTATCAATGTAGAAAATGTGCAATCTCATTCCATCCTACTGTCTTGGAAAGCCCATTCTAAAATTGTGAAATCTGCCATCAGATGGATTGCTTTTCCAACAAATGGAAACTCTCTAGCATCACGGAGTGCTCGAATCCCATCCCATATAAAGGTCTACAATTTTACACATCTTACTCCATCAACGGAATATAAAATTTGTATGGACATCCCCACTGTTCAGTTGCAGGATGCAAAACAATGCATCAATGTCACCACAAAAGAATTGGATCCAGCAGTGACAAATTATGAGAAAATCAACATCACCACGTTTCTTGCTTGCCTTGGTATTCTTTTGGGATTTCTTTGTGTATTGTCTCTCTTCAGTTGCATCTTCCACGAAATGAACTGTGATGCTGGACACAGCTATTTCAGGCAGTACCTGAAGAAACAACCTTTTTCTTTCAGTGAGCTTTACCCTCCTCTAATCAGTCTTTGGGATACTGGCAAAGAGAAAAGCACAGCACTCGAAGTCCAAGCAACAGTTATAGGGGTTCCTCCAAACATGTCATGAACTATCTGCATTACTAAAGTTGGTGTTTTAAACTGGGGATGCACAAGACTATAACTGTGCTCAATAAAAAGGCAAAAAAGAAACCCTCTCTAAAAATCAAAACTTGTGTTTGGCTGATGGTGGTGGCTACAAATACAAAAAAATTACCAGTGTGGTATTTTTTAAAAAACAAAACACCTATCTTTGAAGAGCTCTGTGCCAACCAAATTGTTTTCTAGGACTTTATAGTGTGACTTCTTATAATCTAAGAGGCACTCAATACTGTCGAAACAGTGCAAGTAGATGAGAAAATTTTCTGTATTTGTTGTTTTTTTAATTAAATGTAGGAATAGTGGGACGGAGTAATGCCCCTCTCCTGTGTTGTATGACACACATTAGCCACGAGCTTTTGCAGTGAACCAATAAAACTAGAATTGATGCGTGGTGTAATGAAATGGATACATTCTGTAGAGTAGACACCGTGAGTATGTGAAACTTTTTTATGGGGAAAAATACAATTTTTGATTACAACCAAAATAGTTTGGATTGCTTTCTTTCTAAAGAAATATTTCAGGGACTTACTCCGCATCATATATGGTTAAATCCAATGTCTGTCCTGTCTAAAGTAGAAACACTAAAATCAACATAAATTAATTTAGTTGTAATTAACAAGTTCAATTCATGTTGGTCAGATTTAGAGTTCATTTTATATTGACAAGGTTTAGAATCAATTGGATTTACCCTATGAATTTTAATGTCTGCGTAATATACACATTCTTCCCTGTGAAGATGTACAGGACTGGAAAACTGATTACTGTTCTTACAATTGCTCTTTGATTGGACTTTGGTCAAGTCCAAAGTGTGATGAAGACTGAAGTTCTGGACAGCCAAACCTTCCCTAGCCAGGGAAAAGTATATTCATTTGTTTTATGTTCCAAACAATGCAATTCTTTCCCAAGTATGCATGTAGAAAGATAGAAAAAGAACACATGTTTCTCACTAGTTGAGGAATAAGATCAGTTTTCTCAATGTACAATAAAATAATCATGTCCCTGATTCTAGATTTAAGGTGCATTTTCAGAAACATTTGTCTATCTTGTGTAGTATTTTTCATGAGTCATGTATTTTAAAACCCTAGTCCATCTAACAACTCTCCACTTATTCCTATTTCATGTACTGAAATGCTGAACTAGAAACTAAGGCATGGCAAACCAATCCAAAGCTATGGTCCAGTAGAAGTCTGAAATCGCATTACTGACACTGAAGTTCAACACTCACTCAGTTGGGTCATAATGTTTACATAGAGACAGACTTCAGTCTGAGATGGGAATCATGCAACTTTAGCTGACATAGCCAGTGACTGGGATTAATGAAACTGAAGTTCAACATGTGGAGAACCGCATGATTTGCATCCCTGTTTTAGACTGCTGCTTTTGAGCCATTCTGGAGATTAACTGAAATGTCTTTATCCTGTCTTAAACTTTGTTGTAACTGGCCTGTAATATTCTCTGACACATCAGTTGATGCTGGACTGGATAAGGCTTTGATCTGATCTAACAGGGTACTTCACACACACTTATCTCAAAGAGAGAAGCCAGATAGAAGTATGTGGTCAATTTGCAAATGAATCACATTGAAGGAAGAATCCCCAATAATTCATGCATGACCTTAAACAATGCTTGATTCTTCTGATATAATTCTAATAGTTTTTGGGGGAAAGCCTCAGAACACAGGCATATAAAAAAATAATAGAAGTAAAATTCTGCAGACCAGTGAAAACAGAGAGTTTCAGAAAATAAAAACAATCCAAAGAAAATACTAAGAAATTAAGGGCATCAGTCAGTATAGTGTGGACTTGTTAGCCACTGTATACTGAACCAGTTATGTAATTTGAAGGACAATCAATCATGCATCCTGAGTGAATTGGTGAACCACTAGGCCTCTGCTTCAGACCACAAAGTTTTAAAGACACACAGAATAATAAGTGTGTGAATGAGTAGTATGGCAGAAGCTTTATCTTTACTAGGGAGATGTGTGGCTCAGATCAGACTCCAAAGGTTAAAAGAGTACAATACTATGTCATGGGTTCACTGAATCACCAGCAGACCATTCACTAAAAAAATTCAGTGTGCTAATGTGTGTCTCTGCCATCTCTCATCACCTGCCCAGGGTGGTGTCCAAGGTACTATTTATAGTCTGGACTAGTACGTATGTTCAGGTTTAGGACAGTTCAGAAGCTGAGCAGCAGTGTCATTTATACAGAGCCATAGTACTTTTTCATGCTTCCACGTCCTCTTCTTTTGCACAGACTCCTTCACTCTATCAATTTTCCATAGGCTCATTAGTATTGATAGCATAAGGTAGCAAGGAGGTATCTCCTTGGACCTTTCAATATGAAAAATTAGCTTTCAACTCATGGAATTTTTGAATAATTCTCAGTTCTTCCTTCCAAACCTACAAGTTATTTTTTTTTTAAAAAAAACATTTAAACTAGAAAGTATATGTTTGCGGGGGAAAGGGAGTCAATTCCAATGGTAATTCTAGAATATCTGTAATCTGAATCTTTATGAATTCAGTACATTTTACTGAGCGCACTCTTTAGAAGCCTGATGAATCGCTATCACACACACCCTGACATTAGAATTTATCAGCCAGACGTGCTCATGCATCATGAGAGATTTCAGCATCGAGGACACAGCTTTTAGAGCAAGGCTATTTATCAAACATACAGTAGTTGAAATATGACCTATTATAATGCCAGCACTGTATAGGTCAGCAAGAACATGTTCATGTATCTTGCGTGTTTGTCTTTGGAGCCAGAGTACATTTAAAATCTGTTACTGATATAACTCAGGGGTTAGAATTACACTTGTTTCAGGCAACACAACTGAGATCAATGGCACTATGCCACACAGAAAGCAAACGTAAAACATCCAAATTCAGTTATTTCTGAATCCATTTGAATGAAAAGTTCATACTATTTGTCATGTAATCATGATAATTCACCATCTCTAAGCCATTCTTAGCTTAATTTATCAGTATGAATGATCTGACATGCTTCCTTTCATATTACTGCTACTTAGATAAGGGCTGTGTCTGCAGTGCCAAATTAATGCAGGTCCGCAAAACTTTAACTGCCATGGTTCAGTGCTATGGAATTCTGGGATTTTTAGTTTTGTCAGACATTTAGACTTCTCTGTTAGGGAGCACTGGTGACAGAACAAACTACAAATCACAAGATTCCACAAGATGGAGCCATGGCAGTTAAAGCAGGGTCAAACTGCATTAGTTCTGCAATGTGGCAGCAGCCAAGGACAATGACAACACACACAAGTCAGTTATGTGTTCAAATCATGTTTTCTACGATAGCCTTATAAACATTTGTCAAGAAATTCATTATTTCACTGAGTGCTACTCGAATGCAGAAAACGTATAGATAGTGATCAAATCAAAACACAGTTAATTTTTGGATCTAGCCTAGCACAGGGAAATAGGTGTTTAAGACAGACTGTACTGACTATTGCTGTTTGATTGTATTCTCACTCCAGCTCCAAAAAGTCTTAATGATAATATAGTTTGTTAATGAGAGGAGGTACTTCTTCACATAAGCTGAACAATTTCTGTTATCATTTTGCTGGGATTATTCCATGGATAGTACATAAAACCGCAAAACAATGAATACAAAAAATAAATAAATAGTGAAATTGGTAGTTTAAAAAAACTTAACATTTTCATATTTTCAAAAGGTTGGTGCATAACTGGTGAGCACATCATAATACTAATTTCAGTGAATGACTTTGGTCCAGAAGAGGAATATTGGTGTTATGTGTGTGTGTTGCACTTGATATCACATTACACTGACAAAGCTTTTTTAATGCTCATGTCGAGACTAGTAAAAAGTATTCAACTGGACAATCAAGCATTTTCTTGTGGATGAGAGGGGGACACATAGATACTAATGTTCTCATACCTGCCTCTCCATGCCTCAGAGCCCTTAGATCACTTATACTTTCTCGATAGGATCCCTGCCAATTGGAGATGGCTGCAGCATGAGGAGGAATGGGGAAATACAGAAACTGAGCAGATGTACCTTCTGTAAGTCAACTAGAAGGAACCTCTGTTCAATTTTTTATGATCACTCCTTTCTCACTCAGGATCCTTCAAATCTAGGAAATTGTGGGGAAAGGAAGACATAAAGGCAGCTTCAGCCTGCCTCCTTTGGGGGGGGTCTCTTTGCAAAGGACACACTCACAAACACACACACACACATTAAAAATGTAAAATGGATGTTTTCGTTTTCTGAAAAAGTTATGGAAAGGGTGCACAGGATTTGTGCAATTTTTCTTGCAGAAATAAATAACAAATTCACAAGGAGAGAAGCAGGTGGAAGCAGACTTTGCATTCTTTCCTCCCCAACAGCCCTTCCAGCACCCCCAAAAGTGGGCAGAGGTCCAAGGCTCTGTAACTGACTGGAGTGGAGTGGAGTGTGGTAAAGAAGGATCAAGATGAGACAGAAGTGCCTTCTATGAGTCAAACCTATAAAGGAAGCTTCCATCCAATTTTAGGAGACACCTCCCCTGCCGTTTGCTCCATGGTACAGTCTACCTATTCTTGAGGAGGTGGGAAGGGTTGCATTGGAAGGTAGACTACATGAATCACATCTCTACTAACCTGGTTACACACACTTAAATCTGAATGCAACTGGATGTCTTTATTCTAGTGATTCCCAGACTTCAGCTCCCAGAAGCCTCACCCATCTTGGCCAATGGTCTGGGATTCTGTAAGCCAAACTCCAAAATGCTTGGAAGGCCAGAGTTTGGGAATCACTGCTTTATTCAAATACAGATTATATTTCTGCAAACCTATAAAGCTAAAACTGTGGGCAGCCTTCACATGTCACACTAGATAGAAACATGAGTGACTCCCTCACAGAATCTGGATAAGTTACTTTCTTGGCTGAGATCTTGTATGATCACTTAGGGGATTATTGCACGGAAGCTTACTATCTCTGAAAGGTTGCCAAATCATCCATAAAACACGAGGGTGTGATCACCGGTTGTGCTTTTCCCCTGTGATTAAATCATCATGGAGGTGTCCCGTCATTAAAGCATTCGGAGAGCAGCCATTTCTCCACATAACGGAAGTTCTCGTGAACACTTTAATGACGGGACACCTCCATAACAATTGAATCACAGGAGGAAAGCGCAACTGGCAATCACACCCTCATGCTTTACAGATGATTTAGCGACCTTTCAGAAATGGTAAGCCTCCGAGTGATAATCCCCATTGTGGTTGTGCGTATGTGTCATTGAGTTGGCTTCAACTTTTGATGACCCTGTAAATGAGAGACTTCCAAAGAACACTGTTGTTACTCAAGTTTGAAGACTCAAGAGGTTTGCTCAGGTCTTGCAGACTCACAGCCATGGCTTCTTTGATTGGCTCTATGTTGTCTTTAGCTTTATCAAACATTGTGCTCATTTCAAAGGAGTCATATTTCATGGCTTCCATAGATCTCTCTTTCAGCATTACATTTCAATTGAGGATGTTTCCAGAAGGAGGGAAAGTTGATGGTAGTCTCAGCTTTTGTTCCTCTACAAGCCAATTTAATTCATGAGATCCATACGGCATTTTCCTTATTCAAAAGAATTTCTAGGAACTCCCAGTAGCACTCTGAACAGATTGTAAGAAGACATGGTTCACTAGGAAAAAAAATGACAATGCTTGGCAAGGTAGAAGGAAGTTGGAAAGGGGGGGAAAAGTTACAGATGGAGCCATGGCCCTGTATCTGCAAGGCCTTAGCAGGGCTGTTGATAACTGGTAGACTTGGAGTACTTATAGGGTTACCATAAGACGAAGTTGATTTGATGATTAGCGGGAGGGAAACAACTCGGTAGTACCAAAGACTTTTTATTTGCACTTCAAGGATCAGTTTAAATGAACTTAGTACTTTCCTAAATGAAATGCTTCTGACTTAGCTATGTGTTTTTACTGTTTCAGAAGCAGTAAAAATGGCTGCTACCAAGTAAAAACTGCTAATGTTTCCAAGATACAGATTCAACAGAGATCAAGTTAACACTCAAACAAAATAATCTTAATGCTTAACTATTGTAATATTGCTGAAGCGCTCTAGCATTTGACTAAATTCCTGAATAATTTGAATAAGAACAGAGGCTTAGTGGGAATTGGTAAAACTTAATTTCTGAAATGTTGCATGAGACTGGGTATGATGTGATCAGTGAAAGGAGGAGAGAGAAGGGGAGGGAGGGAAAGAAGCCTCCATGTTTCAAGAAGACTGGTTGGAAACCCATGAAGATGCAGATACAAAAAAAGAAAAGAAAAGAAAAAAATCTTGATAGTTCCAGAGTCCCTCCTCCAAAATCTGCTGCACTTTGAGTTGCTTTTCTGTTGGGTTTCACTATTCAGCTCTCACATGATCACTAATGAAGTATAAATATTTGCTAGTGTTCTTTCACTGGGCTCCCCCTTGTACCTCGAATCTCAGCTGATGATACCAGGGTGCAACGCCATGGCCAGTCAGAAACCAGTGATGGCAGGGAGGATTCCAGGAATGATCTGGATGAGGTTTTATAGTTGGGAGGGGAAATACAATTTTTCATCCTCTTGGACCACCAGGAAATTTCTCCCAGAACGTAAAATTCCTAAAGCTCTGCTTTCCCACATCATCTACATTCTCCCCACACATTCTGACCCGAGGCAGGCTAATAAGCTATGTTTCTATTAGTTATAATTGAGACAAGTTATGACAGAACAGACACATTTCATTATTCATCACTCTTATGATTTCAATGATTTCTCCATTCACTTGATTTATCCCCACCCATAATCCATATGCTGGCTGCACAGAATGCTAATCACATGGTAAAGAAGAAAACAGATGAAAGGTGGTTTCCTCACATCTACTAGCTTGTCTATTTACCCTTGCTGTTTTCCACTGTTGGAAAAGTGGGAGCTAACATGCAGTTTGAGCACCTACAGAGTCTCTCTCCTCAGGAGGACCATTCCTCACCCTATGGGAAGATATGGAAAGTTTTGTCAGATGTTTACCAGGTATCTGCTGCATAAGGCCCTATTTGGAACATGCGTCAATTTGGAAACCATGGAGCTCGGTGTACCAACCCTCTTCACCTACACATTGAATCCAGATAATCAGTTGCATGTGAGTGAATCAGACTACTATATGCATCAATAAAGTTGTGGCCATCCCACTTAACCCGTAGCAAGGTGTATAGCCCTCTCTCTCTCAGTGCAAGACTTATCTCCAATGCTTGTGCAGAGAGGGTATGCTGCACGAAGCTCACAGGTGCTTGCACAATTGTTCCCAGGTCTTGCTGAGCAACTCCTCAGTTAGGCCTAGGATTAAGGTTATGATACTGTGAGACTTAGGCACAAGATCTAGTACAAATTGCATGCCAGATCATATACCAACTCTCGGGGACTACAAACCTCACAAGATTTCATGGAATCTCATGGAATACAGATCTGCATGTCAGGTGATTGGCTATTTTTAATCAGATCTCCAGTGCAGCCCTCCTTCTCTCTCTTTTTATTGCATGTTCCCTTGCATATTCCCCAGCCACAGCTTTTCACTTTATCCATATCACTGTGGCATGTTTTTTTTCTTTTCTTTTAGGCCTTCCTAGGGCTCCCCCCCCCCACTTGTTGGGGGGCCTTGAAGCAGAATTACTCATCTACGCTTTGCTACCCACGGACAGTTTTTTTGTATTGCTTTGTCACAACTGGTGGGTATGGAAGTGGAAACAGAACACTGGGCATGATGTTAAATTGAGGTGAGGTATGCCCTGAAGCTGCTGGACAGTTGGAAGGAGAGGCTAACATGCATTTTGGAGATCTGCAGGTCCCTCTCCTCTGAAGAACCATTTTCTTCACCTCATGGATTGGAAATTATGACAGGTTTACCAAACACCTGCTGTATAAGGCCATTTTAGCATGTATCAGTTTGGAAACCAATATCCTCAAAAATGTGCAAAAACTTTTTTATCCTCACATAGGAGACTGCAAATGTTTGAAATGTTCCTCTTCCATGCAAGTAAAGATTCACAACCTCACACAAAGATGAGAAGTATGAAAAAGACCTTAGTTTATCCCTTTAAAATGTTAAGATCCATGGGTATTTTCTGAGAGACAGAAAAGGTGAAGCAATTACCATCATGCCTTATGGACATTTTATTCACCTTATAAATATATCCCAGGTGCCCTTATGGAAGGGAAAGATAACACTTCTATCCTTCCCATGTAAATAAACAGCTACCTGTTCTCTGGCCGTTTGCTATCTTGTACTCCTGCCTGTCAGTGTTAAAAAGGGAGATAAAGAACCACTGTTGAGTGAAACTATTCAGACCTTTAGACCTCACCCCCACACAATTTCTCAACATATTTACCATACATTAGAAACTGGGAAAGGATTCTTAACAGCTTCTCCCCGTTGCTCAACCATTCTTTGGCTCTATTGACAGACAGGCACACAAGACAGCAAGTAGCCAGAAGGCCACTGGGACAAGATTTAGATCTTTATTTACACAGAAGGGACACAGGTGTTATCCTTCTCTTCCATCATGGTACACAGGATATGTCAGTTTTGTGGTTCCCACCTTTCTTTGTCTAAGATCTATTTCTATTCAACTCTTTGATAGTAAAATAATAAATAAATTTGCCAACACATCATGCAAGTTAGCTACTCAGGCACACAATTAACACCTTCCTAAGTTCATTACCTAATTACCTTGCCTGGTGCCCATCAAATGCACAGTGGATGCTAAGCCAGCAGGCATTTTCCTGTCTCTCCTGCTCTTCAAACTACACATTTCTGTCAGATATGATTGTTTCCTCTCCTGCTGGTCAGAAAATGTCATTTTGGTGACCTTCTGACTGTTTGGTTCAGTGCATAATAGTCAAAGTTAACCAGTGCACACTCAATTCTTAAGATTGCTGCTTCATCTGATCCCTTGCCCAACCCTATAGTCAAAGTTCTTACTATACTTTGACTACAGTATTTCAATGACAACATCTGTAAACTTCTCTTCTCAAATGGTGTCAGCATAGGAAGCCATGCTCTGGCTGTATGTTCTTGTATCACATGGTTATAAAAGACTACAAGGTTCCTCACATTGTCTTCCTACTAAATATCTAGGCCAAAATTCAGTGATGCATTGATATCCAGTTGGAATTACTCTGACAGTAGCTCTTTGTGGTGCCAAAGACCTCCAGGGAGTTTCTAAGCCCTCTGAAAAAGTATTTTAGGTCACACAAGGAGTAGGACAGAGAAATTACCAATTCTGGCAGAAAGTGGGATCCACAGAAATATACTGTCTGAACTTGATCAGAGACAAAGCTCTAATCCACCAGTAGAAATTAACATTTATGCATACACCAAGATTTACACCAAGATGGATCCTTTTTAAGTTTAAACACACTGAGATTTATCCAGAGTATGCTAGGTGTACTTTCTGTCCTTTGAAAACAATGAGACATAGCAATCACGATTAACTTTTAAATACTGATTTAAATGAAACTTTAGTCTCATTTACACTTCATGATTATAGTGATATATTCCATTCTAACTGCCAGGATTCTGGGATTTGTAATACCATGAGCAATTTAGAATTCTAGTGCTATACCAAACTATAAGTCCCAGGAATCCACAGGATACATCTACAGCAGTTGCAGTGGTATCAAAGTGCTATGATTGTGTGGCATGAAATATATCTTAATTGCAATTTATAACACATTCTTTTCTTTTCTTTTCTTTACACATACACCTACACACTTGTTCATGCATAATGTTATTCACAATGGAGGGGGGGGGTACATAGGAAGAAGAGAAGGGCCAGCCTTACTCCACTCTGTCAACACTTCTTCACTAGAAAGGGATGAGTCCTGAAGAAATTTTTTGTTTATGTGGAGGCTTTCCAGATAAGCAAGTTCTCTGATTTTCAAAGTTTCTGCCTTTCTACACAAACAGGAACTTCTCCTATTCACACATAATCAGTTTCACATAAAGAAAGCAATGGCTGAAAGAGGGCAATGTTCTCCCCTGAACTTCTGTTCAAGAAAGTTTGGTTAATACCTGAAAAGGATTACTATTTTAAGTGAACATGAAAAAAAATACTGAAATGGCACAAATAATAATTAATGTATTTCAGTCAATTCCTTTTATGAAGAGCAAATATTGGTATATGATAATGGACATTAACAGCCCCAAAACCAAAGTAATACCACAGACTCTTGTCAGTATTACAATATGGTTGAAACACACACAAATGCTTTTCCTTCCATATATCTGCTGATGCCAAGAAAGTGGGGTCTAGCACAGTTCTTTAATTAAAAAGAAGAAGCCATTTCCGAACTTTGACAACTTGCTTTGTAAACATTATGAGGGAAAATGAGGAAGCATGAGACTTTGCTATAGCAAACTATCCAAAAAATAAAAAATAAAATCTAAATACCAATTAAAGCCTTTCAGATTGATTGGATTGTTCTCTATATCCATTAAAGGCCTCCTGAGCCTTAACTTACAAGTGAACCATCCATGATATGTACTAATGAGCACTTAGTGTATCAAATTCCACTGAACTCCCAGCCTCTCTGAACGAACTTTTCTAGTTCTTTCCATCTAGACAGATGCGACATAGCGAGGCTGCACTGCAAAATTCCTCTTATTTCCTAACTCTTCAATAATGGCTTCATTGACTCATCTGTTAGCTGTGTTTTTTTTTCCTAGTTGTTGTATGACATTTTTAATGTTATGTCAGACACCACAGCTCAATTAATGGGCAGACATTCAACCTTGATTCATTCCTCCATCCCCACCCGATTCCCCACTCTCATTCTATTACAATAATGAAAAGACCAAAGACAACAAGAAGAGCTAAACCCTACTATTACCTAGAGGGACCAACTGTATCTTAATGCTACCATTCAGAGACATGGAATTCAGCCACATAGCCATGTTAGTCTGGGAAATCAGTATACAAAGAAATCTTGTAGCACCTTTGAGACTAACTGAAAGATGTTCGGTTGTTTTAGGCAACATTCTTCCCCTGCCTTTGTTCTCCATCGACCATCATTAAAATTGAACTTATCAGGTCATCTCTATACCCATAAGGTTTTGCATTTCTAATCCTATTCTCATACAAAGCCTGCTTATATAGCATTCCACTTCATGCATCTGAGGAATCAGACTCAAGTCTATGAAAGCTCATACTACCAGCCTCTCTCTTCAATCATTCTCACAGGTGCTACAAGATTCCTTTGCATTCAGAGCCATGGCCATGATAGTCTTGAATATCAGCATAAAAGGATTTTGTAGCACCTCTGGAACTAACTGAAAGGAAGAGGTTGTAGCATAAGGTTTTGTAGACCTGGTCTACTTCCTCAGATACTTAGAGTCTGGAAGTAGACCAAGTCTACAAAAGCTTACCATATATACGCATGTATAAGTCTAGAAATTTTAGTCAAAAAATTGACTAAATGTCAATGTAAGTACTGCACTTTAACTCTTGTTTAAAAAGAAACCATGCCCTGGTGAAAAGCAAGAGCATAATCTGTCCTGGAAGCATTGCCCCCCCCCCCATTCTCTCATCCATCCACCTTTAGGATGAGCACAAATAGTTGTGCCTGTTGGAATTCTGTAAGTTGTTTGGCATTGTTTTCTTTGCTTCATCCTTTAGTTCCTTTGTCACATGCCCCTATGTTTTATCCTCAGGTTATCCACAGGCCATATCAAAATCCATAATTTTGACCCCAAAATCTACCTTTGACTTAAACATGAGGTCGATTTACAGTCAAGCACATATGGGTATGCTACACCATCTTTTGTTCAGTTAGTCTAAAAGGTTCTGCAAGATCCCTTCGTATATTGTCAACATGTTTGGAATGCTCTGGGTTGACATTTGATAAACTTTAAGAAAAAAGATCCCTTTACATATTAAGACTAACATGGACTGGGAAAAAAGTCAATAAATGCAATAGGTAAATCAAACCAGAATTCTTCCTAGGACTCAAAATGAACAAACTGAGGCTATTATCTTTAGGACACATCATGAAGCATCATAATTTATTAGAAAAGATTATAATGCTTGGTAAAGTGAGAGGCAGTCGGAAAAGAAGAAGACCACAATACAAGTGGATAAATCTAATCATGGAAGCCATAGTCTTGACTTTGCTGGAACTGAGCAGAACTGTTGGTGAGAAGGCGTCTTGGAGGTCTCTGATTCATAGCATTGCCATACTTTGAACCTCACCATAACCAGCAATTAACAATAATAAAGGGAGATCAAGCTGTGGCTAATAGAAAGTACTGTAGTTTGTCATATAGCTTGGCCAAGGCAATCTAAGATGCGGAGTTCCTGATTTGTATTCTAGTCTCTGAATCAGCTCTCAAAATAAGATAATCTAAGGAAGGGCTGTTGTTTTTTTTTAAGCCCACCCAAGGAGGAAACAAAACCTAACAATTAAATGTAAAGTAAAATGAATGAGGGAAGAACTACTCAGCGTATGTATGCATGCAGATGAAGAGAAACCAGATGGCCTCTTCCAGATACCAAATTAGTTTACATCCCTTTTAGTGTTACAGTTTATGAAAGTGGAAAACAACCCCATCTGCCTCATCCTCAAGTAGCTACTGACTCTCATTCACCATAATCAAATCATGCTGGGCTCAAAATGTTGGGCTCTTTTACTCTTCTGGAACCTGGAAATCTCTTTAATACAAAGAGATCTGGAGTTGGCAGTCCCAATGAAAAAAATCAAATGCTTGTCAGAACAGAATTTCTGTTGAGCAGTTGCTTTGTAGATCAATACCCATGAATGGAACATGAGCCGATCAAAAGGTCTTCACATGAAAATATCAGATCTGGGGGATTCTGGGAGTTGTAATCCAAATGTGGGGAAGTGACTTTGCCAAAGTTTGGGAAAGCTCCTTGCCTTTTTGTTTGTAAGACTCTGAGGCACAGATGGTGACCAAATAACATTTTCTTAACTATATGTTGTACAATTAAAGCAAATAACTATTTTAGCAGCTTCAAGAACTGGAGGTTACAGCCAGTACTACTGAAACAGCACTGTGTTCTTTGGTAAAGTCAAGGTATTGGAGATCTTGGGGTCTTTTCACTTGGCACATAAGTAATTGCCACATCTTAAAACTTTACTTTTGATGGAGCACATCACAAAGTGCAGTTTTCTTCTGCAGAATCATAAGGCTTGGAATCATGACAGAATATGTATAATAGACTCACACATCTTCTGTTCACATTTCCTTTGTAATTTCTTGTCAAGTACCCACAGAGTTCAGTTAGGAAGTCATGTGGTTCAGGTACTAACTTCCCACTCCCTGTGACACAATTGTTCAAAGGAGAGAACAACAGAGTGGCTGATGATGGCAAAGAAATCTTACTTCTCTGACACCATTCCATATGCATAGTGCTGGCCGCCCAGTTGAGCTGCCTTTCCCCCCCCCCCTTTTTTTTGAGTGCTGAAAGACCTATTTTCTGTAGGATCAGAAGATCAGACAAAACTCTTAAAAGCTCACTGTGACCAATTTGAATTACATTTTGCAGACAAACTCGTTCACATCCATTCTGGCTTATATCCCATTGTTTTGACAGCGATGGAGATGGATGCAGCCAGGGTTCCATCTGGTCAAGTTGTTTTGGATCATTTTCAGTGTTTGCACTCCAATGATATGAATAAGTAACTTGGAAGTTTGAGATCCAAACCTGGTGCTTTGAATCTGTGCCTTTCTGGATGCTGAAATCTGCCAGGGCTGAACTTACCATCTGGTGGATACTCAGAGGTGGATACTACCTCTCTGAGAGTACAATTGTGAGTTTAAAAAAAAAAGATTAGTTAAATACTTACTTAAAACAATCAGATGTGGATCCTTTGATTCTGGAAAAGTACTTTCCATTATGAAATGTACCATGCTTGAATGAGGGACTGAAAAGAAGTGGCAGTGCCAACTCAAGCGATTGCATGGTAGTAATCATTTCCATGTCTTGGACAACCTTGTGAGGATCTTATACTAGGGACAGGACAACAGAAATGCCACCCTGTCAGTTCTGTCTGGGTTTCTCTGCAGGCTTCAGAGCCATTTTTGGTCTTCATTTAGGTTGTCTAGCTGGCATAGGACTGGTAGACATGCTGTTATAATGACTTCAGTTTGTTCTTAAATGTGTTGGAAGATTCCCATAGCAGCTGTTGTTAGTTGCCCTCGAGTCAACCTTGACTCATGGTGACCCTGTGTATGAGACATCTCAAAGCCCCCCTATCTTCCATTGCTCCATTTAGGTCTTGTAGATTCATACCCATAACCTCTCTGGTTGAGTCTAGCCACCTGGTGTGTTGTCCTCCTCTCTTTCTACTGCTTTCTACATTTCCTAGCATTATTATCTTTTCTAATGAGTCATGCCTTCTCATGATGTGGCCAAAATAGAACAGCCTCAGTTTCATTACCTTGGTTTCCAGGAAGAGATGAGGCTTGATCCATTCAAAGACCCATTTGTTTGTCTTTTTGGCTGTCCATCGTACCCTCAGCTCTTTTCTCCAGCATCACATCCCAAATTAGTTCAATTCCTTTCCATCTGATTTCTTCACTGTCCAGCTCTCTCATCTCTATATGGTGATGGAGAATGCTATGGATTGGATGATTCTAATTCCAGTGTTCGGTCATATATTTTTACTCTTTAGGGTCTTGTCTAGTTCTTTCATTGGTGCCCTTCTTATTCCTTGACTGAAGTCTCTGTCCTCATCAATCTTTGATCCAAGGTACAGGAAATCTTTATGTATTTTGATTTCCTCATTGTCTAGGTTGAATTTATGTAGATCCTCCATGGTCATTATTTTTGTTTTCTTTATGTTCAGCAAAAAGCCTCCCTTTGCACTTTCTTCCTTCACCTTCATTAGTAATTGTTTCAAATCCAAAATGTTTTCTGCTAGCAGTATGGCGTCATCCAGATATCTTAGACTGTTGATGATCCTTCCTCTGATCTTCACTTCTCTTTTTCCAAGTCTAAGCTTAGTCTTCATGTAATATTTTCTGCATACAAGCTGAAAATATGCAGCTTTGCCTGACCTCTTTGCCAATTGGGAACCATTCTGTTTCTACACATTCTGTTCTAACAAGTTGTCTCTTGTCCCAAGTACAGATTTCCATGGCTACTACTGTCTATTGAGTCTCAGAGTCATAGCTTGCCTACTGTTCCCTATAACAGCTACGTTAAATCACAGGGAATAGTCATCTAGAGATCTGGGCTAAAACATCATTACTATGTATGTGAATGACACACAGCTCTCTCATTTTCTCCAGCTGGTCCCAAGGAGGCTATAAAAGTCCCAAACAGGTGTTTGTAGACAATATTGGTATATATAAAGGCAAATATGCCAAAAGCTTCATTCAGATAAGACAGAAATATAGTGGATGGGTGGGGAAATCTGGTCTGAATTGAAAATGTGATCAGCCTTAGATAGCAATACTCCCTTAGAAGAGGCATGTGCAGAGCTGGTTGTTACTATGGTCTTTTACCAGCTTCCAGCCTGTAAAAATGGCCCTTCCAACATACACAAATTTTGGAAATCAAGGAAACCATATAGTACCAATTGCACTGCCTTTGCTTGTTGTAAACATCTCCTATATCTGCTGCATGTACATAGTTTGTGCTTACAGACTGATCATTTGTTAGAGATTTACTTGCAAACCAATTGGTCATGTATGTCATGTTCAAGGGTGTAATATGGACAAGGGAAGTTGCAGGCATGTGTGGAGTATCCATATCTTCAGCACAAGAGGGAAACATAACTGTAACCTTTTCAATAATACCTAAGAAGTCAAAACAGACTTCTATGATCATTCAGTCTTACAACTTTGTTGAGTTCCCAGTGAGTAGTCAACCCTTTATTATTCCGCATGACCTTTGGTTTTTAAAGCTGGCTTTTAAAATAGGTTTAATCTGTTTTTGAAGAATATTTGCATATATTTCATTGTACATAGATCTGGAGGTGCTGGTGAGTAGAGATGTGATGAAAAAATAATTTAAATTTTTATGGTAGTGGTGGTGGTGGTGGTGATGATGGAGGAGGAAGAAGACAAAAAGAAGAGGAAGCAGTAGCAGTGGATGAGGAAGAGGAAGAACTAATACTACTACAGAAAATGGAACTTGTACTACTTTGGAAATCAGCTGTAATAATCACACATTCACAAACACATTTTTGTATCCACGTTCTGTAGTGAGAACAATGTGATCATCCTCCAGTACTGTATCATATAGCCTCTGATATGGAGAGGAAGAAAGCCACTGGATAAATTACTGTATTAAAATAACTGTAACATTGGGATATTTGCTTTAAGAGCAAAGATGGTATACAGCATCTTTATCTGAATATGTGAAGCAACATAAAAGGTCTGTTTTTATAAGAGTATTTTACATAGGAATGATTTATTTGGGTTAAAAAAACTCCTAGAAGCAATACTATTTGACACCTTCAGAAATATGCTGGAAACACAGTACTGAATGTGTTTATAAGAAGCTAGGGAAAATCAGAGAAACATTGATCGGCCTGCTAAGGAAATGATCATCTGGCAAACATTTCAACAGAACTGGTTCCATTTCAAAATACAACAATCCCAGTGTGCAAAGAATGGTTGTTGAAACTGTCAGACTCAGCTGAAATGGATAAATTAACACATTTGGGAAGAGAAAAATCACTGGCAACTTTTGTAAAGGATTGGGGACATTTTATTAATTTTTTTTGCAGAATAAAGAGGATAACAGGTCAATTGGGGGTTGTAATAATCAGTAGATTAAGTTAAGCAATAGAAGTATATAAATGGTATATTACGCTGTGATGTCGAAGGCTTTCATGGCTGGCATCCATAGTTTTTGGTGGGTTTTTTGGGCTATGTGGCCATAGGAAGAAACTCTTCTAGAACGTGGCCACATAGCCCGAAAAACCCACAAAAAACTATAGGTATATTATGCATTTTAGCTGTCACAGGGGAATCCTAAAGAGAGAGCCAGTGCACTGGGACCTTGCCACCTGAAGCATCTGCCTCCAACAAAGGTAAAGCAATTTTTTCTAATATTGGGACTAATTGGCATGCTTTACCTCTACACCACCTAAAGTTTTCCTGATGCAAACCATGAAGACATCTTGAGAAATTCAGTGTTCTCTACCTACATAGGAGCTTCTGGCTTCACAAAGGAAGGAGACATGCTGTATTCCAAGGAAACATCTTCTTTGAATTGCAAATGGATATTAAATTTCCTTGATTTGAGAATCTCCCAGTGATCGCAAAGGGGGAGGTGCCAGCCTGCAGATAGCCCTCCCTACCATCTGAACTAAAACCATTAACAGAAAATGCAGGCCAATGACTAACATCTTCAATTTTTTCTCTCCTGTTTGCCTGATGAAGAAGCCAGTGTGACTTCAAAAGCTTTGCGGCATGTAATTGTGCATTTTGGTTGGCCCAAAAAAGGTATCACTGTTTGGATGTGGCGGCAAACACAGCTACCCCTAGATGATAAATGGCAATGATATTTGAAGATGCTACATTAGCTACTTATGTACAGTTGTCATGAGGAAGGTTGGAAGTCATATCTATAATTATCTCATTAACATTTCTACTATTTTTCTTGTTCTGTATTTCTCTGTGCTCTTTTGTTTTGCTTTTCTTTGCATGTTATTTTTATTGTACTGGGAAATTCTTATTTATTTATAAAGAAAAACGGGTTCCAATTAAGGAATCAAGCAGAAGGGAGCAGGCATTACTTAAAATCAGAAGGAGATCTTAAGTATAAAATAACCTTTCCCCTTCTTTTGGAGTGTTTTGATTGTGGCAGGGGTTGGACTAGATTGTCTTTGGGGTCTCTTCCAACTCTAGGATTTTATGGTTCTAATGTCCTTCAGATATTTGATCACCAAGGTCTTCAAAGGAATTTCTGTTGTTAGTGGGGTGATCAACTGATGATCATCCAAGACCAACACAGAAATATTTTTTTCTCTGTAATGGTGCCTATGCTTTCAAGCACACTCCTTGCTCATATACAGGAAAAGCTGACCATTATATCCAGCCAGAGCCTATGGAAAACTTCACATGGGGGAGACAGTTTCCAATTGCTTACGCTCTGTGTGTTTGTGTGTGTTTTATTTGTATTTATTGTGATGCTTACTTTCTTGTTTTTCTCAGCTACTATACTTCAAGATCTCAGATAGTAAAGAAGTAGAAGTAGTACTTGTTATTGTTGTTGTTGTTGAAATAGATTTGAGAATTGATGAAAGAGTAGGTTGTGATTGGTGAGCACTCCATGAAAAGGTGTAGCATCTGTTAGCATGCTACCTATACGAATTAGTCCAAATGGATCATTTTAATTCTATAGGCACTTTAATACTGTCTGAAAAGAATGACTGGCATCCTGTTTAGTAGTTATGAGACTGCAATCTGGATTTATGAACCTGCAACTGCTGGGGATTCACATTTACAGCTGTTTACAGTTGAATGTGACCCCAAAACTACCTTTTTTCAGCATGGCAGCATCCCAAACAAATGGTTTCAATGGTGGTGGGGCACAGTGGGACAAGCAGTTGTGGCAGATCCCCAAGGTGTCTGTCTGCCTGTTCTCAACACATGAGAGCACTGTAAATGCCACTTCACAGCACCCTGATCTGCAGCACCTCAAATGTCTTTCAGTCAGGGTGCAGCCAGGCTGGGGAAAATGTTTATTTGTTTATTTATTTTATTCACAATTTTTATACCCTGCCCTTCTGCCAAAGGGCTCTCAGGGTGGATTGTTGTTCATGTTGTGTGTCTTCAAGTTGTTTCAGATTTAGGACATCCCTGCGGCAAGTCTATCATAGGACTTTCTTGGTAAGATTTGTTCAGAGGAGATTTGTCATTGCTTTCCCCTGAGGCTGAGAGCAAGTGTTACCCAGTGGGTTTCATGGCTGAGCAGGGAATTGAACTCTGGGTTCCAGAGTAGTAGTGACTCAAACCGCTAGGCTCTCGCTCTCAGAGTGGCTTACAAACAGTTAATTTGCAATGGCATTTGGGATGGAGCAAGGACCTCTCATCAGTCACTGAGACCAAGGAATGACTGAGTTGCACCTAACTGGTCTTTTCTTCCTTGGGCACCAGAGCAATTGCAGTTGGAAAAGGAGAGACTCTCACCAGCCGCTAGGGCCAAGTCATGGTGGATACAGTATGTGCTTGGCTGTTCTTCTTCCCCTTAGAGGCCAGAGGAATGCCAGTTGAAATGGAGGAAGGATCTCTCACCAACTGCTGAGGACATGGTACCTGGCTGCTCTTCTCTTCCTCAGAGGCCAGATTTTTTTGGGGGGAGGAGGTTACATCATCAGATATATGTACAATGACATGAGGGCTTTGTTTTTTTAGATACATCTGACAATTCGGGATCATGGCCAATTGTTTAAATTCCATAGAGTGTTTATTTAAATTGTATTATTTCTTTTTGTCCTGTAAGCTGCCTTGAATCACCTCTTCAAGAGAAAAGGTAGGGTATAAATAAAGTGACTGAATGAATGAATGAATGAATGAATGAATGAATGAATGAATGAATGACATGGAAAGCCTTTATGATAAGAGTGTTTTTCTGGTGACTGGAGAATGGAGGCACCATATGCAACAACACTAATCCATATCCACTTACAAACATTACAACTGCACATTGAGCCCCTTGGAGTCCATGTTGGTCACTCTATAGTTTCATTCCACAGTGCTGCTTCACAATTTAGAGGCCTAGACATAGAGAGACAAGTAAAAGTGCTACTTTCTTCATATACCCCTGGTGGCAGTGATGCTATTCTGGTGTCACACGCAACATAATCTAATAGCTTTTTGGACAGAGAATGGAGTTGCATTCTTGGGAAAGAGGTATGATATAAATAAAGGGCTGAAGCGATTGACAGTGCTTTTTTGGGTCAATCGCTTCAGCCCTTTATTTGGGACGACCATTGTCTTTTCAATTTTCTTGTGATGGTCACTGTTCACTCCTAGTGTATCCAAAAATAACATACTGGAAACACTGATCTCTGTTGTTGCTGTAGTGTCCCTTCAGGTTGCTTCTGAATTATGGCAGCCCAAAGTCAAAGCTATCCAAAGTCTTTTTCTTGGCAAGATTTATGGAGAGAGAATTTGCCAATGCCTTCTTCTGAGGCTGAGAGAGCATGACTTACCTAAGATCACCCAATGGGGTTTCAGTGGCAAAACAGGGATTTGAATCCTGGTCTAGTCAAACCATGACACCATGCAGGCTCTGAAGATACGTTACACCCCTTGGATTACTTCATTTTAAAACAAAACAAAACAGAGAATGAGAGAGAGAGAGAGAGAGAGAGAGAGAGAGGAGTTTTTTTTTAAAGATGCTGGCAAAATGTTATTCACCAGCTGGCTTTTTCATATTTGGTGAGATAATGTTCAGATATTAAGTGTGTGTGTGGCTAAAATAATCTGAAATGTTAAAAAGCACAGGAATTATATTTTGAATTTTTCATCAGGTTATTGACAGTAGCTTAGACAAATAAATGGTAACATATTTCTGTAATGTCTTAGTTAATCTGTTATTGAAGAATGAAGAAAGAGATTCTGTTGGATTTAGGTGGAAGTGGATTTTGTTACAGCACACTAGCACTCTACATTCCAGTTTGCGCTGTGACCTTCTCTGGGCTTTTTCTGTTTTCATACAGGACTACACTTTATTTGATTGCAGTGAACTGATAAATTAAATTTCATCATACATATAAGGAGTGGAAATTACAGGAATTTCAGATGCTGGATTTTGTATTGTTTACTTGGAAAAGTGTAAAAGCAGAGAAAAACAGGTCCCATGCTGTCATTGTAATTAACAAATGATCCCCTATCTTGATTCAGGCATAGAAGAGGAGGGTTGTGTTTTAAGATATGGATACACTGGCAATATGTCACAATGTACATTCCTCAGGTTATATACAGACATCATCAATTAAACCAATATTGCATACAACTCTGAGACAAAACATTGTCTTTACAGAGCACAAGGATGGGCATATAGTGAGACTACATTTTGTATAATGGTGCCCCCCCCCCCAATAAGCAACAGGTCAGTTTCAATGCAATTAACATTAACCTACCTGCTGCTTATATGCACTGAAATAAATTTAGCCAAAGTACATTCGTTCATCAACAAGATACAATTGTTCAGGGATCACCAAAGACAGCTAGAGAGTTCATTGCTGAAGCTATGCTAATGAGGAAAGATGTATGCAAAATAAAACAAAACAACAGAAAATTCTTCTACTTCACTTTTAACTAAAAGTCATATGCAGGGCTTTGTAGATGGAACCAATTACAGTATTTTCCCCCTTTACCTTTCCCATCACTTCCTCCAAATCAAAAACAGTTGGACCCACTTTTAATAAAAATAGCCTACTATCACTAAGCCAGAATGTTCTCATTATGTCTGTTCAATAATAATGAGGTTTGAGATAAATTGTTAATAAGAAGTCTTTCTTTCTCTCTTTCTTTTCTCTCTATCAGATTTGTTGGAGATGCCTTAATTGAGCAATAAGTCAAAAAAATGGAAAATGAAAAATTAATTGCATATAATTTAAAACTATTGGCTACCTGTATCCTTCCCTAGTTTACTGGATTGCCACTACATTCAGATATATGGTGCTGATTCATTAACAAAGTGTTTTAAGGTGTTTATGGCGGGACAAAAAAAAATTGCACAGTTCAATCCCATATATGTCTTCAGAGAAGAGGACTTAACTCCAAATAAACATGTCTTGCTTGCATCTCAGCCTTAGAAATGAAAATGTTTTCAAAATATTTGTCATTCTTTGGAGGAGATTCACCAATTTTACTCAACATTATTATTATTATTATTATTATTATTATTATTATTATTATTATTAACCTTTATTTATAAAGCGCTGTAAATTTACACAGCGCTGTACATACAATCTTTATAATTAGACGGTTCCCTGCCCTCAGGCTTACAATCTAAAAAGACATGATACAAAAGGAGAAGGGAGTGGTGGCGGGGAAGGGGATGAGGTCCAGCAGTTCTTCTCTACCTCCGAGGTCTGGACCAAGGGAGATGGACTGGAGGGAGGGCTTGGCTTCTTAATGGATGGTTAATCTTCTACCAGGGAGGCCTGATGGAGCTAGCCTGCCTCTCAATTTTTCATTAACTGTGATGAGTTGTATGTCTTAGGCTTGGTCCTGTGCCAGTCGCCATTTGGAAGTGTTCAGTGACCTGGCCCTGCCACAGGCGGCAGCTGCTGCTCCCCAGACAAGGTGCCTCGCCGTTCCCTCTGCTGTCATTGAGAACTCCTGAAGTGCCGCCACCGCCATCTTGGCTTTCACAGCTGTTCTGGGGAGAGAGAGTGGGGGCATGGACGGAGCGCTGGCAGGGACAAAATATAAGCCAAACCCACACTAGCATAAAGCATGCAAATGTCTTTTTAAGTAGGAACGTGTCCATTGCTATTAGCCTGAAGGAACTTCAGCTGCATCCATACTGCAGAAATAAAGCAGTTTGACATTACTTTAAAGGTTATCACTGTATCCTACAGAATCCTGGGGTTTGTAGTTTGGTGAGGTACCAGAGCTCGAGACCAGGCTAAATACCTCACCAAACTATAAATCCCAGGATTCCACAGGATGGAGCCCTGGCAGTTAAAGTGGTGTCAAATTGGTTTATTTCTGCAGTCTAGAATTGCTGTGACAGGAAGACCTTTTGCTACAGCTAGTGGAGAATGGAAATCAGTTATATCCAATCTAGGCTGCTTCCAAATCCAGCTTCTAGGACAAATGCACTTCCTCACCCATAGCAAAAGAGAATGTTAATGCCTGAAAGGCAGAGCAATGAAAGCCACAGAACACCTTTGCCTCTCCAGTGCAGACTTTTATTTCAGCTCCTGTGGCTAGCACTGTTAATTCCAGTACATTTTCTATGTGGCCCCAAGGAAGTACTTGACTCCATATAGAGATCAGAACTCTGCAGGTGAAGTGACTGGCCTTTCTAACCACAGGAATATGCAGGTGGAGAGAGAAAGAGATAAAATAGCAATAGTAGCAATATGATCTGATTCCTTTATCAAAAAGCCAGCATGGTGTAGTGGTTTGAACGTCAGACTATGACTCTAGGAACCGGGTTCCAATCATTACTTGATCATGGAAACCCACTGAGTGACCTTGGGCAAGGCACATTTTCTCTGAGCCTCAGAAGAAAGGCAAAGGCACCCCCCCTCTGAGCAAATCCTGCCAAGAAAACCCTATGATAGGTGCACCTTAGGATCACCATAAGTTAGAAACAATTTGAAGGCACACAACAACACTCTTTATCAATTAAGGAAGAATCTCAGTCAAATAAAACACTGGTGTTAAGAGAAGAGCCAAAAAGAAGCTTTTTGACATTTAAATGTTTAAGTAACTGAAGTAACATGCTCTGGAATATGCTAAATGAATAGGCATTCATTTACATCACAATACTCTATACACACCATTACACCACAGGGTTTTCTTTTGCTTTACAAAAGAGCTTTACTTCACAAACAGCTTTCCCGCCCACATGAAGCTTCCCCATTTTCCTTAAAAGATGACAAAGCTCCATATGTTTTCTCATAGCTAGATAGCTAGATAGATAGCTAGACAGATAGATCTAAAAAGCTTTTCTGATTACAATAAATGGTGTCAGAACGCAGTCCAAATATACATTTCTGTTAACTGCTATGGAATGCAAGATATAATTTTATTCTATTCTCTCAATTTATACACATGGTGTGTGTGTGTGTGTGTGTGTGTGTGTGTGTGTGTGTGTGTGTGTACCTATATATGAGTGAAACAAGCATTGTTTTCTAATGGAGACCAATAAGGTCTATGATTTGGTACCTCTCTTGAGAAGCAATACACTGGGTTTTGTTCCCAGTCCTATCTAATGTTAAAGATTCTTCTTCTTTTCTTTGACAATAACAAATCTGGCAAAAACTAGTTAGTTATTTCATAAAGTTCAAAATAATTCATGAGGTAGAAGCTGCTTCAGTGTAGTTTCAGATTATCTAACTAATCCATTTAGCCACCTAGGCAGTTGGTCAGAGGTGAAACAACAATTTGTTTTTGTAAAGAGAATATGTGGGCTGTTTTTCCCCCCTGGTTTCAGATGCCCATAAATATGTGAAGTATCACCCTTGATCTTTATCTCTTTGCAACTGTGGGATTCTTCACACACTCCTATTACTCTAGAGCCAAAAGAAGGGTATTAACAATCTCCTTCTCAGTGCTTGCCTAGCCCAGGCTAACTCAGCTTGCTTTGAGGGAGTCTACCATCATTCTGTCTTCTCCTGGCGAACTCTAACAGAAAGGGACTCTAGCAATGTTTCCACCCACCAGCCAATTACAAAGAAGGAAAAGTAAATTCTATAAACCCTGCACAAAAAAATAAGTAGTCTTTTTTTTGGGGGGGGGGGGGGGAAGCTGCACTGTTTATCAAGAGGATACTACTGCTGTGTCAAGTTTCTCTGTCAATAGGATGACAAAGGCAAAATCAATTGCATATACATGCACCTTAGCTTACCCTGTGCAGAGCAAGGTTTAATATCAACCCTCTTGTACATATGCCATTTCAAGATGTCAGAGCCCTCAGCGGTGAAAAGTATGGAATACCACAAATCCCAAAGACACCAAATCCCATATGATTTTGGGAGCTAAGCAGGATCAGCCGTAATTGGTACTTAGATGGGATATCAACAAAGATCAGGTGTAGTAGGAAGAAACTGACTAAAGCACCTCTCAGTATTCCTTGTCTATGTGAAACAGGCCACCCCTTTGTTCACTAGGTTAGGGCCATGGCAACCACACACCACACCCCCAACCCGGCCTTTTCCTGGCACAAAAGAGCGGCTTTTTGCACTGGGGAAAGGGTGCCCTTGCCACCATGGTGATGTTTTTTCAGCATTTCTTCAGGGCAGCATGTGTAAACCCTGTGCCACTGAAACGCCATGGATTCACTGCATGTGTGGTTGGCCGTGTGACTTCCCAGAGGACTGGGGGCATGCTGGTGTCTGAATGCTATGCCCCCAGTCTGCCAGGAACTGGATCTTTTTGACCGTCTGTTTTCTCCCTAAGAAAACATTATGAAGTTTATGGGGTTGCCCTATGTTGACAGATAACTTGAAAGCATACACTAACATACCACAAGCATATGGTCCCTGGCATGGAGCAATGTCTGTTGTTCTGGTTAAATAATGCAGTAAGCACATACTCTGCTGTTCCTGGAACAAGAAGACTAAAAATCTGAAGTATCTTTGGACTATTTCAGTTATTACTGGGCCCAAACAGATAGGCCAAAATAAAGCTGCCTTGGGTCACTTTGGAGGTATGCTGTTTAAATGATGCATGCATCCTAAGAGGCCAGAAGCCATGCCAAAGCCGTGTGCAGCTTTGGCATAGCTTCTGGCCTCTTAAGATGCTTGTGTGTCATTTAAACAGCATGCCAAAGTGACCCAAAGCAGCTTTATTTTGGCCTGTCTGTGCAGGCCCACTGTTAACTATCTTTGGATTACTAGGGTTAGAATTGTTTAAAAACCTTTTCCTTATTGGCCAAAACCAGGCTATAAAATGCTTTGTGGTTTCCCAAAGTGGTGATGCACCAGCATGTTTCAAATTGTTAACCATCTGGTGAATTTTAAAAGTTATGTCTATAATTACCCATGAAAAATGACACTGCATCATATTGAGAGTAAATTCTTTTGAACCAGTCAGTCTGGACAATTGTTATCTAGAGAGATGCACAAGCTCTCACCAGATGCTGTATCCAGTAACCTTCCTTATCCCTTTTCTCATGGTGTAATGCAGCATGCTTTCACTTAATCATTGTTTTCCCATTTCATCTGAACTGGGAAACCATGGTTACCAGGTCTATAACATGGCAGAATGTTAAATCAGCTTCAAATAAGCTTTATTCCATAGTTCACAAGTTCAGACAAAATAGAAAACTATGGTTAGTAGAAGACTTCTGGATTTAACTGCAGTACAACAACAAGAAGGCTGGAAGGAAAGACCCAAAAGCTGTATTTCAAAAGGCATATTATTCACTCACATTTCCTTGTGTGCTTAAAAAGAGGCAAAATAATGGCCCAAGGGCATAAAACACACTCAATGCATTTGAAATGTACATATATGTTGAATTTGTGACAGTAAGTCATATTCTCATGAATTGTAGTTGTTTCTCCTGAAATTAGGTCAACAAGTATGGGAAAAATTCTTCCTTTTTGATCTTAGTGGTTAGTGACATAACATTTCTGTCTAGAGAATTTAAACTATACAGGAAAGAGAGAAGAGGTATCCACATTGGAAACTAAACTAATTAAAAAGCTGGGTGAGAGAGTCACTTGGGACAAACCTCCAAGTAAGCACAAAGCCATTTTTAGCAAAATCTAATCCCCAGATGTAACAGTACAATATTAATCTGATGAATCAGTTCTTTAATCAGTGTGTTGTGTACACCCAAAGATGGAAAACCACTGCCTCCAATCTACTTTAGAAACATACATAAAAGAGCAGGTTGTGTAGATGTACCTGTAGTTCTCCAAGTGGCCATCTATGAACTCACATAAATGGGTTATCTGCGCCTGTGCAGTACATCATTCAGAACTTTCTAGAGCTAAGATGTAAACATGTTGGCAGTAGCCCTACCCACCAGCCACATGCCCATCCAGAGCACATCCTGCCTAAACTCTCAGTTCCTTGGACATCAAAGTAGCAGCCCAGAAAGGAGACAGGACAAGACAAGGGGAGGATAAGCAGGGCTGTATGAGTTCCAATTGAAGACCTACAGTTACAGGTAAGCAACCTATCGTTCTTTTTCATGGTCTCTGTGATGCACCCAAATCGGAGACTAGCAAGCTACCAACCACAGAAGGTGGAAATGCCATACAATTCAGGAAAAGAGTAGCTTTTCCAAACCCAGCCTCCTCTCTGGCACTGCATATGGACAATAATGCATAACAAATACCTAAGATTGAGGGCAGGTAGCTACCCTGATAAAGCCCTATAGAAAGATTCCCTTCATGAGTGCAACAGAAACTGTTATACCTCGTGAAAGTGGCTTTGTCCTTGCACATGAAGAGTAAGGTAAAGGTAAAGGTATTTCCCATTTACAAGGTTGTCAAGTTGTGTCCGACCATAGGGGTGATGCTCATCTCTATTACTAAGCCAAAGAGCCAGCATTGTTAGAGACTAATCTGTGATCGTGTGGCCAGCATGATTGCACATCATGTTGTTTTACCTTCCCACCGAAGTGGTACCTGTTTATCTACTTGCATTTTCATGCTTTCAAACTGCTAGGTTGGCAGAAGCTGGGGCTAGTGATGAGAACTCACCCCATCATGCAGCACCTGGGCCTTGAACTGCCAACCTGCCGATCTTGCAATCAACAGAGTCAGAGTCTTAACCACTTGAGCCACTGCATCCCCAGCAGAAGAGGAGATTTCTGCACAAAGCCATAGACAAGCCTGACATGCGGTGTCCTATTCAGAGAAATGCTGTGTAGACAAATAGTAGAAGAACAGCATGCACCATTTCATGAAAGATGACACATAGGTTTTGAACAGGACTAGCTCTTGACGAACCTCTGAAGAGTGGAAAGAGTGATCTAAGTCAGATGAAGAGTTCTGCCAGAGATGACATTTTTGACTTCTGGACAACATTGTCCATATGAAAGTGGTGTTTAGAAGAATTAACCTCCTGAGGCTGCATCACTCTCTCACTCTTCTGGTCGTCATAATAGGCACCACTTTCCAGACGAAGGCCCTCAAGCCACAGAGATCCAAAGGCTCAAATGAGCTTTACAGCAACTGGAAGACCAGTTCAGACTCCAGTGAGGTAGGTCCAGTAAAGTAAACTTCCATTAGTGGAAAATGAAAGCTTTACAAAGGAATGTGGAAAAGCAGACCCCTAAAGAGAGTCAGAATCTTAGGATGGCTGGTTCTCTGTACAATTCAGGGATATCTATTGGACCGGAAGATGTCCAAGTAGTTTATAATGCCATACCAACCCACTGATGTCAAGAGTGGTCTCACAGAAACACCTCAGTACCAGTGCTTGGGCTGAGAGCAGGAATCTGCACTGGTGTGGAACAGTCAGCTCTAACACAGGCAATCTACAGTAAGTGATACAGAATTGTAATGAGATCTCTGAAAACTGACTCAGAGGTCAGAAAGTTATAAATGTAGGGCAAGATTGGGTAAGGGACTTTCAGGCACCTAGAGGCCAAATTGTCTGTTTTTGGTTGCCCAGTCCACTACTTTGAAGATATTCTCCCAGAAGAGGGCCTTAGATAGGGGCAAGTGGTTCCGATGTGTTTGAAGGGTGAATGCATGAGTATACACAAACCTCAACATTGTGTTCATGTCCTAACACAACAGGCACTTGGAGTAGCTCTGGGTCTAATTGCCACAGGGCATGAAGGTTATTAGCTGCTCAGGGTACACGTGGATGAAATGACCAGCTGGGTGAACAAAGTCAGCAGCACTGAGGTAAATTTGAAGCATAATCCAAAATGAAACTAAAATGCAAGACAAAAACAGCAGATTAAAAATCTAATCAGTCAAGAAATAAAAGCTCAGAATAAATTCCTATTGATGATGCTGCCATGGTGGATGAAAATGAGCTGAGGGTTTAGGCAGGAAGCACTCTGGTTTGGCATGTGGAGAGTGGGGTGGAGCTACCCTCAAAACACACAATAGGTCTAGAAGGTCTGGAATGATGCACTCTGCAGTCAAAGATACCATCAATATACTTGTGTGAATGGTTGCTGTAATCAGTATATTTAGCAAAAAGAATCCCTTTCACAGATACTGAACCAAGCAGGTTGGCATGTGGTAGAAGAAGACTACAGATTTCTATTTTTAAAAATACAAACCCTTTATTTGTCTGTCAAACAGGTTTTCTGCCTGTATTGTCACTGATGATTCAGCCAGCAACATCCCCTCTGCCAAAGGTTGCTGCAAGGACATTTTGGCTCTTCCTCATCTCCTCAAATCTTCAACTTGTTTTGCCTGCTATTTATTCCTTTTCTTTCTTTTTTCTTCTTCTTCATTTCTGCAGTTCTTCTGAGGTCCCTCCAGAGCTCCTCATCATCATACAGCAGAAAATGCAACAGTAAAAGCCATGGGGCTGTACTATTTAAATACATCTCCCCAGGCCCACACCATACTGAGCCATCACCAGAGACCAACCAGTCCAGCTGATTGATTCACTGACCAGGCCAACCAGTAACCAGACAGTGCAACCCAAAAGTCCCTTACCTGATATGAACACATTACAGTGGACCCTTGTTATCTGCTGGGGTTTGGTTCCAGAAACCCCTGTGGATAACAAAATCCATGGATGCTCAAGTCCCTTTAAATATAATGGCATAGCAAAATGGTGTCACTTATATAAAATGGACAATCAAGGTTTGATGTTTGGAATTTATACTTTTTTGGAACATTTTCAAGCTGTGGATGCTTGAATCCGTGGATAAAAAATCAGTGGATAGGGAGGGCCAACTGTATATTCTTCATGGTAAATCTCCCTATCTCTTCCTCTGTCCTTCCAGGTACTGGGGAAATTGGGGTAAGCAGAAGGCACTGAAGGTTGGTGCAGGTAGTAGTCTTAGTAAATTCGACTCTTGCTTGCAGACGTGGCACTGGAGCAAGTTCAGACCACACAGTGATTAGAGTAGGGGCTAGAAGGCCAAGTCCTCCTTTTCCCTCCATACATAGCATAAAAAATGAAGAGAGGGACACAGAGATAGGGCTGTTGTCAGTTGCCACACTCTGGATATAGGAAACTTCCTGGAAATCAAGCAACATCAGGCACTCACTAAACTGGGACAAATGCAGCTTGCAGTGTGCAACAAGAACATTATGAGACACCATTGCAAATGGAAATACCCCCTCCCCCAACTACTAAAAGCAATCGTTTTCTAAAAATGCACATGAATTGACACCTTGTAGTGGTCATTACTGTTTGCCTGAAAGACGGGCAACTGCAATGGTGGGGGCGGAGGCGATAGAAAAAGAAACAACTTTCAGTGTCAGCATAAATGTTGTGTTTGTTTTTCAGCAGATACTGTAGTTATATTCTGTTTCTTTGCTTTGTCCTGACACCACTGCAGCACTTCACTTTCACTTCCTGGCAAACATTTCCATCCCAGGCAACAATGCTGAAAGAAATTAGCATTTCACAAAGAAACATTTATACTTCTAAGCAAGAGAGAGAGGAAGAGTGATACTGTTTTGCAATGGTGACAATGAAGGAACTTCTTTTTAAAAATAATTATGCAATTCTTGACAAAAAAGAAAGGAAGGAGCTGGTTCCTGGTGCTGATCCACTATGCTGAGAGCTTCTGTTCCTTTCCCTTCCACCTGAACTCCTCCACCTCCTCTTTGGCATTCTGAACTCATTTAGATGGAAGCCCAAATTCCCCCTGGCCCCATTAAATGTGTTGCTAAGCAGGGAGTCCAGCAGCCGCTGTAAACATGAACCCTGGAAAGGAGCCAGTTTTGAAAGTTGTGGGTAGGTCAGTAGAGAAGAAAGCATGCATGCCAAGGGCTTCAAAGTAAAACCAGTTCCAAATTTCGGTAGGCTCTTCAGAAGAGACAGAATTATTGATAGCCCCCACCCTTGCAGGCTCCAACTTTAAGTCTTTGCCTGGATGGTTTTTGCCCTCATTCAGTGTACCCAGCCTTAGGCTGAGAAACCACATAGGAGAGTGGAGCACAGTGTACAAGCAACTAGTTAAAACTGGCTAAACTTTTAGATTACTCAGTGGTACTAAATCAAAAGCCATGGAAGCTCCTGCAGTGACATGTCCTGAGTGATCTAACAAAAAACAAAAACAAAACAAAACCCAACACCCCCACAAAACTTGTGTAGGAGAAAAGTAGATGCTCACAGCAGTGCACTGAGAAAAAAATATTTCAAGCAATCAAAAGTATCTTTTCAAAGTGCACTAGGAGCCTTATGGGGTCACACACAATAATTATGCAATATAACTAATCTTCACTAACAAAAACTAAAAAATGACAAATGGACCCTATGTTATAGGTCCAAAACTGCTAGGGAATGCTGGGAACTGTAGTTTATTGTGGCACCAGAGCTCTCTGACAGAGGCGGCTAAATGTCTCACAAAACCAGAATTCCCTAGCACTGAGCCAGGGCAGTTAAAGGGGTCTCAAACTGGATTATTTCTGCAGTGTGTTTTGAATCATAGACACAGGTCACAATGAACTTAACTGTGGACAAAATATCAGCCTATTTTTAAAACATGTATTTGTCTTTACAGTGTTGCATGCATGATGGCATTAAAACAAAACCTTGCAAGCACTGTGCTCCAAAGTGATGTACAATATAGGATATATGAAAAACGGATCAAATTGATCCTATGCTAGGAACATTTCCCACATCTGTGAATATATTGTTTGCTTTCTCTCAGCAGAATGCAGTGTTCATATATATTCAGATGAACCTTGATATTCAATTAAATGAGTGTTGAATTAATATATACAGGCCTACTCAAGCAGTAGAGTCATAGAGTATAACAGGCTGTGGCAGACACACTGAAGGAAAGCACCTTCACCTTTCCTGACAACCCAGATCCACCAGGTTCATTAACTATCACATGGCAGAAGGAAGCCACTACATCAAGCTAGAACAGAGGTGGTAAAGGGGGGCATTAGTTCTTCTAAGAAGGTACCAGCAGTGTTTGCCTCCTCCTCTCCTTGAACTACTTTCCAATTATAAGAACTATTCCAGAGTTTTCCCTCGTTCTTTCCTCTCCTAATTCCTTTTTCTGATAGGGTTGGGTTTTTGAGACAGGTTTTCACAGGAAGCAGATATGACAACTAAAGTGGAATCGCAGTGTTATAACTGTGTAATATAAAAGGGCCACTGGTATCTACTTACAGTTTCTAGGTCTTCACAGCTGTTAGGACAACAAAGCTATAGAATGGCCCTACCAGCCTTGTATTTCAAGGTGATTCATGCACATATTCATGAACAATAGATCATTAAATCAAAAACATTTGTCATGAAGTTTAATTAAAAAAAAAAGTCCAAACATGGGATACTTAAAACATCAGGCTGCACTTAATCAGCTGGAAAAAAATCTTTCTCCCTCAGTGCTAACAGTGCATTTCCAAGGGATGTGAGGCAATTAGATTTTTAACAACTTAATAAAATTTTGTTACAAAATTAAACTTCTAATTAAAATCATATTCTCAAGTGAACTATTTTTTATTAGGTAGCAGATGGCAAGTTCCTTAAGCGCTATGCCTATACTGATGATTAACAAAACATTAATTCTTTAACAATATTGTTTGCGTATGCATGTCCATACATGTGTGCTATGTGGATAGGTTCATGCATGCAAAGATTCAACTTAAGCATTTATGAAGCTATATGCTAGTATTTCTAAATCTCTTTAGATATACAGTTAAAATTATACTTGAAAGAAATTAGTAAGATTAATGTTTGGTTGACAGTCCATTCAAGGCTAGTCATTGACCTTCATGGTCATAGCTTAACCATTTGGGAAATGGATCCATTAAGAAAGTATAAGAACTTCAAAACTATTTCTTTTTACAGTTTATACTGCCTATTGAAGTGTTCCCTAAACTAGTGATCTTCCAACAACTTCAGAATGCAACTATTAATGACTGTAATTAATAACTCAAGGGTTGTTTGTGTGTGTGTACACACACATTTGTTTGTTTTATTGTTACTGCTGTTTTGAGAAAAAAACTTAAACATATTTTCCAGCTGTGGATGGTTGAATCCATGGATGAAGAATCTGTAGATATGGAATGCTGACTGTATAGTATTTTCATACAGTGTTATGTCCATGGCAACTTAAAAGAGGTCTACTGGTAGACCACACCAAAGATCTATCTAGTCTATTATTCTTGTTTCCTACAATGTTGTTCAGATGCTTATGGGAAATCCATAAGCACAATTCAAATGCAACAGCAATATTTTGTGTTGCCTCCAACTTGCCTGTTGACTTATGGCGATTCCATGAATTTGATAGGGTTTTCTTAGGCAAGGGATGCTCAGAGGTGGTTTTGCCAGTTCCTTCCTCTGAATATTGCCTACAGCAATGGGTATTCATTGGCAGTCTGCAACCAAGTTGCAGGACTGACCCTGCTTAAAGTCAGATGGGATCTGGAGGCTTTAGGGTATTTAGGCCACTGATTGCTCTCCAGAGGACTGTTGCCTGCATGTCTAGTACACAAGTGGCCATAGCTTGTAACCATAATGGAAGGAGAGACAGTGATGATGTTCAAAGATATGTCCTTCAAGAAAAATGGGGATAGTGTAAAATAGAAACTGGTAATTTTTTTCATCTTCACTGACAAATGGTGTCTTTACACAAGGATACATTGAGACATCCTGTCAAAAAAGGTAAACCTCCATCCTCATTTTTTCACACACATGGGGACTTTATTTTCTGTGAATTCCTACAAAATTTCAATTTGTGCAAATAAAAAATTGGGGGATGGGGGAGTTCAAAAACACAAGCTAATTAATCAATGTATCTTTTTAAAAAATCATTGATCATCAATTCAACTTCATATTGTGAGACACAGGTGGGAGGAATTTTAATGAAGCCCAGGAAAGTACTTTTTAAATGGGCAAGTCCTAAATAATGAAACCCTAATAGGATCCTTTGTGGTGGCTTAGTGGTTAAGATGCCAATTCTGATGATCAGAAGATCTGAAGGTTGGCAGTTTGAGGCCTGAGTGCCGCATGATGGAGTGAGCTCCTGTCATTAGTCCCAGTTTCTGTCAGTCTAGCAGTTCGAAAGCATGCAAATGCAAATAGATAGGTACCACTTTGGTGGTAAGATAAACAGCATTCTATGCAGTCATGCCATCCACATGACCCACAGAGTAGTCTGTAACAACACTAGCTCTTCGGCTTAGTAACAGAGATGAGCACCACCTTCCATGGTCAAGTCAAGCATGACTTGACAACCTTGTCAGTGGAGAATACCTTTACCTTTAGCTTTGTCTGACAGAATCCCCAGAGTGGTAAAATGCTTCATATTTAAATCTATCTGTAGGACTCTGAAATTTATTTCTACTCCATATTATTCCATCATCAATTTGTGTTTCCCCTTGTGATTTTTAAAGTACCTACTAATGCAAAAATAAAATATTCTAATCCAGAATTTCTTCCACCTTAATAGCATTGTTTGCACATAGCTACTGAATGGTACAATAGCAAATAAGATACATTGCTGCTGTCTAGCTTGTGCAATTTAAATCAATAGAATTTAGATGACACAGTAACCTCCTAGCAGCAAGTGATTAGACACACTCATCTAATCAATAACATGTAAGTAATGTCTTTCTGTTGAAACATGGAGTGTACGTTACACTGAACTTATAGATATTTTCCAAGACTAAGACCTTTCAACCATGCAGTGAAAGTACTGATTTTAATTTTTAAAAATGAAAAGACAAACACATACTAAAAGCTCCCAAATATACACATTCAACTCTGAACATCTGATCATTCTATAATAAACAAGTATACGTAAAAGAAATATTTAAAATAATGAATGTAATATAATATAATAAAATACAAAACTCTATAAGACCAGTTTGCAATATTATCACGGTATAGAAATTGAATAATGAAAAGAAGTATGTACATCTATTACAGATCATAAGGAAACAGTGTTAGAATATGAGCCATGAACTTTGGAAAGGCAGTGGCACTGTTTTACAATACTACAAGAAGAAGGAAATCCCATCCAAGAAGACGCTCATGATATTTGTAACAGCTGGTTTCAGTGGCATACTGTATAGGGATTTTTAGACCAACAATGCTGCACTTTACAAGTAGTGAAGAGGACTTGTAAAACTGCTGTTGATATAGGTAAATCCATATATAAGTGAAGTGATGTGCATAATTACAAAATTTGTTAATAATGACCAACAATCATGCATCTAGTTTGTAAGTTTAAAGACTTTATAAAGATTTTAGAAGAATGCGAAATGTTATGGTATAGAACACCAGTACCTAAATAACATAGAGAGAAGTCAGTGGAATGAGGCATGTAAAAGTAAATACGAACAGTATCATATTAAGTTGACAACTTATTTTAAAGCCATGAATATATGGGAAGGAAAGTATCTTAGATTACTACACAACACTATAATAGCACTGAGGCATCAATCCAATCTCTGGAATCACTCATCATTCTGCAGTGATAGGAAGTCCCACAGCTCCACTTAATTAGAAAACATTGAAACCTTTCAAGTAATTAATTCTGAGCATCACCATGTTCTTAGGACACTGAATGTCCTACCAGGCTTATAGGCCAATACCTAACATTAGTCATTTGCTTTTGCCATGTCTATATTTGTTCATTACTCAAAGTCAAAATAATCTGTTTAACTTGGATTTTTAATATTCTACTTTTCCCACTGCAAATACCAAGATGTCTAAATTGAGGGAGCGCAATTCCGTGTCCCCGTTTTGACAAGTGGCAAATCCGGGATGGTAGTGGTGATGCACTGCTGCTGCCTAACAGTGCCAGGGAGAGGACAGCAGGTACTTCAGAGAATAAAGAACCAGAGAAGCTAGGGTGTGTTGACAGATAGAATACATCTTTTTTCCCCTCTTGAATCCCAGAGCAGTTGCATCTTCTTCATTGAATTGCTCCCCTCCTGACTCCCTGCTCATAAGGGAAGTTTTAAATGGACAAAGGGCTCAAGTGTAGGCTTCTCTGTTATTCCAATAGGAAATGATTGGCTGATAAAGACAGTGGAACCTACTAAATGAATAAATTCAAATTTTGATCAGGAGAAATCCTTGATCAATTTTAAGACTGGGGAATGTTTATTTCCTTTTTCCAACCACACTGGGGATATATATCAGTTTTATGTTTTATAAAACGAATTGAGAGCACTTATATAGTAACAAAAAGTATATAAATTATTTTTTTAAAAGTATAGGTCATTGGGAATTATAACCACCATTTGGAGAAGGAAGGGGGAAAAGATTATGGTATATGTTTAGCTGTTAGATTTGTTGTTAGGTTTTGAAATGATGTGGTTTGTTTTGTTTTAGTATTAATGTAGGTTTAGATATATAAAACCTATTTGTGTATTGCTGTTGTTTTTTGGTATATGTTTAATAAAAACGTTTTTTAAAAAAAGCTTCCATGGACATAAGAGGATGCTACCCACAGTGTTGCAGGCTGTCTCTCATGAAGGTACTGATGACAATATTAGCAATGCTTCTGCATTGAATACCTTCATATGCTACCCCATGCATTATCTGCAATAACACAGCTAAACAGTCCAACATGGCTTTAAACATAGTGCCATTAAGGAGAAGAAACAAGATACTAACGATTTGGTATGCTCTTTACAAATACAATCAATTTCCTCCTGCCCACTTAGAAATGTTAGCATAGAAAATGTACATCCATGCAGCTGTTTCTATGATGCTTAAAAAGCCTCATGGATGTTGATGGGTCATTCTAGATTGCATCAAGAGAAGTATGGTTTCCAGATCACAAAAAGTAACAACAAAACTCGGTTCTATGTTGGTCAGTTCTAGACATCACAGTCTAAGAAGAATGGTTACGCACTGGATTATGTCCAAAGGATGGTAACAAAACTGAACTGGAGACCAGGTTGTGTAGGAAGTTGAGTACACGTGGAGAAGAGAAAATCAGAGACAATTCAACAGCTAACCAGAAACATTCCAAACCTGATTCATGTATGATAGAGCAAATTTATTCTCTGATATTCATGTAGAACTTGAATCAATGCATTAAAATGAACTATGCATTAAGAACAATTTTTTGACATTGGAAGAGAACACCCTGGAAGGGTGCTCCATTAAAGCAGAGGCTGGATGGTCACTTCAAAAGATGCTGTAGCATGGGAATTTCCATCTCAGTAAGGACATTTTGGGGTCTTTGCCAACTATTATTCCAATTACAGTTGTAACTACACCCATTCTTTAAGTGGTTAAAGAATATTTGTAACTGCAATTGTAGTTGGATTCATAGCTCAGTACTACATTACTATGTCTTGCTGTGGAAATGCTATGAATAACATGGTTGGAAACACTATGTCTGGTTGTGATGCCTTAGCTTATCAAAGATAAACTTACACTGCTGAACTGCAACAGCCCAGCCTGCTTGTGACAATTACACAGATCATTCATCACCTTGGTGAAAGGCCATGACATAGTTTGTATATCTAAAGATATAACCAGACTGAACATTTAATTCACAGAAAAGCTAGTTTGAGGTGCTATGGATGGAGTACTACTACAGCCCACTCTCTTACTTGTCTGCTCGTTCTCTAACAGTACAGGCTGCACAAACTGTCTTAAAGAGTACAAAAACCACAATGCCTATCTGTCAGGAGAGACAGGTATTGGGGGCCTGCCTAGCTCTGGAGGTCAAGGCTTTCCAAAGCAGCAGAGGTGGTCATGGAGGCCTTCCAAGAAAAGTAAAGCCCATTCCCTCACTTCTTGAGCTTCTGAGGCAGACACTTTATTCTTTTCAGTGGATGGGGTGCTCCCTGCTGGGAGAAAATAGTTGGTTACGGAGGTACTCAAAACATATGCTTCCCCCTCAAGACAAAATTATTGAAAATTCTGGTCATAATTGAAGAGACTACAATTCTGGAGACTACAAAGACTTGAATTAGCAATTGTTTTTGTTTTGTTTTGTTTTTGTGTGTTTTTTAAAAACTCTCCAATGCTGACATATAGAAAACTCTATTGATTGACTTACTGTTCTTTATGTACCAAAACACAGGAAATGCATATTTGTTTTCAGAGCCTTGAGGTTGTTCTGACTTTGCCGGTTGCAAGAGAAACTTTATCCAAGCAAGAACTAAAGTGCTTTTAAATGTAAAATGTGTTTGCTTTCACATGAGTAAGCAGCCTTGAGCTACAAACCAAGCAACAGAATGGACAGATAATAGTGGGTTTTCAAGCTCTCTTTTCAGAGGGGTTCTATTCCAAACACAATTTGCCATACAGGAACACAAAAATTACTGGCTTTGGAGGTAAACATGCACAAACTAATAATAAAATGTCACTCAGCCACTTTTTTTGGCTCATCACCCGTTCCGTTTTTAAAATGGTCATTACCAGCCACAACAGAACATTGTCCATAGTATAGCCAACTGTTGTGATGATAAAATATGTAAATACAAATAGGTCTTCCACATTTATGGATTATATAAATTCCTGCTCCCCGATCGTTCTTCCAGCTCAATCTGATTTCAACATGGAGTGTTTCACAGGATGCCAGGTGTGGAATCTTATTTCATGGGTGGGTGCTAAAGAGAGATTACTAAAAAATGAGTGTGGAATCTGATGATGAAGTTTGCCTTCTATTAAATAAGGAGAAGGCAGCATGTTACTATGATAAGACTTGTCTATATGTATACAATTAATGGAAATATTTCATTTAAATTGCTAATCAGCATCTGAGAAGATGTGAAATACACTGGCTAGGATCCAAAAAGGTCATTTAAGCAACATGTCAGGAGAGCAAAGAGCACTACCAAGAAACTGAGATATCCAGGAAAGGCAAATGTCAAGCTGGTGCTACAAAGCAGCAATTTAATAGCTAAATACATCCCAATGCTTGGTGTGTTCCCTGGATTGCATCTGGAGTTTTCTCCTGCCCAGGAAATCAGAGTATAATTTAGAAAGCTTTTGTCAGAAGGAACAGACAGTGGCAAGATTTGCTGATTCCTCTTCCTACTGCAGTCCCCCATAGCACCTCATAAACTGCTAAGGATAATTCCCTAAACATTCAAAGCATATTCTCAGGGAGCCTGAGAACTGAAGTAGCTTCCCCTCCTACTCTGTGAGCAGAAATACAGTGTCAGATTAAAAATCTTCCAGAAGGAAGGTTTGAATTCAAATTCAGTCCTTTCATGTTATACATATGAAAGGGGTTTCACACATAGAAGAAATATTGTCTTGGATGGCAGCGAAACCTCACTCTCCTTTTTACACAAAGAGACACCTTTATACAGTAAAGAGAACTTCTAATAAAAAGTAAACAAAACAAAGCAAAACACATACACTGTTTTACAACTTAAACTGAATGTTAAATGCAGAATTTCCATGACGATGTTTTGCCCTCATTTTCACTAGTGACAAAAAAAGTCAAACCTCAAGAGCAGTGGTTCTAAGATTAGGAATTTACATCCTTAGAGAAAGAATATTTAGTGCGTAACCAACCGCTGTTTTCACACTTCTCCAAAAAATGTTTGTCATTCTGTAATGAAAATTCCTCCAGAATAATTTAGGATGTTGGAATAGTGGGAAAATCTCTTTAAAAAGTCTTGTTGCAGTTATTCTTCCCAGTAACAAAATTTTTATTTTCATTATTTTTTTTACAAGGAAACGAATAACAGAAAATATTACTTCCATCTTTCTTATTCCAGACTGGCATCTCAGTCGCTTCCCAGTGACTTCCCTGTCTTGTCCATTTTAATAATCTTAACTGTGTTGTTTTATTGTTGTTGTTTATTGTTGTGATTTATTGGTTACGGTGGGTGGGTGGGTTTATGGGGTATTGCATTTTATTGTATTTTAATGCTTTTTAATATTGTTGTAAGCTGCCTCAATCTCATTGGAGAGGCAGGGTATAAATTATTGTTGTTGTTGTTATTGTTCTTATCTCACATGTGAGTTGAAAAATGGTACTGGAATTCAACTTCCAGAAGCTCCAGAAAAGAAACAGAAAGTAGTGGCCAGGGATCCCGGGAACTGTAGTTCACAGTGTCTAAGACAGAGAGGGCAACAGCATGGGAGTAGGGGTGTGGGTGTGTGTGCAATTTCCTACTTGCAGACCACATTTGATCCCAGTGGTGCATGAAAGTATCCCTTTCTCTAACTATACAGCAAATAAAATGGCAACCAAGAGTAACACTTCTTCGCTCCAACTCTCCAGTTTGGCCAGGATATGGCCAAAGGAGGAAGCAATAGTGGTGATAGTGGGGAGGACTGGGTTGGTTTTCGTATGGTTTGGGAGAGAATATAGTCCCCAAATTGAATAGAAATTGGGTACGGGGTGGGGTGGGGATTGTACAACGTGCTTCATGTTGATGCTAAAGTGGGGTTCAATGGCCACATGCAACCCCAAGGTAATACATATTCCATCTCTGGTCTAGGGAACCAAATTTGCAGTGCAGTACTGATCTACAGCTTGCACTGAATTCATGATGTGTGTATGTTTGTTCAAACATCAAATAAATGTGATATAGGCAGCCCTCTGTATCTATGGATTCTTTATCCACTGATTCAACCATCCATGACTTGAAAAGTTCCAAAAAGTAAACCTTGATTTTGCCATTTTATATAAGGAACACAATTTTATTATGCCACTGTATTTAATGGGATTTGAGTATCCACTGATTTTGGTGTCCCTGGGAGAGTCCTGGAACAAAATCCCAGCAGATACCAAGGGCCCACTGTACTGGGTGTTTTGGTATGTATGTACTCTATTTTTATTACATCTATAACATATTTTTTGACTCTGGTGAGCAATTGCATTTCCACTTCAAAATATGAAGGCTGCAATTTTATACACAACTCTTGAGAACAAGTATTACTAGCTTATTAGGATTTACTTCAGAACAGACATACACAGGATTGTATTACTGGTGAATTAAATGGATAAGCTGCACATTGAAATGTTCCCTGTTAAAAAAGCATCAGCTCTTACACCACACGCTGTAAACAATATATCAATGTCTCTGGACACAGGCAATATATATCCAATGAATAAATTATGTGCTTGAGTTGTTTAGTTCAAAGTTAATCTTCATTAGACTTCCCAAAATATTTTCATTGGACTACTGTTAATATTTAATAAGATATCAAATTTATGGGGAGGGGTGTACACATGCACAATGTGTGTGCATACCCACATAAACCGTGTGCAAAGAGCTTTTAATCTGAAATACTAAGATTTTCTCCTGTGTTCAGAAAGGAATTGGAACAAAACCAATCCTTAGAGGCTTTTAATAAAACTCACAATACGTCTAGGTCAAAATTTATAGTACAAAGATCCCATTACTTCCAAGGCAATTTGCTCATTGTTCAGCTCCCTCACCTTCATTACACTGCACAACTTGCTGAAACTCACATAAAAACTGTGGGCTATCCTCTGAATTCCTTCTCACAGAATGAATGCTATGAATGCTGATTGTCATAAATGTCACTAGGAAAACTGCTTGAGACCAATAATGAGGGATCTGACTGGTGGTGATTTTATTCCAGTTCATTTTTAATAACAATCTGTCCCTTCCTCTTTTTAAAAAAATGGGCAAAATCCAAAGTTAGTTCTATGTACAGTAGATCTATTGAAATGAATTATGTTTACCATTCACAAGTAACACTTGTCTCATGGATCTATTTGAAGTAGAGTAATGTTTGATGTAGTCCGACCAGAGAAATTTGTTGTTTTTGTGAGGGTGGTGGTCCTTCACATTATTCCCACCTTATGGCGACCCTAATACAAATCTATGACAAGGTTTTCTCTGCAAGATTTGTTAAAAGAGGGGTTTGCCATTGCCTTCCTTTGAGGCTGAGAGATGTGAAATGTCAAAGGCCACCCAGAGGGCTCCCATGGTGAACCAGGAATTTGAACTGTGATCTCCCAGATTCCTCGTTCAGCATTTAAACCATTACACAGTGCTCATGCTCTGGTATGAGAAATAGTCTACTAAAAAGAAAAATCCTCTTTAGTCTCTAAGTGACAAATTCATTTGACATTTGACATGGTTGTTTAACTCTAAAGAACTCCATGATCCTTTAACTCATTTATCAGCCACTAATTAACCTCCATCTACACAGACAGGGCATTTTAATCCCTTCTGAGTTATGCACTGTACCAGAATTTATATAGAACTAGACTTACAAGGTAAGCATTTGCCCATGATACTGTTGGTACATTACACTAGATGTTTTTGTCCAGAATTGCACATCAGTGGAGAGGAAAGGCAGACAAATCTGCCCATTCTGAGCAGCCTGTTCTGCCAGTGCTTTCCTCACTAATGCTGTGCCTCTTGCCCTTTCCCTCCTACTATCACTCTATCTCCTGGAGTTGCGCCAATAAAATTCCAGCCATTGCCATCTAAAGTGTTATAAACTCTTCTACATTTCTGTCTGATACAGAAATTGTACCAAAAATATATTGCATTTCCATTGGCAACACTTTTTTGGCAGAGAAAGGCTGGCATCTTGCTAGCGTCTCATGTGCCTGCAATTTCCCTTATGCAAATGAGTTGGCATTTTTGGTTGGTGATAATGGCCATAGTCAGCTGGCAATCATGAAGGAGGAGGTATACAGCAATGCCGCTGTGTGCTAATGCACAACATAGAACATAATGCATTGATTGCAACATCAGAAATGTGTGCACGTTGTGCACCAACACACACTGCACATTGATTAAATAACATTGCAATTATGCAATGAGGTGGTGTAACATAACTGAGGAGTATCTTTGTGAGCATAAAGTGGAGAATATTACCATTGTAAGATAGTGGAGAATCTTACCATTGTAGGCTAACATCTACTAAGAACAAACATTCACCTCATGTGAACATGTTTTCTGGCTCTGAGTTTTTCAGTACTGTACTGTGAAAAGTTGTTGATCCTATAACCCCATCACTCCTGATGACCTGGGGCATTTTTATATCCTCCAAAACATGGGTATTCTCATTAAGTTTAGAAAATATATCCAGATTAGTACATTCAGTTTGATTTTAAAAAACATCACTCTGCCTGAGTTAATCATGTCTGAGTTGGGGGGGGGGGGGGAAGAGGAATCCATGGATTAAAAAACAACAACAGGAAGTGATATCCAACCATTTTCATAGTGTGCAGTTTGCAATAAATCCTTAATTGACTTTGCCTTTTCCCACAGTCTTTTCACATTCTGTCTGGCATGTTGTAATGAAATAAAGGTAATAAAAGGCAAATACAGTTATATATTAAAGACTACTTAGGCTTATCTACAGGAGGGGGGAACTGACCCCCCCCACTGAATCTGGTGTGATGAGTTCACACAACACATGTCATTTTCCCTAAATCTGATGCAATCAGGATGCACAATGTATGGTTACATCTCCACCAAACTTGCAATGTAGCTACGATGGCAAAATCAAGGTATGCTTTTTTGAATATGTGTAATTTTCAAGCTGTGGATATTTGAATCTGTGAATAAAGAATCTGTGGATATGAAGGGCCAACAGCAATAGTGCTATAACATTATATCACTGTATCATCCAGAGAGAAATTAATGCAGAAAGACTATAGATTGGTTCCTTGCTACTAGCAGAAGAATGCTCTACCATGAGCTGGTGGTTTTCATGTCAGTAGGACTGTAAAAATGGTCTGAGCTTTTAAAGAGCTATCCAAGATGCCAATCCTCTTCTGCGTTTTTATCATATCACTGACATGGAAGCTGCCACAGCTCAATAATCTGCCCAGACTTTGACATCTTTCTGGGGAGTCTCTCAGTTTGTTGACTATCACAGGTATGTTTGGGTTGGACCCGAGAGAAGGCCTTCTCCATAAATGCTTCTATGCCCTAGAAACTCACTTCCAAGAATGGCTAGACTGGCCTCATTCTTGTGGTTCCTCTACTGGCAGAGCACCCTCTTTTTATTCAGATGGATTTATGTCAAAAGACTAGGGTACTGGAAAAAGTCTGTTAATGCATTGGTATTGTATTTTCACTCATACTTTAAACTGCTTGTAAAATCCAGAATTGTTTTAGTATAATAATTTGTAAAAAGGACAGATAGGATTCAAATTTAAAAAAAACAACAACAACTGTTGTCCTGACATTGAAAATTACATAATTAACACTGTATATTGACAAAACTTTGGCTGGTAACACAAACATCTTGGCACTGGTTGATTCAATTAGCACATGGATATAATGCTCAGAACAGTATAATGCTCAGAACAGTACTATTTTCTGATCTTTACCTGTTTGACTATCTTGATTGCCATGTCCTATAAAAATATAATTAACCTGCTCTGAATACAAATAAGTATTTATAAAAATACATTTCTATGGTGAGAAGAGTTTGACACATTTTTCTAAAAGAATTAATTAAACTGTAAAGTTATATGGCATACACCTAGGAATAGTGGGTTTGGAGGGGGATGTCTACAACAGTTGGCACATTCTTTAACACACTTTATTTGTTTTTAAATTAATCTATGTTATTATTATCCAGCCACATTCATTCTCATGGCGGGGGGGGGGGGGGATTCTGTGTCTTGAAACGGTTCGTAGTGGGAGAAATTCAAAACACAAGTCAAAAAAGCAAAATAAGAGACTCTTCAGCATGAATATATTTCAAAATTGGAAGGAATTTCACATGCTCTGAACATAAATTACACCTCCACCAAGAGTGCTATTAAAAAGTAAGTGCAATCTCCTAGAAGTCAGATTAGAGGTTCCTTCCCTAGTATTGCTTTAGCTCCAGCCATCAGGGGACTATGTGATAGTTAAAGAGCATAAATCAGATTCAAATTCCTGACACCCATAAAATATAGATCACTCATGGACATAAGTGAGTGGTATAACTGCATATCAAGTTTGTTCAGCTATCTCAGGCCTGCGACCAGTAAAGGTTTAGTTTTAGTTTTAGCACAAAACCAGCTCCCTATACCCGCAACTAACTTTTACTCAACATCCAGGCTGATGAAATGTGCAGAATTTGAAAGTTTGTTCACAGTTTTATAACTTTTTGGCTATCTCCAACCAATTTTGGTTGTTTTGTGGCTATCTGCAACCCTATTTTATTGCTATAGATTAGATTTATTCCCATTCTGAGATTTCTTTGTGAAAAAGAGTTGTGTGTGTTTTTCCCCAACCAGAGCTTCACTTTCAAAATAAGAAACACAACATTTTAAAGGGGCTATCACACTTTTTTATTCTGTTTTGGTTTGGTTTGTCCTTGCATCATACTAGCCCAGTAAACAGAGGTTACCACTGTGGAAAAGAGGACACTATACATTACACAGGAAACTTTCATTCTTTAATGGAAAAATCAAATACTACCCTTCCCAAACAAAATGATAAGAAAATATGTACTAAATATTAAAGCTGTGGAACAAAGCTTTTCTCATCCTGTCACATGTTGCGGAACATGATAATGATTAAATGTGAATAAAAACAGATAGTAACAAAAACACTGAATTCAATGAGATTCCCTCCCTCCACCCACTCATTCAATTTCAGCTCAATCTGCATGACCCTACAGGTTTTCCACAATAACAGTCTTCCTTCCCCACACACAATATGGCTGACTTGTATAATTAATGGCCTTGGCTCATGCATCCATCTTCTTCCAAATGTCATGATATTCATTCATCAAAATGACCTCATAATGAGTCAAGACCAAGGCTGCTGTTGACATATTTGCCAGTGGAAGCCTGCGGAGTGACTCTTTACTGAGAGAAGTTCCTTATTCTGCAGACTATTATTGTTTGAGCAGCTTTGTTAGAGGCTTCATCCCGAAACCGTTTCCTGTGCTAGCAGATGAATACACTACTAACAAAAGCCTTAGCCTAAGCTGCCTTTTTTCCCCAGTGCATCACAATTTTAATGTGCTTAACAATTGTATATTGGTGAGGTGGATTCTGCTTTATCCAAAATGCTTGGGGCCAGACATGTTTTGGATTTTGGATTTTTGGATACCTGTATTTGCATATACATACGTTATGAGATATCTTGGAGATGGTGCCAAAGTCTAAATACAAAAATCATTTAAATTTAATGTACACCTTATACATATAGCCTGAAAACAATTTTCTACAAAGCAAAGATCTTACTATCTCAACCATCCATGAAAAAATGTTTTGGATTTTGGAATACTTCAAAATTCCAGATAAAGGGAGACTCAGCCTTTCTTCTAGCAATTATTTGTAATCAAATGGCACAATTTATTCCCTTCAATCCCTGCTAGCTATATAGACATCTTTAGATACTTCCAGTGACAAGTTTTGTAAAATCTGTAAGGTAAATACTTCCTCCACATGACTAAAATTTATGGGTTTTATCAGTGGCAAAATCATTGTTATAATGATATAGGAAATAACAACAGCAGCAGCAGCTACAACAACCACCTGGAAAAGTTTTTAAAAATCATGACGTAAAAATTTTAAGATTGTAACTGATAAACAAGTGGAACATATGCTACACTGACTGTGGTTGGGGCGGGGGAGAGCTTGGATTATAAATATGGCTATCCCGAGGCATGGCAGAATTTAAGACAAAGAAAGAGGGAAAGGTTATGAAATATCAGAACTACAAACTAAGATTTAGCATCTTGGAGGCAGAGAGATGGTTCTAGTGGAGATAGATGCTCTGGGAGCAACTGTGCACAGTTTTAGCCAACATCAAATTAAATCTCTACAGCTAGGATAACAATAGCACAATTACACAGAGTGATTTTTGGTACATGCCATTTTATCTGATAATTCCTCACTGACTCCTATATTCTTAGAATCCAAATCACTGATGGCCCCAGACTCCAGACAGTATCATCTGGTAGACTGTGAAACTAACATATTAATTGCAAGGACTGCTAAAATACAATATTGTATTAAATTGGAAGGAGTTACAACATGGCTTCTCGCCACTTTCTGGTTGAGAAAAAAGCTTCTTCTGGGCTTTAAGAAACCAGAGAGGGCCCAAAACATGGAAAAATTGTTCACAGAGTCTTTAGAGGACACTGGCCCAAGTAAAGCTGTTTAGTTGTTACTGTTATTGTTATTTTAAAACTAGATGTGGGGAGAGGGGCAGACCTCCCTACCATATAGAAATAAGCACTTCCAACATTACAGTGATGACTACTACATCACTTTATTGAAATCTAACTTACTAAGTCTTCAAGTCTTCAAAGGCTTGGAAAATTATAAAAGGGATATATATATATATATATATATATATATATATATGCTGAGTACTAAATTCATGGATAAATCTGATCTGGTTATCAAAAAGTGGTTCTGCATTCATACATTCCTCCTTGCTCCCACACTCTCAATTTCTCTCCTGGATTTTCTGGACCAGGCTCCAATTAGATATTTAAGCTGGATCTCTCTGGTGTTGCCAAAATCAGTCAGTGACTCTCTTCCATTCTTCAACCATCTATAAACCCTAAAATCCTGATCCAGAGAGGTTCCCACACTGCTTTTGCTAGAAACAGTGATTCCTTTTCATCCTTCAGCAATCTCTGGATCCTAAAAATCTACTCCAGAGTTTCCCAGGCCTCTGGCCAAATGTATAGAGAGAGCACTGAAAGAATGAGGATGTTCCCAACCAAGTACCCAAGTTTAACTACCCAAACAGATCTCTTTTAACCATGGATTGGAGATAGTTACCACTAACCGTTTTGCCTTTTAACCAGAATCAAAAACCACTGCAAGCCATAATGCCCAGGTCTGTTTTGGAGGCACACTGTAGTTATTTCCAACCATAGCTTGCCCAATTCAGATGTCATGCAAACCATATTTACATGAACCAAGAAGTAACTGGAGAGTACCTGAGAGTATGAGATGGAAAAAGGGAGTTAGTTCAAGAACACACAAGTACAGAATATCATTCTTACATCCAAACTACAGTTTGGGTATGATAGGAATGAAAAAGTGCCAAGGGCTGAAGGAAGTGCATTTTTCTTTTATAAACTACACTTTAAAAACTTTACATTTTGATGTTCTGTTCAGAGCAGGTCCATTCGGTGATGCAAACATGGGGACAGATGTTCATAATAATTTACTGGTTCACAAAGAATCAAGGGTTTTGCTTATTTTCCCATAACTTAATAGCAAGGATGAACTAATGGGAGTTGCTTTTCACCGACGTTTAAGCAGCCCAGAAAGGCACTGGAATAATTATCCTTTGAGATTAAAGGTTGTTGTATTTCCAGTTGCTTCCACATAAATTAACCGCTATCATTTATTAGCTTTTAGGTGAAAACTGCTATACACCTGTGATTGGAATGATTTTCAGCACACCATTTATGATCAGGCTTTGTTGATATGTCAATGGATCACTCTTAATATCTCACTGCTATGAGAAATTACATAAAGTGGCAATTGTCAGTGTGAGAACAAACAATAACACTCTATTTTCCTGTAGATTTTATGTTCTCAAACATAATTTCACACCATTTTCATGCTAAATTAAATATTTGGCCAGTGGCGAAGAACACTGATGTTTAAACTACTTGGCACTGGCTTTTATATCCTTGTTGCTTTTTATGGGAATCTTGCTGAGTATTATCCTTCACTAAATTTTCCACATACAACCTATTTTTCAGGCTCCAATACCTCATAGAAAAGTGTTATTTGTCTAAGCCATGTAAGAATATACGGATTTCCATCCTAAGACATTTATTTAGCTAATTACAGAAGCTAATTTCATTTTTGGAAATGTAAACACAGTGCTATTTTTGTTAGCTATATTTTAGAAATAATTGGGCTGCTACTATTCATATAGTCTAGATACAGGGTAAGGAGTAACCCTAGATACACTGTTTTGGGGGGCAGGTGGTGAATTCAAATCTCCTTGTTTGGCTACTTTTTTTTAGTATTGTTAGTATGTCCATGGCCTATATCCATACACCTATTGCTGATTTTAGAATCAGTCATACTTCTGGGAAGAGCCCAACATGCTACCCACCCCTTAGCTGTCAAATAACCTCCTCTTCACAAATTTATAAACATGCTCTTGCACTGTATGATGAAGCACAATCTGCCAAGCCTTCTGCTCTTCTTGTAGCTATGTGCCAACTTCTGGGGATGACAGGAAACACAGAAGAAAGATGGCTTCTTTTAAAAAGACATAAGAAAGCAAAAGGTAGAGTATTTGTAACAGAAAACAACTTGGACAGAGGCGTAATAAATGTGTCTGTACACAAGAATTCATTTTCACATCATGACGCCACTCAGGCAACACCAATTATCTTCAGATTGCCAAAGTTATTATTTATTTCGATTGATACCTGTATATTTGTTTTGTTCCATTTCTCTATATGCATTTGAGGAAATATTTCTAGGGAACCATTCATAAATTGTCTTGTAATAAGGGAATGTGAGGCCATTAGGTTGTCATGTGCTTTGGTTTGGAGTCTGACTGTTTTCGTATTACAATATGCAGCATTTTCTAGCATTGCCCTGGAAATGACTTTTATGCAAACAGCAAAAGATATGTTAATGAGAGGCCCTGAGACTTCCACTAGGAAATGTTTGCACTCAAAAAGGACAAAGTAAGTAGCACCTGTGTCTTCTCTGCCCTCCTATGTATCAGATTTCCAATGCAAGAAAAGATGTAAAAAAAATTTTTTTGAAAATAAATTTATTTTGCATTCACTCATCTTGAACTAACACCATTCCCCCAACCCAGATGAATTTCTTTAAGGTGTGCAGGGGTCTTCAGAAAGTAGCATATTTTAAGCACATAAAAGACAGTGCAAATGCTGGGTTTACAGTTTCAATGGCATATGACTCCAAGCTTTTTCAAATGTGAAAAAAGCCAAGCCATTTGCCCAGAAAGATCTATTCTTTAACCCTGAGAATGAAAAGATGAAACAGGATTACTTGGCTGTAACATAATCCATGCAGAGGATGGATTATGTTATACACCACAGCTGTGCAGATCCTTGGCCTGAGCCCCAGTACACATTACTGTGTACACAAGTACACAGTACACATGTCCTGCCCATTGTTAATTATATCTGTCTTAACATTTGTTTGTCTAGCAAAGTTCATTTGGGGCAGGTATACTAGATAAACAGAGTTGCATCCTTTTTCATAAACACAAGATTAAGGCTGTTTCTCCCACTGGTTTACAAGAATCAAATAAAGCATTTCTCACTGAATGCAGTGGCATCACCCACAGAGGATTCAGCCTGCATGAGATGACATCTTAGAAGAAAAGTGGCACCCTGGTCAGGCCCTCCTCCTTCTGCGGGGTGAAAAGGGGTGAGAAAGTCCCTCCTGGTTTCTCCACAGTGGCAGCTTCCTCCTGAGAAGGAGGCCATGGCAGTGGCAAAGGAGAAAGGTGGGTGCACTCTTTTGGCCACTGCCGTTGCTCCCCAACAGTCCCCCAATGGGTGACACCAGGGGTGAGGACACTACCGTATATCTGAATCTGAAATTTAAAAGGTGGGGTGCGTCTCTAGTAACTGCATTTAGGACAGCACAGAAGACAGTGGGATCTCACAATATTGAAGATTAGTTGGAATCTTTGTCTCCTGCTAGGACTTTATGGCAAATGAGACCCCACTGCCTAGCACAATATGGAAGTAATATGCTGCCGCCACCACTAATAATAACTATAGTAAAGCCCACAGAAGCACTAAAAAGCAATGGAAAAAGAGAAAATAATTTTAATAAAATTGCTGAAAACAGCTTTTAAAAAGCAGAAAAGCACCAGGGAAATGTTATAACAGAGCCAGAACAGGATATTCGGAATCAAAATAATCCAAAAGCCTAGTGAGGGAAAAAAAGTGCAGGTCTTGTCTGCCATCCAACTAGAAAGAGCAAAACAAACATCCCCAAGGCTATCTTGCTAGGGGATTCTGGGAGCTACTGTACTGTTAACTTTTTCAGGCTCACCTTCAGTTTGATCCTGAAAGTTTGCTCATTAAAGAGCAGAGCAAAGCTAATTGTTTGTATAAATCTGGTCAGTCTGATTTTGAACAAACCAGGAAATAGTAACCAGCATATGCAGTCGAAAGTCTTACCGTGAGCTCCCTTTCTTTACCTGTGTGTGTGAGAGAAACTGAATGTGGAATACTATATTGGAAAGTCATTTTGCTGGATGAAATGACAGACATGTCTGAGTCACTAAACTACTTATGCTTTCTGCCTTCTAGCAAAAGGGCTAACATTGATTAATAGGAGAGCAGGGATCTGAAGCACTGTCAGAACAGTGTGAAAAATAATCAAGGCTTTCTCAAGGGCATTACATAAGCCTGCTAAAGGGATGGCAAGATGAGGTTTACGTTGGCCTCTGCAAATTTAAGGCCAAACTTCTGTGATAACTGTTGAGGACTTCATACCTCACCATGCAGCCATGGGCAGTCTTGTTTGAGCAGAATCATCCCTTTCCCAGAGATGCACTGGAACCCTAAAGGAAGTCTTTACTGGGACTTCTTGATTTGGAGTGGGCAATGCTGCCTCTGCCCTTGTTAGCCGCAAAGGGAGAAAAGTGGTGCCATGGGATCTCTATGCACCTTTGTATCAGAGGAAAATCCTTCTCATTGCAACCTTCTGAACCCAGTCTTGCATTAACTAACCCCCATAGCATTAGAAAGAGTTGGAATATTTATGCAACAGCAGGTCAAAAACAAAACCAATCTTCTTGCCAAATTGATACAACCATAGTGAATTTGATATGCTATCTCACTGTTGTTTTTAAGAAATTCTTTTTGCACGTTCAATCAATCCCACTCACCCCCCGCAAAAAGGTAAATAAGAACCCCTTTATCTATATTTGCACCAATTAGATACTAAGTTACTGCATATTTTGTTTTAATGTTATTTCCTTTTACAAATAATAAACTAAAGTAAAAAAGATTCCCTGTAACAAATCATTTCTGCTTCATTACATATTATTATTAATTTAATTCTAGGCTTTCCCTGACTGTAGAATAGGCCTATAAACACTCATATATACAGGGGGATAGTTAGTTGTCAGCATAATCTTTATTTAAAATAGGGGGAAAAAACTTCCCAAACAAACAGAATCTTTATGCCCAACCTATATTATCATTATCATGCTGTTTTCAAAGTGGCTCAGACACATCAGTGAATATGAAATAAGAATTGAAGGGCAACTGATGAGTAGCATCACTTGTAAGGTGTTCTCTACTGCTTATAATTTGCAGCTAAACCCAGCAAGTGATAAAGGTTTGCTGTACATGTGACAGTAGTAACCTGCTGGGTTTTGTCTAGGGAGACAATTTTGCTTTAATTTGTCCATAAAGTTGAATGTCCCCTGGTAACTGCCCAGAAGAATTCAACAAAGTATAGTTTTCTAGATATAAGAGCTGACTTGCTCAGTCAGATGACAGATGTGTCTCAAGGAAGAACAGACCCTTGAGAACATTGGACTTGACACAGCTATAGTACTGAGAGGGAGTGATCAGGCAGACCCAGCTCCACCAGGGATAGCCTGAAGGAAGAGACTCCTCCCTCCTTAACTGTCATCTTCTGGCCTCCTGTTCACCTCCAGCTATGCTCTGACTGTGTGGGGGAGAGGCTTCCGTACCCTAATCATGTTGTGAGCTATGCTGGCGGTGGTATAATAGCCACCGGTAGGGCCTCCCATGCCAGACAGATCACAACCGAAGGGTTTGACCAAGAGCGCCAAAGGGCAGGATGGGCTCTCTAGCCTTATGGCAACCATCCTAGGAGAAGGAAAACTCTAATCCCAAACCTGGGCAGATGGTGCTTGTCTAACCCTGTAAGGTCAACCATCTAAGAGAAGGAAACTCTAATCAAACCTACGACCCGAGGACCTCGCTGCCACCGTCCATGCTTGTCAAGGCCTCAGCAGACGAACCTCTGGTTTAAAGGGTGAGGCCAGTTCTGTGCACGCTGCGCTCCACCAGAAAAATCCATTGCACAGGCTCGAAGGATACATCCAACATCATCAACGCGCTTGTAGAAAGCATGGATGAGTCCTTCCTGAATCTTCGTTCACGAAGTAAAGCCAAGAAGAGATAGTACTGTGATAACACTGTACCTGTGGTGGTTGCAAGCTATGGATCTGTAGTTCAGTAACGTACTAGAACTCTCTGGCAGATAATTATAAATGCCCCTACCCAAACTGAAAATCCCAGGACCATGGCAATTAGAATGAAAACAGTGCAATAGTTATGTATAGTGAAAGGAACCCAGGGTAAAGATGACATAAGACAATGTTAGAGAATCTGTATGAGGAATATCATAGAGCAGCAGACCATTGATGCTGCTAGAAGACCATTTATTGCTAGTTACATAATTTTGTGAGGTTCAGCATGTACACCAATCTGTAGCAGGAGTGAAAAAGAAATAATAGCATTCAAAGCAAGACTTTTGCAAATGTTTCAGCTCTTGCAGGTTGTGTGATTTAAGACCACAACTAATGCAGCTGGGAAAGCTTGCTCTCAATCACTGATGTTCCCTAGACATTTAATGGCTGTTTGTACTAACTACATTGTGTAAATTAATGTGTAAATTATTACGGTTGTTATTTACCCACACCTATTCATGGTAGACCATGCTCCCTTCATTGACTGATTTGTGTTTTTTAGAACACATTTCACAAACATTTTAAAATTATATTGATTGCATTAGCTTTTCTTCCTTACTTCTTTGAAATATATTTGTAGTTCTTTGTCTTCGGAAAAACAAATCAAGTAATGTGTCCCAATTCATTGCAGAGTGTTATTGAATAACATTCTAATATGTATTTATTACTGGATGCTAGTCTGCTGTTCACAGCAGGATAATACTCTCTTCCAAATCAGTTTTTAAAAATATTTGTTCCCTTGTAGGCCCTTTACAGTGTGTTAACTAAGATATTTGCCCAAACAGGTAGAGCTAGCATGGTGAATGTTAGACTAGAAATTCTAGAGTCAAGGGTTCAAATCTGTGCTCAGCCATGGGAACCTAATGGCCAAGTCACACTGTCTTGGCATCAGAGGAAGGCAATGATAAACTCTATGAACAAATATTACCAAGAAAACACAGTGATAGGTTTTTGTAGGGTCACCAATATGTCAGAAATTACTTAAAGGTACACAACAACAGCAATCCAGATAGGTAACTGGAATATATCCAAAAGCTGAAGGAGTGGTCTCCCACTTGTACAACTCTTAGTATAACCCATCAGTAGTAGAATCCAATTATGTTTCCTCCCTTTTGGAACTGCATATTACTCCAGCTTCCATTAGTGAATGGATGGAATTTCCTTGAAATCTCCACCAGCAAGTTGGGAGATCCTCCAATGCCCATGTGTGATAGAGCAGGAGATGTCAGGGAAAGAGATGGAGGAGGATGAGTCCTGTTGTACTAACAGATATCTAGTTGCACAACACTGAATTCACCCTTGATTTTTAACCAAAACTTGGAAATAATGTATTAAAAATAAGACAATATGTCTAATTTCTTCAACAAATAATAAGCAAATATTGTTTTATATTCTGATCATAATGTAACAAGAGGCATTCTCACTAGAATTTGGGTGTAAGGAACTAGGTTTTTGCCACAAGGTTATGGAGGCATTCCTCCATAAGAAGTGGGGAATATCCACCCACAGACCTGCTTCTGCCCTTATATCTGATCAGAGATAGGAATTTAAGAGCTGTTTAAAGCCTGGGAAAGTTTTACATTGAACTGAGTTGCGGTTTTAAGCCACAAAAGTTTTTGAATGGAACAACAATTCTGATCTGTAGACTATGAAGGTTTTGTTTGAAACAGTTTGTAAACTGTCCAGTTTCTTCATGGAACACAAGTTCTGTTTTATACCAGTGGCTTTCTTTTTGTTTTTTAGTCACCAGTGAGGGGATCTCTAAATGTATGTTTAAGAATGGTCAGGTGGAAGGAGGTTTAACTATTCCTTATTAGTGCAACATTGGCCTATTCTAGGTTGGACCTCTGCAAGCCATCTGCATGCTTTCTAACTCTCTTGAAAGATTTCATGCACTTTTATCTTATGTCATTTGACCCTGCCAGAACTGAGCTCCCATCATTCTATCCCATTATGCTCTGCTTCCATTGCCAATATTTGAGTTATAGCTTGCTGGTTGAGGCATTTTCAGTGTGTTTTTTTTAACTATTCTGGTTATATTCTAATTAGTAGATTACAAGATGTGTCCACAATAAGTCAATAACAAGTCAGAGTAATAAACTTGGTCAAGATAGCTAGTAATTATATGATGGGGACTATCTAGAATGGAGCAATAACATCTGGTATTCCCAACATGCCCTTATAACCAGTATTATCCTAGAGGAACTTTCTGTTTTGACTGGATCAACTGTGAGAAGTGAATCTTCTTTGATAGCTCTACCTTGACTTGCAAGCAATAGCATGCGGTGACAACCTGCCTTTGTCTCCACACTGTCTTAAAAGCACACTCTGTGGCCGACACATTCTGCCTAAAGGCAACCTGCACTGTGAAATTAACTTCAACTCTGTTGCCATGTCGTTACAATTAATGGCTCTTCTTTCAAAACTGAAGAAGGTAATAAAATATTATTTGATAAGCAGCTTGCTATAAAATACCTGTGAAGCAGGTATGTAATTCTTCACTAATATTCTTCTTGAAGAAAACAATGAATTTTAGTCTTGCTGTGTGAAATCCTTCAAAAGCTGCAATTTTTAAAGGCTGTTTGCAGTTTGAGACTTAGTCTGTGTAAAATTTGCATGCGGCATTTTTACACAGCAAAATGCAATTTCTGTTCAGAACATTATTCTCTGTACAAAAAAAAATCTTTCTGTACACACACACACACACAAAATGCTCTCTTCTTCACAAAACCACCATATGTGAAGGTCATATAGAATGACTCTTGTATTGCAAAAATTCTCATTGGTCCAGGATTTTTTTTTCAATGTTTCTTAACACTCAAGAAACAAATTTTTCAACCATTTCAAAAATATTTTTGAGTATACTTTCCATTCTTGTTACAAAAAAAAGGGGGTCTTTATTTTCAGTTGTAGGCTTGGGGAGGAAGAACCTGAAAATAATAGTGACCAAGTGAATCAGACAATATGCTGTTTTTTCTGTATTGGATAAAACCATATAAATAGATGTGAAGCAGAACCAATGTAATCTTTTTATATATGATATACAGTCCAGAGAAAGAGAAGTTATTTGGAACTATTGTTAAGAAAATTTCAGTATCACATCACATAGTATTTTACTCAAGACTCTGAATGGTAATGATAATGTTGATGAAACATGGCAACCCTAACTAATATCCAACAAGCAAATCATTTCCTTGTGTAATTGAATTTGCAGTTGTGGTTCACCTGAGTCTAGGAACCTATTAGTTTTCTATCCATGGTAAATACCAGCTGTTACCACAAAGATGCTCATTTTGAAGAAATGTTTACCAAGTGCAAGACATCAGGACACTGTCTTTCTCATGCTTTTTACCACTTGAAATGCACATAATGTGTGATCAGAGCAAAAGCAGCAAAGGCCTATATGCAAAGTTCTGGATGCCCCTTGTAACTATTGGTGCTGCATGTGGATTCTGAAACTGCTGCAGTTGTAAAAGCGGAATCAGTTTCCAATTCAAGATCTAGACAGAAAATTTCAGAATTTACAACTGAGGAGAGGATTGTTTTCCCCAGAATGGTAAAATAAAATGGAGGAGAGCCATGCTGATGATAAGAAAGGGATAAGTATTTTTCACTTTGTAATTAGTTGTATTTTCTTTATTTAAACTTCTGTAACAGTATAGTTTGAAAGAAAGCTGCATATTCATCATGCAGCTAATACTGCCATCACTGAGAGATGCAATCTATCTGGAAGGTACTCATTCAAAAAGTTAGAGACCATGCTTTCTGCAAAGCTCCACTGTGGCTGCCAAAATCTCACACACATACCTTTTGGATATTAAAGTTTTATATCGATTTTAAAATGCATCTGAGAAACTAGTGGTCCGACTCTATCTATTACACAAAAGCAGCCATCTCTACTCTTTGGTTGTTGCTGCTGCTGCTGCTGCTGCTGCTGCTGCTGCTGTTATGTGCCTTCAAGTCAGGGATGATGGGAGTTGTAGCTCTTCACCTCTGGCTCTAACTCTCCACCTTGTTATGCACCGGCGCTGACCAGTTTTGGCCAGTGGTTAAAGCTTTGCTCAAAAGCAGCAGAGTTTCAGAGAATAGGCTGAAGACCCTGACAAACTCTCCAAGCCTTCTCACTCGTGCTCCACAGAAGTCTTCACACTTCTCCAGGATTCAGCTGGCTCTTGTATCTTCACCCAAGACACCAGACAACTCAGTAGTCTTATATAAAAGATCTACTTTATTCTACTATATACAATATTAATGCCCTCACAAATCACAATCTCTACAATCTCCAAACTATCCACAAAATACATTGGGAATCAAAGCAATTATTATAGTCATAGTAAAACACCACCCACTTAGCCAGTTTCCACCCAGTGGGCGTGTACATCCATTTTGATTGGTTTTCATAGTTCAGCCCATAATTAATGATTTCATCATTTCACCTTGTCCACTTAACAATTCTCAGGTGCTTTCAATTATCCACTCTGCATTTCTGTCCTTGGCATTTAGGACTTGCTAATTGCATTACCTTTTTCACCTGTGTGGCTTCTTAATTACTTTTGCTTAGTCATAGTGACTCTCACATACATGTTTTATTTCTATCACTGTATATCCCATGTTGCTTTTTCCTTAACATTTCTGACTTATGGCAATGATAATGCAAACTCTATTCATGGGGTTTTCTTGTCAAATTTCTTCAGAGGGGGTTTACCTCTGCCATCCTCTTAAGCTGAGAGAGTGTGACCTGCCCAAGGCCACCCAGTGGCTTTACAGGGCTGAACTGGGATTTGAACCCTGTTCTCCAGGGTCATAGCCCAACACTAAATCATACTCTTTGTACCAGACAAAGACCTTTTTATTTCAACAGGCCTTCAGACGTTAACAGGCTATTGCAGAAAGGTCTTCTAATCCATCTGCTGTGATTTATTATCTTCATTATCTTCATTATATTTTAAATGCTTAAAATATAAGACTACTTAAATCTATACTTAATTTTGCAGGTGATTAGAGTACTACTACATAAAACAGAATGCAGCATCAACATTAAAGATATATGGTATGAAGAATCCAATATTGTTGATCTGACCAGCAAAAGTACGTTGGACTTTTCTTTCTGTTAAGATGAAATTCAATACATTATCACCTCTGTCCTTTGTTGAACTAGAGTGTTCTACTCTTGGAGCTGATTTGATTGATGCCAGGTGTGATTTGACTAGACACCAGATTTTACAGGCTTTGATTTGTTGCCGGCATTGATTTCTCTTGACAGTTTTCACTTGCCAAGTATAAAATAAACATTTTTTAAAAAAGAGAAAAGCAAATATAAGACTTCTGGGGAAATGTTGTGTGTGTGTGCAGCAGAAGATGACTCAAAAACTTTGTTCAAACATGGCAATACTCATTTTTCAGTTGGTGTGAATGTTTTTATAATATATTAATTCAAACAGGATAGAAATAACCTATACACAGAAACACCACTCAGATGCTGATACATCCAGCTGGTCAAAATAAATATTTTCATAAACACTTGGACTGACTACTGAAGAACGTCAAGGAACAAAGTACAAAAGCAGGGTTATAGTTAAACATTAAGAAAAAAAATAACAGTCATACACAATTTCATTAATTTTAAACTGGATGATGAAGATATCAAAGTAGACAAATTTTTGTACACTTTCACTCAGTCATTAATCAAAATAGAAAGTGTAATCAACAAAATCAGAAGACTAGGACTT